>NC_139589.1:2711476-2761476 GCF_946808225.1 Silurus aristotelis
TCGTCGTTCTTTTGCTCTTCAGGAATCTTCTTTCATGGTGTTTTAGTTGTATTGATCCATGAGGGGAAGGTGTTGAGATCAAACATGGCCGTTCCCCATGTGTTAATTGCCAAGTTGATGCACAGGATGCCAATGATATTTAGCACGAAGCCAGCCTTCGCCTTCGGGAAGAGCAGAAACACAATTATTTTGATGCCAGCAAAATAAGAATGACTGATTACAAAAAAAAAAAAAAAATGGTGAAAATCATTTGTTTGGAGAAGAATATACATAATTCATTATATATTAAAGTGAATCTTTGGAAGAGTAATAACAATTGTACATTTTAAATCTCAATTTGATTATTTCTATATTGAGCATTATTTACATTATATGGACAGGTATATAAACGAATATTGGGACACCAGACTTTTCCATTTTTTTCATATGTGGTTCTTCCCCAAACTGTTTGCACAAAGCCAGCTCCATAAAGAAAGATCTCCTGCTATAGATCTCTAAACCATAACTCTGGGATGAATTCTTCCTGTTGACTGCACCCCAGGCCTCCTCATCTCATCTCATCTCATCTCACCTCCATACCTGACTTTACTAACACACATCCATGTGGCTGAATGGGCACAAATCTCCACAAAATCTAGTGAAACATCTTCCCAGAAGAGTGGAGGAAATTATAACATCATATTGGGATCAAATATGGAATGGGATGTTTAAAAAGCCCATGGCCAGGTGTCTACAAACGTTTGCCCTTAAGAACTTTCTAATGTCTGACATTCTGATTCTTAACTTTTTTACTTATTTTTTTGTAGTGTTACTTTTTGTTTCAGTTTGAATGCATTTATTTACTTTTATTTGTGATTCAATAATCACAAATAATAATAATAATAATAATAATAATAATAATAATAATAATAATAATAATAATAATAATTTAATAATAAAGTTAAGTCCTATTTTTCATGGAGTGATCGTTTTTTTTTTTTTAATCCAGTATCCATTCTAGAAACTATTGTTTGATTAATCAGGCATCGACAAGCCCAATCCAACCTAGCTATCTGTATAGCTCTCGGTCAACCTCCACTCATTTGTAATAATAAGGATCAATGCTAATCATGTTATATAGTGTAAAGAATCCTTTACCATGTCAATGACTTTGAGGGTGCCGTATGAGAAAGCAATGGCGTTGGGAGGAGTGGCCACCGGCAGCATGAAGGCCAGGGAGGCACTGATGGTGCAGGGCAGCATCACATACAAGGGATGGAGTTTGATCGTTTCGGCCTGGGGAACACAATACATTGTCAGTTTCGTGCATTTCAGCGATCTGGTATATGATAATGTACAGCAAATTTCTCAACAATCTCACTGAACATTCAAACAGGAGAACAACTAGAAGAACAGAAAAATAAATAGAATAATATTTCACCATCTGGAACCTGGCTGTGCCTTACAGACCCCAGACCTGTAGAATCACTGCTTTTGGAGAGTATATACTGTATCTGGTCGGTGGTCAGGTTTGAATGTTTAGTTCTGTGGTGCCACTGTTTGTTATGTTCTTACCATAGTAGCGAGAATGGGGAGGAAGAGTGTTGTTGTGGCCGTGTTGCTGGAGCACTCAGTGAACATTCCCACCACCAGGCAGAGCAGGAGCGAGATGGCAAATGGAGGGATGGACTCAAGGGGCGCAAGAGTTGCACCCAGCCAATTTGACAGTTTGGAAACCTTTAGACAAGGACAACCAAAAAAAATTTGCAGGGTCAGTAACAATGTGTAACAACAAATGAAGACCATCAGTGAAGTGAAATGTCATATCGTATTTTAAATTCTCGATCACATCTAGACTGGGAAGGAACACTTTGTGCAAAGGTGAATAATGTGGCAGTTTGGCTTTTGCATAGCAAAACGGAAGAATATTCACAAGTTCGAATGCAAACGTTTATTTTGCATTCATATTTTGCAATTGTCTGGCTTGGAGGAGCAGGTTATCTCCACGTTGTCAACCTCAGCAGCGCTAGCTAATCACGAGGGAGCTCACGGATGTGGAAGATGGCAGATAACGTTCCCCCTGAGACTGTTTCGCTGCACTGTGATGCAGCAGGAGCATTAGTTTAAGAAGCAGGGAAATTGGTTTTGTTTTTATTTGGCCTTCCATAATTCAAAGGAAGAACTTGTTATCCTTCACCCAATCATTCAACAGCTGGATGTTCGGTGGAAATTGATTCCTTTGGAGACCACATTGGGAAGAAATTTAAAGGAAAAAGTTAAATATTTTTTTAATACGACGCATTTATATTTTATAGCATTTGGCAGAAACCCTTATCCAAAGAGATTTAGAATTATTTAATTTATACAACTGAGCAGTTAAGGGCCTTGCTCAAGGGCCCAGCAGAGATCAGCTTGGTGGTGGTGGAATTTTAATTCATGACCTTCTGACCAAAAGTCCAACATTTTACCACTGGGCTACCACTCTCCCATATAATATTCATTAATGCCATTTGGGGGTTATACAAAGCCACTTATATTTATCTCAGACATCTCTTTCATCTAAACAGATATGGGATTAAGGGCCTTTCTCAGGGGCCCATGAGTTGCAGCTTGGTGCGGCTTGGATTTAAACTCACGATTTTCGGGTCCAAAAAGTCCAATGCCTTAACTATTAAATATTTGGTAAATGTTGGGACATGAAATGTGGGCATAATATGATCATTTATCAATGTATCAGAACTTACAGCTTACACAAAAGCTTCATAGGCTATAGACAATAACATGTGAACAGCAGAGCATAAGATTGGTGTATGCTTTCTCAACATCCCATTATTTGGTCCCAATTTGCTGTTATAATAACCTCAACTCTTCTGGAAAGATGTTCCAGTAGATTTTGTGGAAATATGTGTGAGATTCAGTGAGCCACAAGGGTGTTAGTAAAGTAAGGTATTGTTGTAGGTGATGTGAGGAGGGAAGGGGTGCAGTCCATGTTCACATTCATCCTAAAGATCTTCATTTGGGTTTATACTGTAGCTCTAGAACAGGAGATCTTCCACTTCAATCCATGGAAAGCAGCTCTTCATGGAGCTGGCTTTGTGCACAGAGGCATTGTCATGCTGGAACAGGTTTGTCTCTCTATGTTCAAATAAAGGGAAAATTTGATGCTACAACATCTAAAGACATCCTACACATTTGTGGTCCTCCAAGTTTATAGGAAAATCTTGGCTGGAAAAATCTGATTTCCCAATACTTTTGTCCATATAGTGTATATCCACTGCAGTAATGTGGACTCTGAATCATTTGTTAAGGTTAACATTTAGGTTTGTTTTTATTACCTTACTGCCCTCTGCCAGTGCATATCCACCTCCCAGGAGCAGCACAACATTCCAGGGCATTCGCTCATGCACCACCTTCCAGTTAAGCAGAGCTGGGAGAGCTTTAGACTTCTTCTTTGGCAGCAATTGATTTTCTCCTGACAAAAAAAAAACATTTTTCAAACCATTTATTTCAGGAGTTTAAGTTACCTTTACAGCTGAGTGCTAATAAAATTTCAAAAAACCCTGCAACAATATATTTTTACCTTCTCCTGTTCCTGCCTGCTCATCATCCTTATGGCCCAAGCCAAAGCTTCTAAATGGCAATTTAGATGGGATGAGGAAGAACAAAGTGGCTATAGAAATGGCTACCGTGCCATCGGTAACATACCTGTGAGAAAGACATGTGATTGTTATTAGGATTATGAACTTTAAATTAGACATAGAAATATAAGTGCAATGGAGAAATTCAGAATGTGAATAAGGCACTGAACTGGCTGAAGCTTCTGGCTTCAAATCCATTCAGATCCATTCCTTAACACAATTCATAGGTGCAACTCATCATTTCATATTTGTTCAAATAACCTGTAGTAAATAGACAACACTAATGGTTTAAGCTCCAAGTGTACCAAGCTGTCGTGGCATCTGATAGCTCAGTGGTAGCTCAGTGGTTAGCTAAACTCAGGCATTGGCCATTAGAACCCAATTCCATCAATACCACCAAGCTGATCTCTAGAGAAAGACCACTAATTATCAACTACTCCATTGTAAGTTGCTCTGGATGCTGTTAGTCATTTTACTTAGCATGATGGACAGAGTACATTCAGGAAGCAGATCTTTGTAAAAAAAAAAACAAAAAAAAAAACAACAACAACAAAAAAAAACAGTTGGGAATGAGGGATGAATTCAAGGAACAAAAAAAACCAAAAAAAAAACAAAAAAATATATATATATATACATACATACACATGTATATCTTTGATATATATATTAAATCCACATGCTTAACCATTAGAGAGCTAAACATGATTAATCTAATGCACATTTACATCGCCAGCATTTAAGTCTGGATTAATTGTGACATTTAGAATATTGAGCGTGGAGGATAAAATATCAATAAGCAAATGCATAAATAAAGGAAAAATAATAAAGTTATAAACAGAAGGTGAACATTATAAAAGATAGCTATAATGCTTTTCATTTATTTTATTTACATGCATTGACTATATTTGGGCTATTTTTGCATTTCCACACCTTTAATTTGGTTTGTTTGTCATTTAATTATACATTTATTTATTTCAAATTATGTACTTATACATATAATTATACCTGTATATCCCTATATATTTGCATTTAAATAATTCTACTTGTTATTTATTTATATATACTTTAACTTTTTGTCCTCCATGTTTAAAACCACTGAAAAACCCTGAAAATATTAGAGTGTTTATTGACGCATCACAACCACTTGGTGGCATGTTTTATTCTTTGGCCTGTAGATTTAATTACAAACCGCAGTAAGTATGACTACATTGATGGTTATGTAAATAATTGCTCTTACTAAACATAGAATAAAGGCAAAGTCTTCACTATATTCCTCAAAATGTGATAATTGAAAAAGAGCACTTCTGCACTTACTGTCCAGCTTGGTTAAGAGAAGAAGCCCAGCCTGGCATGAATCCTGGCTCTCTGCTGAACCACAACACCACCAACAACACGAAAATTGCCAGCACGGCTCCTTCTGCGAATTTCATCTTGCCCAGTTTCTTGTATTCTTGCTTCATCACAATGTAGGCCTCCCGGTCACTGTCGTTTTTCATCCCACAGCCAAACGTCTTCTTAAAGCTGAAAGGAAATTACATTTCAGTACTCAGAAATCTCAGGTTCTCTATTAATCATTACATTTTAGATTGTTATGGTTTATGACTTACTTAAAACCCAGATACATGAACTGCAGCCACAGCCAGGACAAAGCCAACATTAGCATCATGTTGGGAAACGCAAAGCCAAACCAGCTGGCGAAGTTGATCACGTTGGGGTTATTTTCGTAGAGGCTAAAAACATGACAACATATGGTTTCTTCATATGGTTTCTTCTGAATATATTGTTATATACATTGATTCTTATTATATTTATTTTATTTTGAAGTGTTTTATGTTTAAATGCCTTTATTGCCCCGTGAGAGCTGCACAATGACAATGACACTAAACCATACTTACTTACTTTGATTACAAATCTTAACATCTCGAACATTGTTAACTAGATTAAGATTTTTCAACCTTTTAATGCATAATCAACCAATTCTTATGAACGTTTTGATTAAATTAAATTGCATGTAAATATATAAGTAAAATATATATATAAATATAAGTAAACATATCATTAAAAAAATACATTGTCTAAGTTTGTAAATTCAAATGATACGAGATTAAATATAATGGACAAAGAAAAAAAATTATACTTTGCTCATTAAAAATAATTGTTCAAAGAAATACAAAATAATTAAGATTTGATAAATTTTTTCTGCATGCTTTATAACTATTCTCTCGTCTCCAGATTTGGAAACTATTTACATTTTATTACCTTACAAAACAGCCTTAAATTGATTCTTCACAACTGTCGTAAATTAAACAAATTCTCCAGATTTACAGAATATTAGTGAATTAGGTCCACTGAGAGGTATCAAGCTAAAGAACTTTACCTATCCATCTGGCCTTTGAGGATGAGGTTTGGTGTGGTGCCTGTAAGTGTGGCTGTGCCCCCAATGCTGGCAGAGTAACACACACTCAAGCTCATCCCTTTATTCAGAGACAGATATCTCTTTTCTCGAGCTTCCCTTCGATGCTCTGCTGCTAAATCCGGCACGTGCTCTGGAGACGAGATCCCAACTGGTGGAATACAAGACAGTGATCGTGTGAAATTTGGATGTCATCGTTTGTATATCCCTTGATTTGAATTCCACAAATGAAAGAGAGCTGAATTTAAAGTTTAATGTGAAATCATGATCGTCCTTGCTAATGATAACTCAAGTTATTCTATCTACAGGCCTACCTCCAAATTAAAGTCATGATAGAGTACATTGATCACAAACATCATGTTTGGTAATTGAGTTACTTTGGTTTTCCAGGGGAATTTTGGTCATGGTGTTTTCAACCATCTCGAAAGCCTGGTTGTCTTGGCCTTCCCTCAGTTCTCGTTCGTCTCTCTCAGCCTCTGTTTTGCTGAGCTGCTCTAGTATGGCCTGCGCTATGGGCAGCATCATGGCAGTAGTAGCCGTGTTACTGATCCACATCGAGAGGAACGCGGTTACACTCATGAAGCCAAACATCAACCTAAAGAAGTATAGAGGAAGGTAAGAAAACATGAACATACACAGAAATACAAGCATGAGTTTGCAGTACAGCCTCATTTAAATCAATGGTTTTATTTATGAGGAAAAAAACATCAATAAAGTCTGGAGATTAACATATTGAGATGCTGAAATGGGATCTTGAAAGTGATGTGCATGAATTATATGCTTTCAAACATCAATGAATTGATCGATATTATATAGAACAATGGGCCAAATTTCTACAAAACTTATGATACTGTTAAAGATGAATCTTTGAAATTACAGAATAATAGGTTTATCCACCTGGTTTATGAATGTTGAATGTTGCATTCTGAATTTACAATGAAATGTTGACGTTTCCGTTCCCTCAAATTGCTTGTGTGGTAGTTAATAAAGTCAACAGAACTGTCTTTTATGCCCTGATAGCTAAAAACACAGACTTGAAGAAGGGTGCACTTTCTTTTTCACATGACTCTACATCTTTTGATGTGTACAATTTTATCATGTGCTTAATGCAGACTTACAGAGCAGGTCGAACACCTACTAAGAGCAGGACACTCAGGGCAATACGCTTGTGAAGGTTCCAGTGTTCCACCGCGATAGCCACCACCAAACCCCCGATGAACAGCATGTTGGTGTCTTTCAGATAAAGCACACACACCTGGAACAAACATATAACAGCTCAGAGGTCATAATGTATGCTGTTGTTTGTTTTATGTCTTTATTGTTGCTGTTGTTGCCCTTGTATGAGAATTTAGCAGTCATGTGCTGCTCTGAAGTTGCTGTTAGCTACATGACACAGATGTTCAACTCAGATAGTTAGTCAGCCAGCTTGAGGTGGTGAGCGTGAGAGGATTGACTCCGGTATAATCATCAATTCTACAGATTTACAAGTTAATGTGTGAAAGGAGTTGATGAGCATGACAGGGTGGTATTAGCAGTATTAGCAACAGACTGATGAGGTTTATACTCAGGAATTAATCCCAGATTCATTCAGGGTGTGTTGAAAAGGGAAGAGAATGACTGGCAACAGTGCAGTGGGGAGGATGACATAGCCACAATAAGCTTTCTGCAGAAAAAAAATGTCTAAATGTCTAAATCTTTTCTCCTTTGACATTGACTAGCTAGTAAGTATGACTCTGCAAGCATTTTTGTTGCTTTTGCTAGTCACCACAGTCAAAGACTTCATACTGTATATAAAGTACATGTGCCATTCAATAGCTTACAGCACACATCAATAGCTACTAGCATACTAATCTGTTAAAAGGATGTCTATGCTTCTACCTCTACGCTAACACTGTTTTTTTTTATTTATTTATTATGATAATCAGCCAATCTAACGATTGGTTAGCTTTAATAGGTCCAGGTTAGCTATCTGACTGTGATGTTCAATGCATTTAAGCTAGGTGTGTTTTCAGTTTTCTCATGCTCATGCTAGTTCACCGTTAGCCTACTTGTAGCTATGTAGCAGATTTATGTGGTTCTGTGGTGGTTTTTGGAGTAAAGAAACTTATTTTTTTAATTTGATTTACATTATTTGAAAAGACTGTAAAACCAATGATTGAGGAAATATTCTGTGTAAATCGTCAGAGTGAATGATTAATCTAAATTGAATTTTCGTTGGTAATAAAAAGTCACACAAATTGATTGTAGTCAAATCTATTTGAATGGATTAAATGGGTGGATGAACAAACAGAGCAATACAGGCAGAGGGAAGAAGTACAACCTCCACTAATTTAATGGTTTTGTTTATAAGAGAAAAAATATAAAGGTGTTTGAGAGGACAAGTGGAAGTCTGGACCTCAACCCTGATGAGATCCTGAATAGGGACCTTAAAAGAGCTCCGTCTTTAAACATCATCAAATCGATCGATCTAATACAGGACTGTGGGCTAAATTTCTCATAAACTGAGGAGACTGAGCAGGGCTGATTCAATGTGTTTACTGAATGATAGGTACTTAAATGCAATACTTTTTTGGTTTCTAAATGCTGGTTTACGTGTTGAGTTCAAAATAAAAACTATGTTTACTGATTTTCTTTGCTAAAAAAAAAAATCAAAGGATAAAACAAATGTATGGACTGTGTGCAAATTGCTTAAGAATGTTAATGAATCAGCAAAAAAATAATAAAAAATCTGAAAAAGATGAGAGGTAAACATTCTTGCTGAACCATAAAGCTATTGTTTTTACTTTATTACTACCCAGTTTATGGACTCTTGAAAGATGTTAAGATAGCATGTATTTAATTTTCCACTTGAGATCATGCCATAATCCCGCTAATAAGGAAGGCCATGTGTGTTATTGTACTTTACTAGCACCTTTGTACCTAATAAAATCTTTACAGTACAATAACAGTGTCTGAGGGTTGAGGTGTTGATAATTAACTGACTTCACAATTCTATATTTGATGTTTTATTTCTAGCAATGGCATTGTGGGAATGAGTGACTCAAGGCTTTTTAATGTATTTGCTTGTCTTTTTGTCTTACAAAAATCACCAAAGATTCGTTAGTTACCTGTTCAGAGTCCATGATGCGCAGGAAAGGGAAGAGAATGACTGGCAACAGTGCAGTGATAGCCAGTGGGATACACTCCGTACACCAGTAGATCGCCATCAGGAGGATGACAAAGCCGCAATAAGCTTCCTGCAGAAAAAAAATGTAAAATTATTTTTCAAAAAAACATTGTAAGTTTTTGGCTAACTTGCAGACTGGACGTTAAAACAGCTAATCATTTGGCGTTTATCTCAGAAAAAAATGTGCTTTATGGTCTTCAAGGAGCTACAAGAAAAAGTAATGAGTGTTTAAATGACCTGTAGCTCTTCTGCACTTTTACCTTCAAACGAGTGTGTGTAAAGCATGTCTAGATTAGATATTCTTTTCTCATAGTTTCCATCAATTCCATAAAGAGCAGAACATGAAGTTTTTTTTAGATTTTGTTCAGCTTTTCTATTGAACTACTAAAATTCAGCTGGTGGTTTACTTCAGTGCAGTGGATTTGAAGTCATGGTTACGGTTTTGGAGATGTTAGCTCAGTGGTTAAGGCATTGGCCTCTGCATTGAAAGGTCACAAGTTCAAATCCCAGCACCATCAAGCTACCAATGGCCCTTGAGCAAGGCCCTTAACCCTCGACTGATCAGTTGTAAATCACTCTGGATAAGTGCATCTGCCAAATTCTGTAAACGACTTCATTCAGAAAAGTTTAGTTGTCGCATTTTTGTTATTTTAACAATCAGATTTTACTTTCTCCAGACCAACTTACAATAATCTTATTTATACATCTGAGCAGATGTTTATAGGTTATGGGGCCTTGCTCAGGGGCCCAGCAGTGGCAGCTTGGTGGTGCTCACAATCATATGAACTCATGATCTTGTAAGTTCATGTTAACCACTGAGATACCACTCGCCCCCATTTATTTATTTTGTGTCAATGGGAGTAGTATAATTATTAATACTGGAGCATTTCCGAGACAAAAAAGCACTTTTTGAATGAAAAGTAATGTACTGTACACACACACACACACACACACACACACACACCTGTGATAATCTTAATCTAACTCCAACCTTCTTATTAGTAATTTTTTTTGTGAAATCTGAAAAGAAAAAAAAAACTAATGAGAACCAGCCAGATGTCCCCAAGATCAAATCTGTCCCTTGTGTCCTTCCTATGATACAAAAACACATCCCCGTTTACACACAATAAACCCCTAAATCAAAACCTAGGCATGAAAATGCATAATCGCCTTGTACCCTAATGTACCCTGTATAGGTCACTACTCGTAGTGTAGAATATTTGCCATTCAGCCATAGAAATAAAATACTCAATAGAATTACAGCTCTATAAATTCTTCAATTTTTTTAGTAGCCCTACACACACACACACACACACACACACACACAAATGTTTGTACTGTTATTAATCATGCTGTTTCCTCCAACTTCTACCCTGTTAAAATCTCTAAGAAATTAGAGAATCAGGAACAAAATTCAAATCTTTTTACACGACACATATTCTACATCACACAGATCAACATTCCCACAGGTATCTTCTTACCGAAGAAGGGATTAGCAGCGGCAGAGGGAGTAGCAGCAAAGGTGTGATGTAGATGATCAAGTAGTTGCGGTATTTCAATAGCCATCGACCGACTTTGTTTAATTCTCTCGTCAACGTGGTGAAGAAATTCATTTTGTTCATGCGGCTGAAAAACGCACACTGAGTGATCAGAGAGGAATGAACAAAACAGGATCATTACAAATTAAGTGTATATAAACCTTATCAGGCAGGTAAAAATTAAACATTAACTTCAACAAGAAAGGGGCTGGTGTGAAATCTGAAAGACGAAAGGGGGGAGATGGTGGACAAGAAAGATTGCGTGAAAGTGGTACAGAGGTTCCGGGGGGGGGAGGGGGAGGCCAATGTCATTGATGGTTTAATATTTTTTTTTTATATATATTTTCTGCTTACAGCTAATTTTATACTTCTGTATGAGTCGGAGGTGTTTCTGTGACTTTTTTATATAAGTGCTTTCCTCTATATCCACGTATCACACGCATAAGGCTTTTTTGCTTCATGCAAGTCCTAATAATTTGCTTCTTCTGTTGGTGATCTGAGTTCGATTTACAATAGAGACAGACGTGCTCAACCACGACAGGGCTAATGTGGGCTAAAATCTTCCCCGCTGAACATCCACTTCACTCCCTGTTTTTTACCTTGTAATTAATATCAAAAGTCTACTACAATGGCCCAGGGCAGTTTGCATGAACACATCTGCAGTCTGGTTCCTCTCAAGGTTTTTTCCATATACCATCTGAGGAAGATTTCAATTGCCACTGACTCACTCATCATGGATAAACATTTATAAGGAACTAACTCAGAGGAAATAAACAATACAATATAGGCAATTGTCCACTGTATAAAGCGCTATACATAGTCCCCCGGAATTCTTCGAACGTAACCCCCACGAATCAGAAAATTCCGAAATTTCCAAAAGTTTTGGACGCACCCCCGCAGCACCTATGGTACCTTCATTCATCTTGACATCAGGTCACTTTAATACAACAATCTGTTTTAAAAAACTGTATGAAATTTGGTATTGAAAACACAGATTAAAATGTTATTCCTAACGGTCCTGAACATTCGGTCCCGCTGCGGATTCCTGAGTATTTGAAGAAAATCTGCAGCTTGCTGTTAGTAAGGTTGCAAATGAGAACCCGAATTATCTGGGATTGACTGTATAAATCAAATTTAATTGTATTAAAATTAAATTGAATTAAATATCTTGTGTCAGTGAAGGTAGTATACATATCAATACATATTAAATCCCACCACCACTAAACTGAGCCCATGACCAAGGCCCCTTAAGTTATAACTGTTCAGTTGTATAAATGAGATAATTGTAAGTCGCCAAATGGTGTAAATGTTATGGAAACAATTCGACTATCTTTTTTCAGCAGCGTTCTTTCTTCATTATTATGTTTGTTTGAAATGTACAGGTTTGGCATTTATTTGTTCATTTGCCTGAGGGTATTGTGTGTTCAGTAGATCATTCCAGACATTTTCTACACACACACACTACTCACAAAATTCCAGGACCCCCTAAGATGTAAAGTGAATTATCTCCAGGGTATCCAGGGTCTACCCCAAGGTCTCCCCATCCAGTGTGTAACATAACCAGAAGCTGACCAGATGCCAGAACCACCTTTACTGGCACCTCTCCATTTTCAGGAGCAGTGGATATATTCCTAGTACCTGCAACTGATTTTTTTTTCACCCAATTTTCATAACAATGAATAAGGATAGAATCATCACCCTTCTGGTTCTCCACCACAGACAGCACCTGGAACACTGGCACTGGGCCATTGTGTCAATCTAACGCTCTGTTATTCATTACTCATGAAGCATAAGATCCCAAGGTACTTCTTCACCATGGATAAAGGCTCTGCTGTGTCGTGAAGGGAGGTTTGCCTTGATCTTGAATTCAGAACTTCACACCTATGGGTGTAAAAAAAAAATGAAAAATGAATGAAAAATTCATCCTTTGAAATGTATTTGATTTGATTTGAATACTTATGCAAAGAGGCAAAGATTTTAATGGCATACGAAATGAAAATATTCACTCGTAAAGATAAGCTATCTCGACAACATGAAGGTCTCTGTATTATTCAATGAGGACGCACTATCTTTGATTGGGACGTCATTCGCCAAGGTCAAGTTCCAGTTTTCTCAGCAATTACCCAGAGGTTGTGTCTACTTCAACTGGGCATTGCATGTCCTTCTTTCTGCATTGAATCAAACTGATTTATTTTTTGTGGTTTAAATCAGTGAAAATAGTTTATATATATATATATATATATTACAGAAACTATCCAATTACTGTAATCTGTGTTCTTTGATTCAGCTGGAGACATGGAGGTGAAGTTTGCTCTTCTTTCATCATGCTGGTGGTTATAAACTTTTGCACATTATGCTGTAAAGGTCAACAGTTGCTCAATGGTCTACATGTGCAATTCACAACAGGCTTTTTAAAGATCTAGTGATTCTTTCAAGCATTTTGCCATGAAATCATCTTGGAGATGTATGGCAAATGCTTGAAAGTCGTGTTAATGTATCCCTTACAAAAGGTATGTTGGGCAAGACTGGGGTTAGCAAATCTCTGTGCCGTAATACATACATTACGTAAAATTGGATGACGCTGATGACTTTTGGATGGAGAGCTTGCTTCTTTGTAGAGGTATTTTATCAGTCGAACATTTCCGATAGTTCATATACGCTGGTCTCAGCACTCTAATGGTGTAATGTTTTCAGGCAGACATTCCAGGCGTAATCATCTCTTCTTATCAGTGTCGCTTATTGCGATAGCTCTTCTTTGAAGCACACCGTTACGCCACTGTCGCGTTTCGGACTTTTGCAGCTCATTTGCAGCATTTTTGGAATGATTTTTTCATGCTGCCTGACATAGAACATTATCATACCTGACCCAAATAACCAGTTTATCATTGAGAACAATAAAATTGTTCAGTAACCAAGAGCAAGGACATGAGCATTAGAATTAGCATATCAGCAAATAACTGAAACTACTCGTCCCCTTGTGGTGTTATGCAACTGGCAAACGGAACAGAATGAATAAAATTATTAAAACAACCAAAACATTTTAATAAAGAGACCCAGTATAGCATGATACTACGAAAGAAATGGCAGTGGCGTTAACAATAGGTAATATGTAAGGGAAAAAAATTAACTGGGAAAACATAAAAAAAAAAAATTAGGACTTTTATAAGCCAAAGTATTGTAGTCTAGTCATTGACTTACTGTACATAACTGTATCAATGCCAAGGTTTTAATGTTTTAACAGGGAGGTAGCTTAGTAGTTAAGGCATTGGACTTTGGATCTGAAGGTTGTGAGTCCCAACCCCACCAAAGTTCCATGCCTGGGCCCTTGAGCAAGGCCTCTGGATAAACATGGATTTGCTCAGAAGGAGATCATATGCCATAAATATACAATGTAAATTGTATATTATAGTCAAAAGCCCAAATAGATCCCAACGTTTTCAGAGATTTCTCAGTGAGGGGACTCTACCGCTTATGCTCTGTCAATCACAGCAGCGCTATCATTGACATCTGCAGTTGATGTATATTGAAAAAAAATAGATCGATTGTAACCTGTAACACAATATGAGCAACAGTTTAAAAAAATTGCAGATGTCTGGCTTCATGTGTCTGGAAGGAAACACGTTATTAATTTACACATGAATTTTAATCTGATTTGAAATCTTCAAAAACATGATAAGTCATGATAAGTTGCTGCCAAATGTTATAAATATAATGATAATAAGGAGTAAGCCAGTGGTGAAAAACTCCCTGAGATGGCATGAGGAAGAAACCATGAGAGCAACCAGCCTCTAAAGGGCTTTTGGAAGAGTCTAAGAGTAACCCTGACGCTCCTGGATGGTCCAGGATGGTCTTAGTGGTCTCAGAGAAGGGTTTCTCTGGACAAAGCTTTCACAGTCTATGTTATGGCAAATTCCATGTCTTGCAAAACAGTTGATCATGTAAATGGGGTCACTTGAAATAACAGAAAATGCACAGACAGATGAGCCAGACTCAAAAGTGAGAATGAAATGGTATTTAATCAGTGTGTCCAGAGAAGGTTAGGTCCTGATATTGAGTGCCAGTAAGTGCCTGAAGCCAGGAAAAGATGAGGCCTGAATATTTTTTCTTTTAAGTCAGGCGAAAAAAGAGGTCCATTAGTTTTTTTTGGTAGTAGGTAGTATTGCACTGGAGAAGGTCAAAGATATCAAAATATGTTATTAAAATTGGAGACTTTAAGAGCAAAAAAAACAGTATCTTAAATTTTCTTTCCAGGAAGTCAGTAAAGTAATGGCAAAATAGAAGCGATAAGATCTTGGTTCCTGTCAGGATCCTAATAACAGCATTCTGAGCATGTTGTAAACAGGATTGAACTAATTGAGTCTTCCAGTTCTCCAAGCAGGATGTAATGAAGGTGCATATAAAGTTTCCTATGAATTAGCAGAAGTAGTTTTATGTTTTGTGTCTCTGATGTGCGCATGTGTCTGTAATAATCATGTGGTGGTACGTTACACTTGTTAAAATCTGTTGAAAGGTCAGATCCATCACGTGTTTCAGCAGTATCAAGGCTGCTGTCTCTCATCTGTACAGTCTGTTCTTTTCCTTTGTGTTCCTGTTCCTTGACTGTTATAAAATTAGACTTGAAACACTGAATTGAAATACTGATTCTCTGAAGATTTAACCTTCAGAACAATTCATGCATGTCAAGTTTTTTGACATTTCCTCTTATAATGGTTCTGTACAAGAAATCTATTTTTGCACCCTACATAACTTATGTGGAGGCACTTATTTATTATGGAAACTGTCCTTGTCTTCTCAAATTGGCATTCTAGCACATTCATGTCGATTGCTCCTTTACAACCTTCGGAGAATTTGTAATTTTCTGTCCACACAGGCTGCTCAGGTGCTTGCTCAGTCCCTTGTCATCTTGACTACTGCACCTCACTCCTGTTAGGTCTGCTTTTAAAAGACTTCAGCAACTGATCCAGAATGTGGTTGAATAACTTGTTTTCAACCTCCCTAAGTTCTCAAACGCCACCCTACTGCTACACTCCCTCCACTGGCTTCCTGTAAACACTGATTCTTGCCTACAAAACCTAAGCCCCTCTACCTCTCAGAGTTTATCTCACTCCACACAGCACCATGTTCCCCCTGATTCTCAATCACTGGTCGATTGGTCCCACCATCTCTCAGGGTACAAGGAAGACATGCTTCTAGACAATTCTCTGTTCTGCCTCCAAGATGTCCAAAAACTGGGTCGCCAGCAGTCTTCAAACCAACGTCTAAAGACCAACCTCTTTCAGAGATTCTTACATTAGGACTTTTAAAATAATTTATTTCTAAATATTTTCAACCCAACAGTATTTTAGACTGATGGTATAATCAGTCTAATGAACCATTAGAATATATTTATTGATGGAGACTTAAATGCACTTTCTAACTCTTTCTGGATAAGCGGGTGTCTGTAAAAGGGCATAAATATAAATGTAAATGAAGCATCCTAAGAATCCGTTTCTGCCAAATGTTTGTTTGGATTTGACGTCTATTCCGAGCAAAGGAATCGTCACATTCATGTTTCTCATAATGAAACCAATATCTGATCTGCGTAGAGATCGCGGACGTGTTCATTTCCAAGATACAAATTGTCCTTTCATTGTGATTAATACAAAACAGCAATCCTGAATCCAGAAGTCCAGGTTCACTAAAACAACTACATTTTTTTTCAATTACCTGGTAATGTTTGGCTGACAGAAGTGTATCCTGACTCTGGGGTTCCTGCAGCTTTGATATGTGCATCCTGAAATGCTGTTCTCATCACCACAGATGTACAGAGTGGTTATATGAGTTCTGCCTTTCTGGTAATGTGTACCTGTCTGACTATAGTTTTCTTACCACTATCATATCACCAAGCTGTTTCCCTTCTAGATCTCACTTGATAAATATATATTTTTATCTTCCATTCTGTTCAAAACTCTGAAGACGGTTGTGTACGGAAACCAAAGATTTTCAAATTCAAATCAGCTGAATAGCAACCATGCCATGAACACAGAGATCACAGGTTTTTCCCCTCGTCTTTTGATAGCATTACCTGAAACTTTTGGCCAACATCTGTCAGTGTGAGAGAGACAAAGAGAGAACTTTGTCTTTTTCTGTTCTTTATTATTTGGTCATCACTCATTGTTTAACGCTTCAGCAACAAAGTCAAGTACAAGCAGGTTTTCATGTCCCATTAAAACAAACACTGTTTCAAAAAATTAGCAGTACGTGTTTTACAATCGCAAAGTGTTTGTAAAAAGACGTTTATGGTTTTTGAGACATGCACAAAAAAAATTTTTTCTCAAAGAAACATTTCTTTCCATATTTTGTTTAGTACAAGAATCTTTTTAAAGCTCAGTGATTTTAAAGGTTTTTATCACAAAAAAAAAAAAAAAATTGTTTTTAGAGGGTAAAGATCACAGAGCACAAGGGCAATGGAGGGAAACAGTCAACAAAGGGATTATAAATTGGACTGGTCAGGGGGATGTTTACTGTAGAGCAGAGCTCAGGTTATAACCAGATACTCAGGTTATATCACCATCATAGTGAAGATCTGTTGGGTTTTATTTCCATTTTTAGTGTCTGCTTAACTACAGCACGTGACTTCAGGTTACAAGCATTCATTTATTTAATACAAACTCTAAAGGATTCTTTCATTTTTGCTGAAGTTTAAAGGTTTTTATGCAAATTGTATTAAATAGCGAATTTTGGTTATTTGCCAGTATTGATTTTTCTGGACATGTTTTTTCTTTTTGTATTATCAATGAATTATTTACTTTTTTACTTAAAGCAATATTCTCCAGTCTCCTCCTCGAGGCTACAATCTGATTTACAAACCCTACAGCACATCCAATCAGTCCCTAAAAGAATTGCGAATTATTTTGTTCAATGTTGCTTGATTTCATTTGATCTTTTCCACAGTGAGCATTTTACATTGAAAAAATGCACATTTCAAGATTTAATCCTGAATATATATATATATATATATATATATATATCTGCCTTTCCACATCGCTGCTGATTAATAATTACTTCAGTAAATCACACAGAACAAACAAGTCTGGTGACTTTTGAAGCGATCGATCCTCTGCTACATAATACATCGCTGCGGATTACACAGTAGATAAGAACTAAAAAGACACAGCTCATGATTTCCTCAACATGAAATTACTGGTATTATTATTGCTCTCTGTGGCAACATCCTTCGCTGCAGAAGGTAAGAGGTTCATGCAGAAACATCTTATGGTTCAATTGTAGGATTTTAAATGAATTTTGGGCTGAAGCCCGAAAGAGGGAAGTATATTTATATATTCTGTTCTAGTGACTTTTAATGGTTAACCTTTAAGTTCATGAGGTTCGGTTTGGGAACAAATGATTTACTCAGGGAAGCTAAATACAGGCTAATCATATTATGTATGTGCAAAAATTAACATTGCGTCATGATTTTTTTTTTAAGGTTTAATAAACTATTTAAAATAGCATTTTAATAAAGAGACCGGTTCAAAGTCGTCCATGTTGCTGTAGTTCAAAATGAAGCCGTGTTAGCGTTTCGGCCACTCGAATAATAATTAGCTTCAAATACCATTTTTTGTAACAATTTAGCAACTTTACATTATAGCTAGCTAAAACCACTTTAAGTTTCGGTTATAACAACAAGAAAGAATGCCGACAAATTAAGTACATTCAAGTCAAACCATGGCGTTTAATTTTACAGGTATAAAAATGGATGCTAGCGTTTCGATACTACACGCAGTAGTAAGTGGATAGTGTGTCCTATTACTGATGAGGTGCGCATGTCGTAGGCCAATCCAGAGAAAGCTAATCATGATGGTATACAACAGTGTGAAGAACAGCATGTGGTGAAGATTTTCTTTTGAACAAAGGCGTATCTACAGAAGACTGTAGACTATCAGCCGCAGTAAGACTAATCTTTAATGGTGTAAACACTGTAAGTCCGTCAGTGACGATCCCAGTCGTGTTGGTTTCCAGCCCACAGCAGTGTGAACATCGTATGGAACACCTGATCCTGGATAGTCAACAAGTTCCTCAGAGATCAGTATTTCAGCACTGATGACGAAGTGAAGCAGAATGTCCTAGGATGGTTCAGACGTACTGACAAATCTTTCGAATATTTTCAGGCATTAGTTAAAATGTAGCAGGGAGGCATGTAGATTCAGTTTCAATACGTTGTTTCCACTCTTTAAAATTAGTTCTATTGTTCTATAAACTCGGATGTCCCATTTTGTCAAGAATGCCCTTGAATATTCTTGAACACACAGTGTTTTAGGGTCGTTTGTTTTCTTCTGGGTTTTTTTTTTTTTACCCAAATAGCTCCAGTCTCCATTTGTTTGTGATCTTCTGGTGTTATTTTCTTAAGGTATTGACGTAAATTATAATTTTTGTTCGATTTTCAGTGGATTTTCTGTGAAATTCCTGATATTGTGTAAAGGAGGGTTTATTTTCAGATTACATTTATATCTTAAATGCTGCCAAAATGCCCTTTTCCTGTCTGTGACTATAGAATCGTGCGTCGGACGTTGTCAGAATGGCTTTGACAAATTACAGAAATGCCAATGTGACACTTTGTGCAAGTACTACAAAAGCTGCTGTATAGATTACGATAAAACTTGCAGAACCAAAGGTAAGTGTTCGGGGAAACCCACAACTGCACGTAGTACATTTTACAGTTGTTAAGAGTTAAATCAAAGGTTGATCTGTGCTTCTATTCTAGTTAGTCGTGGAGATGTTTTTGACATTCCTGAGGAGAATTTGACTTCTTCAGCGAGTGACAGCGTGGCTCCAACTAGCTCTGCATTGATTACCGAACCTGAGGGAGAAACCTGCAGTGGGAAATCGTTTGATGCCTTCCTGCAGATAAAGAACGGATCGGTTTATGCCTTTAGGGGTGAGATTACTGGCTATGATGATGATTTTTCTTATTTTCTGCAAAAGAAAATTCACCCCCCACAGTTTGTGTAAGCTTGTGCACTGAACTCATGGCTGTAATTTGTGTGCGACACTGTAGGTGAATACATTTTTGAACTGGATGAGAAATCGGTGATGCCAGGTTACCCCAAGCTCATAAAGGATGTTTGGGGTATCTCTGGGCCCATTGATGCCGCTTTTACTCGAATTAACTGCCAGGGGAAGAGTTATATATTCAAGGTACATAATGATCTCCCAGAATTCTATCACTTTTTCACTACAAGACATTAGACACAGCTCATAAATTAAATTGGTCAGAGAACTAAACACAAAACCTGCGTTACTATACACATCCCCTACATAGCCATACACATCCCCTACATAACCATACACATCCCCTACATAACCATACCCATCCCCTACATAACTATACCCATCACCTAAATAACCATACACATCCCTTACATAACCATACCCATCCCCTACATAAACATACACATACCCTACATAACCATACCCATCCCCGACATAACTATACCCATCACCTACATAACCGTACACAACCCCTACATAACCATACACATCACTTACATAACCATACCCATCCCCTACATAACCATACATATCCCCTACATAACCATCCCTATCCCCTACATAACCATACCCATCCCCTACATAACCATACTCATCACCTACATAAACATACGCATCCCCTACATAACCATACCCATCCACTACATAAACATACACCTCCTCTACATAACCATACTTATCCCCTACATAACCATACCCAACCCCTTACATAACCATACCCATCACCTACATAACCATCCCCATCCCCTACATAACCATCCCCATCCCCTTCATAACCGTACCCATCGCCTACATAACCATACACATCACTTACATAACCATCCCCATCCCCTACATAACCATACACATCCCCTACATAACTATACCCATCACCTACATAACCATCCCTATCCCCTACATAACCATCCCCATCCCCTACATAACCATACTCATCACCTACATAAACATACACATCCCCTACATAACCATACCCAACCCCTTACATAACCATACCCATCACCTACATAACCTTCCCCATCCCCTACATAACCATCCCCATCCACTTCATAACTGTACCCATCGCCTACATAACCATACGCATCACTTACATAACCATACCCATCCCCTACATAACCATACCCATCCCCTACATAACCATACACATCCCCTACATAACCATACCCATCCCATAAATAACCATAACCATACCCATCCCCTACATAACCATCCCCTTCCCCTACATAACCATACCTATCCCCTACATAACCATACACATCCCCTACATAACCATACCCATCCCATAAATAACCATAACCATACCCATCCCCTACATAACCATCCCCTTCCCCTACATAACCATACCTATCCCCTACATAACCATACTCATCCCCAACATAAACATAACCATACCCATCCCCTACATAACCATAAACATCCCCTACATAACCATACCCATCCCATACATAACCATAACCATACCCATCCCCTACATAACCATACACATCCCATACATAACCATCCCCTATCCCCTACATAACCATACTCATCCCCTACATAACCATACTATCACCTATGGTTCCTATTAATTACTTACTTAATTATTAAACACTACTTTATTGACTATATGTATTGATTTAATCGTTAAATTAATTAATGATTGTGCTAAAAAAAAATACATTTTTCATTGCAGAAATTTCAAGTAATTTAAAATATTTCATAAAGCAAATCTCTGAATGTACACTTTCAGCCAGCCATCAACAATTTAGATTATAATAAATTAAAAATATATTTAAGAAATGAAAATCTCCACTTGATCTGGTGTTTAACGTCACACAGGGTAACAAGTACTGGCGCTTCGAAGGCGATGTCCTGGATGAAGACTATCCCAGAAATATCTCAGTGGGTTTCGAGAACATTCCGGATGACTTGGATGCCGCATTTGCTGTTCCTGCTTCGGCACACCACAAAAAGGAGAGAGTGTATTTCTTTAAAGGTGTGTACGCAACGAGCGATTAAACAATTCACTTTCAGCATTCTGGATTTGGGTTGTTTTTTTTGCCATTTACAGCAAAAACAATCGGAGGCCAACAATTGTATAAGACGTCTTCGGTTGTGGTAGCATGCAATTTTTTCTTCACTTTATCTAGGGGACCCACACCTGTTCCAGCATGTCAATTCTTTTGTGTATAAAGAGAGTTCAATTGGTGTGGAACATCTTGCGTGGCCTGCTATAGAGCTCTAAACTCAACCCTATTGATGAATTCACCCTTAGGGATGAATGTGAACGCTGCACCCCAGACCTTCTCACCCACACCCTCAAGTCAGTACCTGACTTTAAAAACTGGCTGAATGAGCACAGATCTCCACAATCACACTCTAAAACCTAGCGGAGCATCTATTCAGAAGAATGAAGGTTATTATACCAGCAAATAGGGACTAAATGTGGCATGGGATGTGGCACATGCAAAAATCGATTGATTTAATTAAGAGGTGTATTGAAAGAGATAAGACAGCAGGTGTAAAATGCACGGCCCACCACTATATTACAGTGTATGAATCCTCAGAAACAAGGAGACGTGATGTACCTCTATATAAATCACTGAAAAAAGTTGAAATTGTACAATTGTGCTGCACGACAGTGGTGCCATCTCATTCATACTGTTTTCGTAGGTGATCGTTATTACCAGTACGAGTTCAAGCACCAGCCATCGCACGAGGATTGTGTCCGCATGACCAAATCCTCGCCGTCCGTCCTCTTCACTCACTACACTGACCTGCACTGTAACGACGGCATGGATGACCTGTTCGCTTTGATCTTCCCAGACAGTAAATCTTCTTCACCCACTTCAAGACTTTCTAATATTCATCAATACAAATGTTATTAACTTGTCTCCTGTCTCTTCTGTCCTGTGTGACATGCACACAACAGTTTCAGGACATCACAAAGGACCCCGTTTTATTTCCAGAGACTGGGTGGGCATCAAACCTCCTATTGATGCTGCAATGGTGGGACGGCTGTACCTGACCTCCGTAGCTTATTCTTCTGCTACACATTCGCTTTCGCAAGTTCCGAGTACACGAGGAAGGAGCAGAGGCCGAGGATCCAAGAAAAGCCATTCATCTTTTTGGGATGATTTGGATTTCGATTATGATGAGAGGTACGTACTTTCCTAAAAATGCAGTTTTAGCATCCAGATTACTGCAAAGGTTTAAAGCCTTTTAATAACCTTGAATTATTTTTATTTATTTATGTATAGTCTTTAACTAATTATAATAATAATGATAGATAGATAGATAGATAGATAGATAGATAGATAGATAGATAGATAGATAGATAGATAGATAGATAGATAGATAGATAGATAGATTATAAAATATTATTATATTATTACATTTGTAAGATACTTGTAGATATAGTATAGTTCAGTAGATAGGAAAAGATAAAGAGATACTTTAAGTCAATGTTTGTTTCAAAAAGGTTTTTTGGCACACAAAGACGAAAGAAAGGTCAAAAGAAGGGCAGAGGTAGACGTCCATCTTTCGACAGCGTTTTCAGCTATGACGACACGGACTACGCTGATTCTGACCTAGTACGGAAGAAAGAAATGCCTGTGCAAAATGTCTACTTCTTCCAGAAAGGTATTCTTTACTAAAATCTTAAAAGGACATATCAAGGAAATGCAAACTGATAATAAAAGCATAAAACACTGTAATATATTTACAGGTGAATATTGTACTTTGTACGGTGCGTTACTGCGTGTTTCCAGTGACATTCTGTACATTTCAGATCAAATATATCAATGGCAGTTTGTTGCTGCTGGGATTTGAACTCACAACCCTCTGGTTATTGAGATAACAAAGTGAATACAATATTTAAAACATATCATAAATATAGTCCTATTTTATCTGATGTTTTCTGATTATAAGACAAACCAAATATGCATTATCTGGACAAAAGTATTGGGAAAACTGATTTTCGCAGCCATTTGTGGTGCTTTTTCCAAAAAGTTAAAGGCACACAATCGTATAGGACGTCTTTGGAAGCAGTAACATTACATTTTTCAATTACTTGAACTACAAGACCCAAACCTGCTCCAGGATGACAATGCCCCTGTGCCCAAATCCAGCTTTATGCTTTAAATGGGTTGGAGTGGAAGATCTCTTGCTGTTGAGCTCTAATCGGATAAGGGCATCTGCTAAATGGCGTAAATGTAATTAATTGGAACACTGACCGCACCCTGGGCTCCTCAGCTCATCTACATGAGTACCTGGCTTCAACAACCATTGTGGTTGAATGAGCACAAATCTCCACACGCACACTCCAATATCTATTGCAACACCTTCCCAGAAGAGTGGTGGTTCTTTTTCTAACTTCGCTCGGTGTTTCACTATGGGAATCGCTTTGGGCGTGACCAACTACGGAAGCTCTTATGACACCACGTCTGTCTTGACAGACAGGTCGACCTGAGATCAGGCTCCGCCCTACCTTTATCTCTCAGGTCGACCCCATCTAACATCATTCGCGCTTTCTTCCCGTGAGGGACTACACTAAGCTCTCTCAGCACATCCAGTTCTCGGCTGTTTTCGCTCAACTGTTCATCGCGCGGGCCGTCATTGGATTCCGCCACCGAACGCGAGATCAGTCATACGGGATCGTGCTGAGCATCATCACGGAATAGCGTCCGTGTCGAGGCGAGCTATTCCTATTCCTGCTGGTATTTAGTTACACGGTAGGGACATAGTAGCGTCAAGCTATTACAGGCTTAGCGCGTCAAGGCGAAGCCTTCGAAGGGCTAACTACCCTGCGAACATCGGCAGACTAACGTGTTGTGACGAGTCTAATATTCTCCGTACTCAGCCATGTCGACGGTCATCCCCCCCACCAAAGGGAATGAGTCAAAGATCAGGGAGGCTGCATCCCGCCCGTGTCCATCATCATGTGGAGCAACCATCTCGGGCAGGGACCCTCACCCGATGTGCATCACGTGCATGGGCCCGAAGCACGCTCAAACGTCGCTCGCGGACCTGCAAGCATGCGCTCACTGCGCGTCATTGCCGGTGAAACATTTGGAGAGACGGCTGAGAGTGGCGGTGGCTAACCAACAGGACCCGTGCCTGTCTGGCGCCGCTGCGAGGTCTACGGCCGTTGAACATCAGCCGCGAGCTACCACGAGCTGGGCGGACCTGATGGAGGCCGAATTGCCGGTCATGCCGCCTCTGTTCGGCGACCTCCTCGCGGAGGATGAGGAACGACCGTGCGACGAGGACGGGGATGCGAACTCAGGCCTCCTCGACTTGGACATGGAGGACGAGGATGAGGACGACAGTGGTCCCTTCCCGGCTCAACTCATGACGTGTTCACTCGCACGTCAGTTCGGACGATTGCGCAATAAAACTTTCACCATCGCATCCAAGCCACGGGCTGAGGGCGATGTGTTCAGACACAAAAAACAAAATAAATGTTACAATTTCGCATCCAGGCGATCAGCCGAGGGCGATTGTGCACAAGAATCCCGAAAGTTCAGCGTGCACCCCCCCAGTTTTGCCGCTGGAGGGCGCGCTCGCTCTGCCAGCGGAGCTCTGCGCGGCGACGGTTGTGACGTCATCAACGCGCGACCAGTGTTGTGTACGCGGGGGCTCCCTTTCTGCGCACCTCGTTAATTGGCGCGCATGCGCGGCGCACCCGTGGGTTTTAAACACGATTTCACGGGGATACAGGCTCCAATTCGCTATGAAACCACCCAGATTCAACGGTGTGTTGGTCTCGGTTGCTCGAGGAGAGTCGGCTCTCGTCCTGACGGCCGAGATCGACTCTCTTTTGAGGAAAAAGGCAGTCAGAGTTGTTCCGGAGGCAGAAAGCCGTCAGGGTTTTTACTCCCGATACTTTGTGATCCCGAAGAAGGGAAGCACATCTCTTCGTCCGATCTTGGACTTGCGTGTGTTAAACAAGCACCTGAGAAAATATTCATTCAGAATGTTGACACACAAAACGCTCTGTCGGTCGATCCGTCCAAACGATTGGTTTGTGACGATCGATCTATCGGATGCGTATTTTCACATAGACGTTTACCCGTCACACAGAAAATATTTGAGGTTTGCACACAGAGGCACTGCCTACGAATTTCAAACCATTCCGTTCGGTCTGTCTCTCGCTCCGAGAACTTTCAACAAGTGTGTGGAGGCCGCTCTTTTGCCATTGAGAAACAGCGGGATTCGGATTTTGTCTTATATAGACAATTATCTGATATGCTCCTCGTCAAGAGAGCGAGCGATCAGAGATGCGGAGAGCGTGATCACGCATCTCTGCAGCTTGGGTTTCAAAATAAACAGGGGAAAAGAGCCGCTTGTGTCCCGCGCAGCGCGCGGAATATCTAGGACTCAGTATAGATTCCCTCTCCTATCGTGTCACGCTGACGGAGAGAAGAATCTAATCTCTCATACAGTGTCGCTCCCGTTTTCGGGCAGGGACGAATGTCCCGTTCCGAGTGTGCCTACGAATGCTGGGTTTAATGGCTTCGGTGATTTCTGTGGTGCGTCTGGGACTTCTCATGATGAGAGATTTTCAGAGATGGGTCGCGCGGTTGCGCTTATGTCCCCGACGTCATCTCAATCGGCCGGTCAAGATAACGCACGCGTGCGTCTTAGCGCTCCGCCGATGGGGATGCCCCGCGACTCTTCGGTCGGGGATTCCCTTGGGAGCGGTGTCGTCGAGGGTTACTATGACGACGGACGCGTCTTTGACGGGCTGGGGCGCGACCCTTATGGGCAGAGCTGTGAACGGCGTTTGGCCTCCGCAGCTGATCTCGAGTCATATAAACTACTTGGAGTTGTTAGCGGTGTTTCTAGCTCTGAAACATTTTCTGGTTTTCATAAGGGGCCAACATGTGTTGGTAAAAACGGAAAATTCCACAGTAGTCGCATACATCAACCGACAGGGGGGGGTGCGCTCCCTCCAGTTGCATCAGTTGGCAAGGAAACTGATAATGTGGTGCGACGCGAGGCTTTTATCCATCAGAGCAACTCATGTTCCAGGAATATGGAACAAGGTTGCAGATCTGTTGTCCAGGGGAAACCCCCTGTACTGGAAACTGCACGCTCAGGTGGTGGAGCAGGTATGGCAGAGATACGGCCGGGCTGCCGTAGATCTCTACGCCTCGCGAGAAAACGCTCAGTGTCCTCTGTACTTTTCTCTAAGGGACAGAGATGCACCGTTGGGTGTGGATGCGTTAGCCCACCCATGGCCAAACGTTCTTCTCTACGCGTTCCCTCTGCTGAGCTTGATCTCCCCCACTCTAGCCAGGGTCAGAGAACTCAGCTTGTCACTGATTTTGATAGCTCCACGCTGGGCGTCCAGACACTGGATCGCAGAAATAGTTCAGCTGCTGTCGGATCAGCCGTGGCCGCTCCCTCCACGGAGGGACCTTTTGTCCCAGGTGGGCGGGGAGATTTATCATCTGCACCCGGACAGGATAGCTCTATGGGCCTGGCCCTTGAGAGGTGGATCTTGAATGTGGCAGGTTTGCCACGATCGGTTATACACACTATCCAGAGTGCTAGGGCCTCGTCTACTCACACGCTTTATGACAATAAGTGGCGAGTTTTTGAGGAGTGGTGTGGCCGTGGTCGCATTGTCTCCTTTCAGTGTTCTGTGGGAGACATTTTGTGCTTTCTCCAGGATTTGCTGGATAAAGGGAAAGCTTTTTCTACTTTAAAGGTGTATCTTGTACGTTACAGAACTTTTGGCTTTTCACCCTCCTCCGTTCTCATCTCAGGAGGAGGAGAGGTTGAGTTCCTTATGCCCAGTGCGGGCTCTCCTTACATACGTCAGGAGAACAGCGGATTTCAGAAAGTCTGACCGGCTGTTTGTGTCTTGGGCTACCCCCCACAAAGGGAAGCCATTGTCGAGACAACGGCTGTCCCACTGGATTGTAGGGGCTATATCTCTAGCGTATGAATGCGGTGGTTCTCAAGCACCTGAGGGTCTGAGGGCCCACTCGACTAGAGGGATGGCGACTTCATGGGCCCTGCTTAAGGGAGTTTCTGTTCAGGAAATTTGTGCGGCGGCCGGTTGGGCCACGCCACACACCTTTGTGCGGTTTTATAGACTAGATGTGTCTATGTCATCCTTGGCACATGTGGTGCTGGGAGCCAGACGTCCTGTGCCCATGTGATTGGGTGTAGCGGGATCATGTGCAATCCGGGAGTGGTCTATATCTCCCATAGTGAAACACCGAGCGAAGTTAGAAAAAGAACGATGGGTTACTTAACGTAATCCCGGGTTCTTTGATAACAGAGTGAGGTGTTTCACCAGCACTTCCCTCCTTGCACGAGGACGGGAAGAAATCTCGTTGCAATGATGTTAGATGGGGTCGACCTGAGAGATAAAGGTAGGGCGGAGCCTGATCTTAGGTCGAATTGTCTGTCAAGACAGACGTGGTGTCATAAGAGCTTCCGTAGTTGGTCACGTCCAAAGCGATTCCCATAGTGAAACACCTCACTCTGTTATCAAAGAACCCGGGATTATGTTAAGTAACCCATCGTTATTATAACAGCAAACAGGGACTCAATGTGGGATTGGATTTTCAAAAAACACATAACAATTTTATGCACATGTGTGCTTAAAGACTATTAAACCAATTTCTATACATTTTTTATTATTATTTCCATTGCATCAAATACTCTTGTTCTATTGGCAGACATATTTGGTTTTTCTAAGCATTTATTGTTAACAGGAAAATTATCGGCCAATGAGACCAAACAATCCAAAGTTTTGAATTAGTACAAATATCTATGCATTATAATTATATATTTGGTTTATTGTAGAAAGTATTAAGTAGAAAATACCCAAAAATGTGACTATATCCATATTTTCACATACCAAAGTTGCATTTTCTGGGTTTTTGTTGTTAACCAAACCAATACTGCCCCAATAACACAATTATTAACATATTTACTACAATTAAATTTAAACAATATTTTTCTATATCTGCAAGAGTGAAAGAGAAAGTTTATAGGACTGAGATGTTGTATGGATTAGAGACAGTGGCATTGAGTTAAAGACAGGAGGCGGAGCTGGAGGTAGCAGAGCTGAAGATGTTGAGGTTTTCGTTGGGAGTGACGACGATGGACAGGATTAGAAATGAGTTTATTAGAGGGACAGCACATGTAGGACATTTTGGAGACAAGGTGAGGGAGGCGAGATTGAGATGGTTTGGTGCAGAGGAGGGACATGGGGTATATCAGTAGAAGAATGCTGAGGATGGAGCCACCAGAAAGGAGGAAAAGAGGAAGACCAAAGAGGAGGTTTATGGATGTGGTGAGGGAAGACATGCAGGTAGTTGGTTTGAAAGAGGCAGATGTAGAGGACAGGGGGGTATGGAGACGGATGATCCGCTGTGGGGACCCCTAATGGGAGAATCCGAAAGAATTTTTCTATAAATCAATATTATGACTTTACATTTTTTTTTTTTACATTGAATGTATAAGAAAAGTTGTGGGCTACCTTAAGTTTTTTAGATGTGAATTTTTTCCTAATAACCTTTTTTTGCATTTAGATAAATACTACAGACTGGACCTCCAGACTAAAAGCATCGACAATATGAATCCTCCATACCCGAGATCCATCGCTAAGTACTGGCTGGGATGTAAAGAGAAAGATTTGGCAGAAAAACGATAAAAACAAAGCTGTAAATGATTGAGATTGACTACTGTGATTCTTAACAACTGATTGGTGATAAACATGCTTCTAGACGATAATCCAACCATGCCTGCTAGTAGGGTCCAAAATGGTCTTCTCAATCTATATTCAAATCTTAAACCATGTGAGATCCTGTGGTTATTCAAATCAAACCAGTTACTTGTATTTGCTGCCACCTGTATTGATGTTGTATCTTTCTCTTTCCTACTCTGTCGCTTGACTTGATGAGTTTTAAAAGTGGGAATCACTGACTATGTAAACCAACAAGCTTTTGAATATGTAATTACTACATAATAAACTGGTGTATCGCTCTACCTCTGACAGTGTGCTGTGGTGATAAGATTAAAAACACTGACAGTTGACGTGAATAACAGTGATTATTATATGATTGATTATATTAGGCAGCAGATAAAGAGTCAGTTCTTGAAGCTGACGTGTTGAAAGAAGGAAAAATGGGCAAGTGTAAGGATCCGAACGACTGCAACAAGGAACAAATCATCTCAAACCTCTGCTGCATTGATTAGTAACACCAACAGTAGTCAAGGAAGGACACAGAAGAGATACCGTAGCACCAAGTGCTGAAAAGGTTCTGAAAGACTGGTGTCAGTACATGCAGTGCATTACAGCTTGCTACATATAAAGTTGCACCCCAGTACACTACTGAGAGCTCCTACAACTGGCACCTAAACCTGACCATGGAGCAATAGAAGAAGATGGCTTGGTCTGATGGCTGGGTGCATGTGCATCTTTTACTGGGAAGGAAATGGCACCAGACGGTGGTGCAACTGCACATTTGCTGAGGGGTCTGCAAGACGGGCGCCCCTTTCCACTCTCTCTCTCAAAAAAAAAAGGGGTAAATTCAAGAATAAATACACTATATTCAGCCACTCGTGTGGTTCTCCTATGCACTGCATATACTAGATTTAGCATTTTCCAGAATGCATTTTAGGAAGAAGGCGAATGAGCGAATGTTGTGAAGCTCTGGTCAACGTTTTGCTGGAATGGTAAAGGTGTTGACTCCGCCTCCAAATTTCCCCGATCTCAATCCTGTCAAGCATCTCTGGGATGTGCGAGGCTTTGCTGCTAGCATCTTGGTGCTAGATACCACAGCACATCTTTAAAAGTCTTGTGAAGTCAATGCCTTGATGGATCAGAGCTGCTGTGCCAGCACAAGGAGAACCTACACATTTTCTATATAATACATTTATTGTGAGGCCTGACCTGGCCTGATTAAGTCGTCTTCTGGATGGTAACAGTAATGAAACTCTGTCAGAGCGCTTCATAGCACCACTGTGGAGTGGAAGATCAGGGATTCGGTTTCTGAAGCAGCATGGCCTACCTTTTTTTTTTCCTCACATATCGACTAATGATACCTGAATTCTTTTATAACAATAAGTTCAAAGGTGTGTCTTTTAAAATACTTCATCTCTTCTATCCTACCAGGCTTTATTCTAAAAAGAGATTTTCCAAACACTGATCCTTTATGTTCTTTCTGTGGTGTTGAATCTGTTTTTCATTTTTTTTTATCTTTTCTATGAATGTGCACACGCAGCTTTGTTTTGGAAGGATTTTTGCACCGTTGTTCATTAATTTCTATCACGAGTTTCGTTTTGTTATACAAAGAGGTTCTGTTTGCCACGACTTTGAAATAAACCAAAAAAAAAAATTCAGTATTATTACTAAATCCTGTTTACTGTTTTGTTTGGAAATTCTTCAATTGGCAGTTAAAACTATTTCACGCTGTAATTTGTTTGATAGTTTTAGAATGTTATAATAAGTAAATTTCTCATTTGTTTTTTTTATAACCATAGCATTGTTGTGTATTGTGTGTAGCAGGGTGATGAGATTGACAGCTGCGCCCTCTGCTGGGCGTAAGAGTGAACTTGAAATAAACTTTAGGCTTTATGTAATACATTTAATAATAAATTTTATTTAGCTACTAATAAGTAAAATCTAGTTAGATCATTTTTAAACTCCCCAAATTACACAATTGGCAGGTGTTAAAAAACTCCCTAAAAATATGTCCTTAGATTTTTTTCTTCCCAAAAAAAAAATTAAATAAAAAATATTCACTTAAAAGTGCCAGTCTTGAATTATATCCTCAAAAATTATTGTATGTATGGTGTCTATTTAACCTCCTACTCATCGAAGCTCCATCATTAAGCCTCAGGCTATTTCAATTATCTTTATATATATATATATATATATATATATATATATATATAATATTATAGATAATATAAAATTGTGAACTAGGACCTTTGTGTCGTATCTAATTTTATCTTACGATCTTTTATCTGTCAATTATCTGTGTCTCAGTTATCTAATATTATACCCTATCAATAATTGAACAACTAGAACTGACACAAAGCTGCCTTTGAGCAGGATTTATTTCCTTTTGCAGCAATAAAATCAAAACGTGTGGATTGGCAAAAGAAAGATTGATGAATTATTACATAGTCTGGTGAATAGTTGGGCTGAATACTTCTTAAATTGCTTTGAGGTGGCGATAGAACAAGCAGGATTGATAGCCAGTGGCTGCGTTATAATATAGAGAGACAAAAGTTATTTTACATAGCTAGGTGAGGTGAGGAGGCCTGGGGTGCACTCAGTGTGAAAAGTTCATCCCAAAGGTTTTGAATAGGGTTGAGCTCTATAGCAGGAGATCTTCCACACACCTCCAACCAGGTTCTCAACTGTTTACTGATGGACACAAGTATAGAACTGTTCATGGTCCTAAGCCAATGTAGCATAACTGTTCATAAGTGTTTGCTTGCATCCTTTCAGGCCACCAGGGGGCGACATACATTTTTAAAACGGAAATGCTAAAGGATCATATATATATATATATATATTTATACGTTTTAAAAATGTGTGTCGCCCCCTGGTGGCCTGAAAGGATGCAAGCGTGAAGAGTGTAAACAATACAGGAGTACTGGAGAGTGTGATTATAAGTAATGATCTTTCTACAGTCTTCTACAGTCATTTGTGGTTATAAAACTAGGAGCTACTGAGCAACTCATAAAATAGCTCAACATTTGCGATCATCACAGATCTAACAGCAGCTTCTCCAGCAGTGTCTAAACTCCACATGAAGTGGGATCCAATTGGCAATGGAACGTCTCTAGATATTTTGGGATGTTGGCAGCATCTTTAAAGGTCCACAATCTTCATGAGGTGGGACGTGACTGGGGCTGGAGCAACCTCAGGATGCCTCGGGATGGGGAGAGAACGAGAAGCAGTTGAGAGGAATTAGCGTAGCTGCTGTTCATGATATTAACAGCACAAGTTGATAATGTGCATGTGATCAAATGTTCAGGAGCACAAGGTTATGATGTGATGTGTGTTATGTGTAGAACTTGATTAAAAGATAAGTATTTAATCTGCTCTTAAACTGGGAGAGTGTGTCTGAGCCCCGAACACTGTCAGGAAGACTATTCCAAAGTTTAGGAGCTGAATGTGAGAAAGATCTACTGCCTTTAGTGGAATTTGCTATTCTAGGAACTACTAGAAGTTTTGAGATCTCAGGGAGCGTGACGGATTGAAGCGTTTTAGAAGACTGGAAAGATAATTGGGAGCCAAACCATTTAGTGTTTTGTAAGTGAGAAGCAGTAGTTTGTAGTCGACTCGAAACTTAACAGGAAGCCAGTGTAGGAATGGGAAGATTGGGGTTATGTCATCACATTTTCTCGACCTTGTGAGAACTCTGGCTGCTGCATTCTGGACAAACTAAAGCTTGTTTATTAATGCATTGTCTAGTAATGCATTACTATAGTCTATTCTGGAGGTCATGAACGCGTGGAGGAGCTTTTTTGCATCAGATATAAACAACATGTTTCTTAGCTTAGCAATATTTCTAAGGTGGAAGAAGCTGTTTTGTAACATGGTTAATATGATTTTCAAAAGACAAGTTGCTTTCTAAAATAACTTCCAGGTCTTTTACTGTGGAACTAGTGGTTAGAAAACATCCTGCTAAATGCAGGTTGAAATGCTGGAGCTTCTGTGTACTCGTTTTTGGGCCGATGAGCAAAATCTCCGTCTTATCAGAATTTAACAATAGAAAGTTATGGGTCATCCAATTCGAGCCAATTGAGATGTTTCATCTGGTTTCTATGAGATATGTAGTTGGGTATCATCAGCATAACAGTGGAAGCTAATCCCATACCTTCTGATAATATTTCCCAAAGGAAGCGTATGTGTGTGTGTGTGTGTGTGTGTGTGTGTGTGTGTGTGTGTGTGTGTGTGTGTGTGTAAATAGTGACCTTGGCACAATGGACACTTTTTTCCCAGCTCTGACACACTGGTGCTCATGACGTGCCACGTCTATAGAGCTTCCTCTTCCTTCACAATATGCAAACACGTGAATCCTGTGCTCTGTTTGATGTGGCAACACATCCCAGTATCTCCTGGTAACCCGTGGCGAGATCTGAAGTCGACCTGCCAGCTCGCTCTCTTTAGGGGGAAAGTGCTAGCAGAGAGAATTTCTTTGATTTAGGTCCAAAAATATTGCACGGGAATTTGACTGAAAGATGGTTTAGTGCTTCAAGTGAGGACACAAATATGTGTTAAATATGTGTTTGTATAGCTGTGTTTGAGATTCAGATGAATTGCTTTGCAATGGTGGTAGAACCGCTGAAGAGTTTCATTGATTTGAATTCATTGAGAGCTCATGCGAACCTTGGATCATATTTGAAATGCAAACATTTTGAACATATTATTGTAAAATGCTGGTCTGCTGGGACATCTGGCTGATTGGAACACTTTCAAATCGCAGCATTTATTTTTTAACCTAATAAGTGAAAGAAAACATTTTCAAAATTAACTGGCAAATTAATGAACCAAGCTAATTTAAGACCATAAATAAATAACAGAATTGTCAATCGATTTAAATATTTAATCGCGATTAAGTGCACGATCGGCATGATCTAACTCGTGATCAATTGCAACTTAATTGCACATTTTTAACCGTTCTAAATGTATCTTAAATTAATAATTTTCAAGTTTTTAATACTCTAATTAACATAGGAATGAAAAAAATATATATATAAAAGGTTTTTGCAAATGTATGTTTATTATTAATGAAACCAAACTCAACATAGAGCATGAGGACAAAATATTCTTGGAAATGTTTTAAAGAAATTATACTGTTTTAAATGACATAAAGCATCAGGGGTGTGTGTGTGTGTGTGTGTGTGTGTGTGTGTGTGTGTGTGTGTGTGTGTGTGTGTGTGTGTGTGCGCGTGTGCGTGTGGTTACATAGTTACATTGCTGACAATTTAACTAACTAAATCAAGTCCAAAATGGGAATGAGCAAAACCTTAATATGAGTAAAAGGAGGCCCAGAAGGACTCAGGAGCGCTTTTTTTTTTTATTCTTGCTAATTCTTGACTGATGATGTGCTTTCAAGAAAATGTTGTGTATATTTTACTCTTTTTTCTTTTTCTCAGGAGTTTTTGGGCAGTTTACAAATTTACACCTAACTTACATTATCTAGCTTACTAGCAAAATGTTGTGGTTTTTTTCCCAACTGATTAAATACATGAATAATGTTTAATGATTCTCGATACTTTAGTGGTTGCTCCGATTTTAAAGGCGTTAAGGCGCTGGGTTGCCGATCGGAAGGTCTGGGGTTCAAGCCCCGGTATTACCAAGCTGCCGCTCTTGGGCCCTTGAGCAAGGCCCTTAACCCTCTATGCTCCGGGGGTCCCTTACGAGGAAAATATAAAGGTCCGTAACGTCGGAGTGACGTGGGGCCGCCTTCCCGTGGGCTCACCACCTGCAGGAGGGACCGTAAGGGACGGTGCTGTGAGGATTGGGCAGCGGTCGAAGGCGGGGGCCTGCTTAGACTGCTGCCGACGCGACCCGAATTACGGATAAGCGGGAGAAAATGAATGAAAAAAAAAGGATGAATGAATATTGTAAGTTAAAAAAAATTTAATTAAACAGCCAAATTTTTTTATTTGTTTTATTTATTAAGGATTTAGATTAAGTTTTTTTTTTTGAGTATGGATTTGGATTGTAAATACTGTAATATAAACAATTGGATTATAAACTTCACAATGGATCAGGAACACATGTTGCATGAACAGTTCAACAACGATGGGACTATAATGAATGGACATTTGTTGAGGATGAGGATGGATTCCCTCTTGAGTCTGGTTTCTATCAAGGTTTCTTCCTCATGTTATATCAGGAGTTTTTCTTTTGGAGTGCAGGAAGAGCAACTGAAGACCTTTTTTGACTCTGTGATGGCCTCAGCCATAGCCATTCTATGGTGTGGTCTGCTGGTGCAGCAGCATTTCTAATGCAGAAAGGAAGAGACTGGACAAGCTGATCAGGAAGTCCAGCTCAGTCCTGGGGATTCCTCTGGACACTGTACAGCAGGTGGGATAAAGGAGGATGGTAGCAAAACTATCATTTCTGGAGAACGTCTCTCACACCCCTGTATGAAGGTTTCATCCCTGAGCAGCTCCTTCAGTGACACACTGTTACATCCTAAGTGTCTGAAGGAGCGATACAGGCGGTCTTTTCCCCCTGCTGCTATTAGACTTTACAATCAGAGCTGCTCCCAGTGAACCAGTCACCATAATACACACTGTTATTACTGTTTAACTGCAATAATAACAATAAAAAAAAGTGTTTTGAACACATGTGCAATAACAATTATTTAAAACGGTGCTTAAAACTCGTGGTCTCCTTTTTTTTCTTCTTTTGTATTTATACATGGTGTTGTGTATATAATGTATACTACATTATGTCTTATTCTTTTATTTATTTGCATTTCTTTTTCTTTGCTGCTGTAACAGAAATTTAGGTTACATTTAGAATAAAGGTTTAGATAGATAGATAGATAGATAGATAGATAGATAGATAGATAGATAGATAGATAGATAGATAGATAGATAGATAGATAGATAGATAGATAGATAGATTTTAGTCCCCGCCTCTTTTGCGTAGCCCCGCCCATTCCGTTAACGAGCAGAGCGCGAGCCCCATGGTTGGCCTCTGCAGCAGCACCGATAAGCCTCACTGAGTCCGCTGTTGGAAGTCCAGGCGAGAGGACAAGAAGAGGACAAGAAGAAGACAGGAAGAGGAGAGGAAGAGGACAGAAACAGACGCAGGGTAATATTTAATGCACTTGAATAAGTATCGCTGCAGTCTGGTCGGTCTGCTCGCTATGTTCCTTGTTTCACATGACGTGTTTATGTTCATGACGAGCTGCGAAACAGGGAAGAGAACGTGTTCACGTGTCAACCTCCAAGAAGCCTCCGTAGATACTTTCCAGATTTAAAGTGTACGATATTGAGAATATCACGCCGTCCTGCTGTGCTTTTTCACCGCCTGGGGGTTCTGTTCGGAGCCGGTGTGAGGTGCAGACGGATTTCCGCTACGCAGCTTCTGAGCTTGTTTGTGCGAACCAACATCACGTGATTTAGCCATGAACCCGAGGATGAACTCCATTCATTGAAAAGAATTCGAGATGCAGGATGTATACCGCTGATCTTGCTTTTTCTTCTGCTCCTCCTGATCCTGATCTTGATCTTGATCCTGCTCCTGCATTATGAAACATGTTTAGTGTTGAAATGTTGAAGTCAGGCAGAAATGAGAAGTGTTCCAGAACCCAGGAGTCAGTAAAGCTTCTTCTCCAACCTGAAAGCTCTAAAAGTTCAATGATCTTTTCCAGGTTGAGAAACTGCACTTGATATTATGAAATACGCAGTTATAAGCCAGTTATAAGCTGTAGAGGCAAACATCTACTCACGTGAACGTACTCCAGTATTCAAGAGTAAATAGCTTTAACTAGATAACAACGCAAAAACCGAGCAATCGTATGGAAATTATTCTGGAAATAATTTCACTTGATGGGAGGAGTAATTCATAATTTTTGGAAATAATTCAAATTCAATATCTGGGTCATTTATGAAACATATCTAATTGCTCAAACAAATTCATGAAATTTAGTTGTGCAATCTCGCAGTCATTCAAAACCTGACTTGCTAGAAAATTTTACTAGCGAAACATTAAGATAAAATGAATTGCATGATGATTACAAGCATCAATGAGACATCAGTGGCCTAATAGTGTAATAACCAGTGTAACTCATTCAGACTTGCTGTCGTCTTAGACGCTAATTCACAAAACTTTACTTTAAAAAAAAACAAAAAAAAAACCCCAGCTAATTTAACAAAACAATTATTCTAACAAACTACAGTAAATTACAGACTTTACCATACAAGCAAATGTAACTAATCCTTAGACAATGTAATTAGCACGCAAAACTACCAAACCAATTCACAAAAAAACGTCATAGCAAATTTTACTAGCTACAGTACATTACATTGAATTACCACCTAATTTACTGCCCATATTTTTATTTGAACACAGTTCAACGCAATCCTATAAACTCGTCGTTTATCAATTAATCGTTGTTTATAAATCAGAGCGCATTTTAAAAGCAGTTGATCTTTATTATCTTTATTTATTATTTATTATTTTATTTACAAAATGAAGTAAACGAGGTTTGAGGATATAACAAGTTCTATGCAAGTCAAAATGTATATTTCATAAGTAAAATAAAATGTTTTTCTTGTACAGGTTTTAATTTTAAATAGCATGCTGCTATTTCACTAAAAAATCTATCTTAGTTTATGGTATATTTTAGCACAATAGCTATATTAATTATATTGTCATACACTATATAGTAGTATTGAAAACCTCCTATTTAGCCATATGTGATTTTTTTCTCAAACTGTTACCACAAGGTTGGATGGACACAATTGTAAAGGACGTCTTTGGATGTGGTGCATGAAATTTTCCCTTCGCTTGAACTAGGAGACCCAAACCTGCACAATACATGACAATGCCCCTGTGCACAAAGCCAGCTCTATAAAGATATACTTTATATGGGCTTAAGTGGAAGATCTCCAGCTTTAGAGCTCTGGCCTTCGCACCTACATCAGAATCTGACTTTACCAACACCCTTGTAGCTGAATGGATCTCCACAAATCTCCACAAAATCTAGTAGAACATCTTCCCAGAAGAGTGAAGGCTATTATACCAGCACACTGGGATGAAATGTGGAATATGGCATGTAACTAATTACTGTTGAATTGGTTTGTAGTTACATGAGAGAAATCTGTATACGCCTGAACCTGCTGCAGGTTTTTAATGCGTTCAAACAGACGTTAGCTATGATTTGAGGCATTGCCTGAAGCGATGGGAATTCCTCCTCAGCTGGCTTCACAAAAATGAAGTAAGGGCTTAGTAGGTGCCAAAAATAGAGCTATAGTGAGATGATTTTTTCTCCCATTTTTCACAGGATGTCTCAAGAGCAGAAGGCCGTGGAGCGTGCCAGGAAAGCCTTTCAAACCGGCCGCACCAAACCGCTAGAGTACCGCATCACCCAGCTGAAGAACCTCCAGCGCCTTTTTGTGGAGAGGCAGAAGGAAATCGCAGATGCTCTCAAGAAGGACCTCAACAAGGTGCCATTTAGCTGTTGTCAATCTCAAAAATCTCTTTTTTTAATCTCTCTTTTATATTCACATTTCACAAGACTGCAGCTACAAAAACATGCGTTTCACTATTAAAAATAAAAACATTTGGTCACCTTATCAGTGAACACTATCTTCTTTAGCATTTCCTTAGAATGAATGTGGTAACATCAATGCTAAAGACATCGACATCTTATACAACAAATACAAACTTTTTTTATTAAAATACATTTTAAAGAATAAAACCTGTACTCTCAATGTGACCTTTTTGGTCAGTACAACTGAAAAAAGTAGAAAAAGAATAAGAGAACTCTTTTTTTCACCTTCATGTGATCAGCAACCAGTTCAGCTGATGCAACTTCCTGTTGAACATGTGACATATCGTACATATTATACTTTTCATCGAAGTGAATCCCTAATGGATGAAAGTTTCAAGCATGAGAATCCCACATGAATGCAAAACATCCAGGTTATAAGAGAATGATATAATACAAGTGAATGATTGATTAGATAATAGTGTAGTTATATATTTAGATGTTTTATTGGATTTATCTAAAAAGGCGCATGGATATGAAAGAAATCGAATGTTAAAAGTTGTAAAATATATTTTAGCTTGATTAACTTGGAAATGAATACGAGCTATATAATCCATTTAACTACATAACTTACAATTCTTAACTAGCTGAATCATTCGTAACAAACTAAATTACAAACTTGGACTTGCTAGCAAATTTCACAAGCTAATTTACCAGCCTTGACTAGCTATGTACATAACAAGCTAATTTTCAAGACACAGCTTGCCTTAAACGTTTAGAACCAGTCCGTGTTTGTCACATAAACACCACAGCACCATTAAATTCTTTTTTTTTTCACATATCCCAGAAAACAGGGTCAGCCAGGATACTCCCCTGAGGGCGAAGAGTCTTGCACTAGGGCCCAACAGTAGCTGCCGCTAATAAAAAAAAAAAAAAAAAAGAATCTAGCAAATTAATTTAAATGACATTTAAATTACACTGCACAGTATTCATTCAATACAGTTCAATACACTGTCTGTTATGGAAAATGCTAGCGAACATGGTTAAGGCTCTGGGTTACTGATCATAAGGTTGGGGATTCAAGCCCCAGTACTGCCAAGCTTGGATCCACACCTGATCCACATCAGTGGAATATGATATAAGAAAGAATCTCATTGTGCTGTAATGTGACAAGTAAATGTATCTGTCTATCTATAACTTAATCTACCACTACCAATCCCAACCATCGGGTCGCAACCCAATAGTAGACGTTCTGGGAAAATACCCATAGATATAGTCGTTTATTGTGCATTTTGTTATCATCATTTCGACACTTCACACGTGTGCTAATTATTAACATGAGTGATACACAAATCTCTTTCGAAAGTATCTTCACTGGAGGAGGTCAGAAAAGAACAGGTGATGATGATAATGGAAATTGAGACATTCACTGAAAAGGGAAAAAGGAAAGCAGCCTGCAAAATGCAAATATGACTCATATCTGAAATACGGTTGCGTTTCTACGCCAGGTCACGTGCTCCAAACCCCATGTGTGTAATAAGAAGAGATCGAGATTAGATTCACTAATGAGTCTGCAGTTTGACTGTGTACTGAACTGTAGTGTACTGTATATATAAATATATAAATATGAGTCAGACTATTTCGAACATCCTTATTTTTCACCTCCTACTTCAAGATAATGAGCCAAAACATACCTCCAGGCAGTGTTTGAACTATTTTAGTAGAAAAGGAACAAGACAGTACAACATTAAATTAAATTATGTTAAACAAAATGAGCCAGTTCGTAATAATATTTCCAAAGTGAAACAGGTCCGTGATGTACGAAATGTTGAAGACCTCTGGCTATATAATCCTGTTTGCCCTGTGATTTCTGTCATTTTGAGGAATTTGATCTAATATTCAGTTCGACTGTTTCTGTTGGCAGAGTGAGTTCGGCACACCGCTCTACGAGACCCTGGGTCTGGAGGGAGAGATCAACATGGCCATCAGCAAGCTAGCTGAGTGGGCCATGCCAAGGCCTGTGACTAAAAACCTGCTGACCATATCAGATCAGGTCTACATTCAACCTGAGCCACTGGGAGTGGTGCTCATTATCGGGGCCTGGAATTACCCCTGGGCCGTCACCATCCAACCACTGATCGGAGCCATCGCTGCAGGTGCCCTATCAGCAGACACAAAACCCACAACGCTCTTTATAAAACACAACAGAATTGTGAAATCTGATTCCATTCAGCACAAACTGCTGCCTCTAACAATGCTAATGTTCAAAAGGACCAATCAGAATGCGTCTCTTACAAAATGGCCTTTTGTGGCCAAGTCAAAAGAACATAAGTCCTTCAGGGCTATTGGCATCTCGTGTAAGGTTGTTAAAAGGTCAGGCACATTAATATATATATGAAATCGAAAGACGTTACTATAATACTGGTGCTAACAGATGTTAGTGTACTATTCAGTGTGAGCTCATATATTGCATATATTTATAATACATTGTGCTCCAGAACACTCACGTAGCCTGTAAACACACTCGTGATGTGTCTCTAATACACTGTTGCTTGGTTAGTTGCCACCCTTTGCAAATAAAACTCTCCTCACTGTGCCAGTAATAAGTACTATAATAGGGACACTAAAAAATAAATGAGCTTTAATAAATGTTTGTTTGTATGTTTGAAAATTGTTTTTAGAATTTAGAAAATTAATAATAATAATAATAATAATAATAATAATAATAATATTTTAAAATCATGGTCATAGAAAATTTGATTATAATAATTGGATTATAGTTTTATTTAGAAATAATATAAAATATTATTATTAATCCCTTACGAGGGAAATATCAAGGTCCGTGACGTCGGAGTGACGTGGGGCCGCCTTCCTGTGGGCTCACCACCTGCAGGAGAGACCTTAAGGGACGGTGCTGTGAGGATTGGGAAGCAGTCGAAGGCGGGGGCCTGCTTAGACTGCTGCCCCCGCGACCCGAATTACGGATAAGCGGGAGAAAATGACATGACATGACATAATAATAGCTATTATATTTCCAAATTTTTGTAAATTAAAATATTATCAATAATATTAATAACAATCATATATGACAATGATAATAATTATAATAATTACATGGTCATTTAATATCTTTTATTGTGCTTTAAAAAAAAAACATTAATTATAACAATAATGATAATAATACCGCCACCTACTGGCTGATCTAAGAATTTACGCATTAAGCATTTATAGTCTGAATGCTTTTTGTGTTAAAATAAATTTTGGTGCAAAAAATGAATAAAAGATATTTTTGCCGAGTGGAAGATTTTATCGTCCCACTGATGCAGGAATTCTCTGTGCAGGAGTTCATTTGCTCTTTCTTGTACTTTAGCCCAGTCTTGTGTTTGCTAATAGATCAGAGTACATGTCATGTTTCCTCCCTCCTGTTATCATTCAGGTGAAAGGTAGATGCAATGATCTTCTAGTTGCATGCAAGGTTGCAGCGTTATCAAATCTTCAGAGCGAACTCAGGCGGGGTCTGAACTCTGACATGAACTTTCACTGAGCAGCCAGTTTCTGTAGCATCCATAACAATAAGAGCACTGCATGAAACCTCACTGCAGGGGGTTTGTGTGGGAAATTATCACACGCGAGATGGAGTTCAGCAACTAAAATGCCAATTCATGATTTTTACAATCAGTGTTTTTTTATTTCATGAAGCACTTTCAAGTTATTTTCAAATTGAAAAACCTGTTTGATGTTTTTTTAAGGTAATGCTGTTGTCATTAAGCCATCAGAAGTGTGTGTCCACACCTCCAAAGTGATGGAGAATCTTCTGCCATTGTACATCGACAAGGTTTGAAAGAAATGTTACAACCTCTCTAATACAAAATCTGTGTTTCAGACCTTTTAGAGGGAAAACTGATGCTTCAGTTGTTAGATTAAAGGTTTTCTGATAACATGGAGCGAATCTTTGGAAGTTTAAGACAATTAATTTATTCTAAAAAAATTTTTTACCTTTTTTTTCCTTTTAAAATTGGAATAAGAAAAATAAATAAATAAATAAAAACTTTTTTCCATGCAATTGCAATTTTTTAGTGCGTATGCAGTCTGTATCTTTTTTCTGTGCCCATGTTAAAAGGATATAGTGCGTTAACAGATAAATAGTATTTAATAGTAGAGGCAGATTGATTATTAGGTTGTGCAGATTAATCAGAGCCAGTAGTTGATTGCTGGAGCTATAGGCTATTGGTAAAAATCTATACCGATATAGTCCGCTGTCATTATGACATTGTGCCCCTAGAGGTGAGTCACTGACACTGCAGGCTGTTTGTTTTTACGTGTGACTGTTCGATGCACAGAGAGAGCGCTATATTATATTTATTATTTATAGATTTATTTTCATTTAGCACATTTTCATGATTAAGTACTTTTTTATATAAAGTTTAGTACTATTTTCCATGGAGTGTTTGTCTGGTTTTTTGTCCAGTATCCATTTTTAAAAAACAGTTAATAAATCGATTATCGGCAGGTACGATCCAACCTAACTATCAGTATCGGTGAAATCCACTATCAGTCAACATCTAGTTAATAGGAACAGTTCTTCTCATGTGTAGGTTTCACATAATACCTTTTCTGGGTATTTCAGGAGATGTTCCCGGTGGTTACCGGTGGAGTAGCAGAGACTCAGGAGCTGCTGAAGCAGAGATTCGATCACATCTTCTACACCGGTAACTGCGCGGTGGGCAAACTGATCATGGAGGCAGGCGCTAAACACTTGACCCCTGTTACTCTGGAGCTGGGTGGAAAGAGTCCTTGCTACATCGATAAGAACTGCGACATTTCCATTGCCTGTCGGTGAGTCCAAGCATAAAGGTATTCTTACCTTGTTCTAAATCTATAGTTCACCTGCTTCCCAAGCAGGAAGTAAAAGATTTTGACACTTTCACAGACGTATTGCTTGGGGAAAGTACACAAACTGTGGTCAAACCTGCATCGCACCTGATTACATTCTCTGTGACCCGAGCATCCAGGACAGAGTAATAGGAGAGATAAAGAAGAACGTGAAGGTAAGCTTACAATTAATCCAGGTATACACCTTCGAGTAACCATGGTGCTCCGTCCTCAGTGGCTTTGGAAAGACTTGTTCTTTATTTTTAACTCTGATAAAAGCGTCTCGAAGATGTCCAGTCTAATGCGTCCGGTGTGGAAACCTGATAATGTCACAGAAGTGCGTCGCTTATGATATCAATAAATCCAGTACACCATACAATCAGCAGTCATTCAGTTCTGAACCTCAGAACCTCATGAATTAATCAAATGAGACACGTCTGACAGAGCTGTGTGCACAAAGGCATTTTGGATGAGAAAGCAAGAGATAAACAAGAGAGAGAGAGAAAGAACTGTAAATGAAAATATTGATCTGCAATTTGGAAGAAGTTAAATTTAGAAGCAGGAAAAATTGCCAAATTGTGACGTCTAGCCGTCTGGGTCAGAGCGTCTCTGAAACTGTAGCTCTTGTGGGATGTTCCTGGTCAGCAGTGGTCAGTATCTATCAAAAGTGCTCCAAGGAAGGAACAGTGGTGAATGTTTTGAGGGTTATGAGGGTCATGTGTGGCCGAGGCTTATTAATGCACGTGAGGAGCGAAGGCTGGTCCGTGTGGTCCGATCCAACAGACGAGCTCCTGTAGCTCAAACTGCTGAAGAAGTTCATGCTGTTAATGTTCGTGTCAGGACTGTTTTGTGAAGCAAAGGGGGACCAACACAATATAAAGCAGGTGGCCATTATGTTGATTGGTGTATTTGATGCAGTATTTGTCATATTTATTGCTTCATGCACGGTGCCCTGTTATGGAGGCGTGTCAAAGAACATACGAGAGCATTGAGAATTCATTCACACACATCGCACTTGACCTCAGAAACATGCACGTCACTGGATTTGTGGACGCCTTTATGTTTTTTTTTGTTGTTGTTCTTTTAAGGACTTCTACACAGAAGATCCCAAAAGCTGCACGGACTACGGACGCATCATCAACCAGCGCCATTTCAAGAGAGTGATGGCGTTGATGGAGGACAGCGTTGTGGCTATAGGAGGAGAAAATGATGAATCCGAGTGCTACATCGGTAAACGCATAGTGTATTCGTTTTGGAATGGTGCAACAGGAGAATGGTAACTTCTTTATGGCCACACTGGTTCAAAACCCAATTTTTTTTAAGCTTGTACTTTTGCTCACAGCTCCAACGGTTTTGAGAGACGTGAAGCCCGAGGCAAAGGTCATGCAGGAAGAGATCTTTGGACCCCTTCTGCCTATCCTGAGTGTTGGCAGTGTGGACGAGGCTATCGACTTTATCAACCAGAGAGAGAAACCTCTGGCCCTCTACATCTTCAGCTCAGACAACAAGGTACATACAGTACTACGAGTACTTTAGTTTAGTTAGTAAAGAAATTCAATGACAACGGCCGTGATAAAAGCACCAGAACATGATGTGTGCAATATGAGACACTTTATGCATTCAGCAGTCACCAGGTGGCACTGTGGTATACATTTTATTGTTGTAAAAATTTGTGTGGAAATTTAAGGTGTTTCAATCAGTGCATGTTTAGGAGGACGTCTGGGTGAGGGTTGAGTTTTAGTATTAGTTACAATTCATGAAGACTGGAGCTGTAATGTTTAAGTACTTCAGACCTAATGAAATCTACTAACACATGTATAAAGCCACACCCCCAGAATACACCAGCTGAGGGCAGTTAGATGGGTGTAGATGTTAAAGCTCTCATGAGTTTTTCAGCTGACAGTCAATACTGATGTTGGCTAGATGCCTAGTTGATTGCTGGAATTGTCCGCTGTACATCTGTATCATCACGACAGCGGCCTCTAGAGGCAAATATTCATATATTCATATTTATTTCATTTATCAAATTTTTATGATTCAGTACTGTTTTTTTTATTTTTGTAATAAAGTCCAGTACTATTTTACATAGAAGTGTTTTTTTGTTTTTTTTAATCAGATGATTAATCGGTTATCGGCAAGTACGAGCCAACCTAGCGATCGATATCGGTAAAATCCATTATCGGTCTACCTCTAATTGTAGATATGCTGCGTTCTTCAGAGGAACTGCATATACACACAGCTTATGACCTTCTTTTTGAACTAGTCACATGAAACAATCACCAGGTATCATTGTAGGGAATTTTAAAAATGATCGATTGTTCTCTTTCCCTGCTGTAGCTCATCAAGCGTATGATCTCAGAGACATCCAGCGGAGGCGTCTTGGCCAATGACTGCTTGGTCCACTTTTCCGTCAGCTCTCTGCCGTTCGGTGGTGTTGGTAAGCGGACGCTCAGATTTCACACAGTCCCAGCATTCCTCAGTGTTATTTATCCGTCATTACTTGACTGTATTTCAGTCCAGAGATTTTATTACTAGAAAGCATTCGAACATTTTAGAGACTCTCATGGTGGCATTACTTTTGTGGAGCACTGAAACTGAGAAATACTGAGCTGAAATCTTTTCATATACATTTTTTTGCATTTTTTGAGTTTTGAGATTTTTTTTTATATAGTTTTTATGTCAGATATGAACTCTGGAAGATGACTATGACTGGCTCAATGCTTAAATCCTGGACGCTTCAACATTTTCACAATATCTCTAGAAATTTAAATATTTGTATTCAGGGATTTTCAGAGACATTGTTTTTAGAGTAGGTTCAGGTTTAAAACAAGGAGTTTGTCGCCCCCTGCAGGCAACAGCGGGATGGGCTGCTACCACGGCAAGTTTACCTTTGATCAGCTGAGTCACCTGCGAGGCTGCCTCATCAAGCAGCTGAAGATGGAAGGAGTGAACAATATGCGCTACCCACCACACACAGCCAAGAAACTGGACTGGGCTCGCTTCTTCATCCTTAAACAGGTGGAGATGGGCAAGCTGGCTCGCATGGCCGTAATGGCTCTGCTGGTCGTCGCTGCTGCCGTGATGATTCAGGTAAAAAAAACAAAAAAAACATCTGAGATGATTATGACACATGGGCAAAGTGGGATAGACAACATTAATATGGATGACTGATAAACTTTTTTCCTCTTTAAAGAGATTCCTCTCTGACTGAGAGACGACAGCTATCGCCAGGAATTTATCTCTGGTTCTGAGTAAAGCAACCGGGATGGGTTCTTATACCGGCTGCTTCTTGCCTTAAATCACCTCAGTGCTGCATCTAATGAAGGATCCAAATTCCAGTCTGACGTTAATATTAATGCTACGCTAATCTGTGATGCACTCTCTTACATCAGATTTGTCTGACTGAAGTCTATAGTCATTTATTTCATTTTTAATTAGGACGATTTTTATGAAGGAAAATAAATCATTTCACGTTTAGCACGTAGTACCGTTAGTGTGGAAACTAACGGTACTACTTTGTAACGTTCACAAGCAATGCATTGTGTTCTTTTCTTTGCATGAAAAAGATTGGAGGAAACATCTGACAATTATGCTTTAGAGTTAGAAGAAGAAACCCAACACGTTCCAGTTAAGGTTTTTTCTTTGGTGTCTTCGATGCTATCAAACACTGAGGTGCAGCACCATTGTGTGTATGACCCATGGAAAGGTGCTAAACCATGAAGACATCTTGGACATTTCTACAGAAATTGTTTATACCGTTCTAACTGACAACATTATCACTGACGTTACAGTGACAATGATTTTATAGATATACGTCCTGAACACCAATCCTGTGTCTGTGAATTCACGTACGTGGAAGAGGGTAGAGGGCAATTGGTTATGAGCTGTTGTATAAAGGAAGCGCTGGCTCATGGGTGGGGTTTGTCATGTGACCAAAATGGGGTGGAAATCACCATTTCAAACATTTTACCCATCAAAAAGTGAACAATCTTCGTTTTTTTCATGTAAACCGTTAAATAATACATTTTGTATGCATTGTTTTTGAGTGTGTAAAAAGTCCAAGCTTTCACATTTAGAGCATTATGACAAATACATTTCATAAAAAGTATTATAATTCAGCATCATGATTGCAGGTCCTTTACCACTCATTTCTTGATGATACCAATCATTTTTGCGGAAATAATTCCAGAAATGTACCTCAGATCCATTAGCCAGGACATGTAGTCTCAAAAGTCCACATGAATGCACTCTGTTCTGACCTCATGTCTAAGGAAATTAATTAATTATCAAGCGCTTGAGTAATTTAACTGTACTTTAGTCCATGAGGACTGGAACCGACTCCCAACGAAGGATTAACTACTTTATTGAAACACTTGATTTCTGGTCAGTAAAAATTTACTACTGGGTGAAAATGCATTATTAATATTTGTGAAGAAACATGTTATATCTCATTGGTCTGCCATTTCATTTTTAATTTTTTTTTTCAAATGTAATATCTCTGTTGAATATTAATGGAAATAATAAGTGGACCATTTAAATAATTAATTTTCTTACCTGTCAAATAAATTCACTTTTACAGAAATTAAATGGAGAAAATTGTCCAATTTTGTTATACACCCAAAACAGTATATTATACCATATAATTATATTTCAAATTTACATTTGTGGCATTTAGCAGATGTTCTTATCCAGAGCCAAGTGCAAAAGTGTTTTAAAGTCTTCAGTAAGAGTTTCCATTCACACACACACTCATACAGTATTATTCGGACTATAAGCCGTTACTTTTTGCTACGTTTTGGGTGATCGGGTGATTTTTAAATGCATGACGATGCCAAAAGATAAACTCCCGAGAGAAATATTTGTGAAAGGAAAGAGGAAGATAGTGAACAATGACTTTCTTGGTAGGCTACTGTTTAGATACAAGCCGTTGTAACGCGTTGAGTCTGGGTGAAGGGAAGAGCTCGCTAACTCCAGTTACAACAGAAATCATATAAGCACAGACAGTTTTCCAAAACTCGTGCTTTTTTATTTTTCTTGGCAACAGCGTTACGGGTTAGTCAAAGAAACTTAGAAATGAGCATCAGAAAATAATAAGGACACAATCCTCAGTCTTGCACACATGCAGTAATAGCGGAAAAATGCAGTGCCAGGCTGTTCCCAAAATACCGCTCTGCTCCTAAAGGAAGCGCAACATATTTCACTCGTTACACCGTGTAATGTGTCTTTCGTTAAAGACTGTGTAAAGTACATTAGTGTAGACATGACAAATGTTGATATTTGACAGATATACTGTATATTCTGCTTTTTAGATATGAAGTAATTGCATTTCAGTGTACTCACTGCTTCATCTCGCTATTATTGGACCCTGTGTTTAAATATTGGGACTGTAACAAACACTAAAAAAGGCCAATTGAGGCAGGAATCATGCTGCCCCAATGTTTAATAAGCTATGAACAAATTTCAGTCTTGGAGGAGCAGCAGGAAATTGAATAACTATTTATAGAAAATATTTAGGATGAACCCTGAACACATCTTTACAAGCAATTCATACGTGTAAGTGCAGACACTTATATTGTAAATGGAGTTTGTGGAGTGGATAATGTAGGTAGATCAGTAATGCGTGCTCACGACAATGACCTAGTTGAGATAAAGAAAAAAAAAGCTCTCTTTTCCAATGGCTGATCGTTTCCTTGGTCTTTTGTGAAGGTTTTTTAGTTTTGGCAAATCAGCTGGGAAACTCAAACGGTGGTATGATGAATGACTGAAAATTTGTCGAGTATATTGTAGAAAATCGAATCATTTATTGTAATCACAAAATTGTAGCCTAGGACATAAAGCAAATGTGATAAAAGTCCCACAACTTACATTATTGTAGTATATGATTAAAAATAAAGCTGATGTTTGGCGTTGGCTCAGTGGTTCAGACTGTTGGACTTCTGATCGTAAGGTCATAAGTTCAATCTTAAAATCGCGAAGCTGCTACAGATGTAAATGTAATGCGTTTTCTGTATTCGACCTTAGCTATGGAACGCCTATTTATTTTTTCTTAATTAATACCACTTTTTTTAATGATGGAAGCTCGGTTGAAGGAAAAAAAAACTTCACCAGAAAAACACTCATGCATCATCTGTATGCTCTTTACTTTGTTTGTTGTCTTGGACT
>NC_139589.1:2768976-2831162 GCF_946808225.1 Silurus aristotelis
AGTATGAAATGGGAGACATCATGATTAAGGATTTCTTTCATTTTTCCGGATTAAGTTTTCAACTTTTTTCTTTTTCGGAAAAGGGTGGCTTGCCCACTTCAGGTTGGTGGGGAGTTCCTGCCGCAAGTGGAGGAGTTTAAGTATCTTGGGGTTTTGTTCACGAGTGAGGGAAGGGTGGAACGGGAGATTGACAGACGGATCGGTGCAGCTTCTGCAGTAATGCGGTCGATGTACCGGTCTGTCGTGGTGAAGAAGGAGCTGAGCCGCAAGGCGAAACTTTCGATTTACCGGTCAATCTACGTTCCTACTCTCACCTATGGTCATGAGCTCTGGGTCATGACCGAAAGGACAAGATCCCGGATACAGGCGGCCGAAATGTGCTTCCTCCGCAGGGTGGCTGGGCGATCCCTTAGAGATAGGGTGAGAAGCTTAGTCACTCGGGAGGAGCTCGGAGTAGATCCGCTGCTCCTCCACATCGAGAGGGGTCAGCTGAGGTGGCTCGGGCATCTGTTCCGGATGCCTCCTGGACGCCTTCCTGGGAAGGTGTTCCGGGCGCGTCCCACTGGGAGGAGACCCCGGGGAAGACCTAGGACACGCTGGAGAGACTATGTCTCCCGGCTGGCCTGGGAACGCCTTGGTGTCCCCCCGGAAGAGCTGGAAGAAGTGTCTAGGGAGAGGGAAGTCTGGGCATCTTTGCTTAGACTGCTGCCCCCGCGACCCGGCATCGGATAAGCGGGAGAAGATGGATGGATGGATGGAAGTTTTCAACATTCCCTTTTCCAAAACAACCCCAAACCATTAAGCATCCACCCCCATGTTTGTTGTGGGGGTGAGGCAGTCTGGTTATATCTTCTCTCCTAAGTTTTTTATTTATTCATTTTTTTGGACCAATGTGTCTCATCAACTCTCATGACCCCTTGTCCAAGTGATCAGTCTCGGAGAGTCTTCATAGGCAAGCAGTCAGGCAAGTTGCTGTCTCAAGTGAAATTTTTCCAGTGAAGTCTTCCAGAGGACTTATTGTAACAGAGGCTCTCATTGTTCACACCTGCGTTATCGCAGTTATGGCTGACTGGTTTCGCTCGTGTTATCAGAGGGACACATGGCTGCCAGCGAGGAATTGGTTTCGGCTTTACCGCGGCTTGTTTGTGGAGTCGTGTTTAATTCATGCTGAGGGTTCAGTTAAAATCTTACAGTAATGTTTTTTTTCTGCAAACAAAAGAACTGCTGAAATAGGATTTGAAACATGGCGCACTTCTCTCCCCAGCTCCAGTTAGCTGGATCTATTCTACCTAAAATCTAATGGCAGGGTTTACACAGTATGGACAAAAGTTTGTGCTATAATAAGCTCCACTCTTCTGGGAAGATGTTCCACTAGATTTTGTGGAGATTTGTGCTCATTCAGTGACAGAGGTGTTCGTAAGTCAGGTTTTGATGTAGGTGGGGTGAGGAGGCTTGGGGTGCAGTGAGTGTTCACGTTCATCCTGACGAGGTGTTTAATAGGGTTCGAACTCTAAAGCAGGAGATCTTCCACTCCAAATGAAAATGAGTTTTATACTTAAATTGTTCTTCCACCATCCTCCCTCTCCCACGCCCTCGTTCTCTCTGTTTCACTCATTCTCTCTCTATTTCTGTCACTCTCTCTTTCAGTTTCAGACCCCCTGTCTGTCTCTACCTCTGTCTGTCTCATCTCTCTCTCTCTCTCTTTTGAGGTTGTTCATTAAAGGAAATTGCAGCTTGTCATGTTACCAAAAAAGCTCAAGGCCGTCTGTGCTGAAGACTTTCCCACGATGGAAAACCTCTGTTACTTCAAATCATTACCTCCGACTGATACACGCCGACACTGGAGACTCCATTCCTAAATACACGCAATGAATTTATCTTTACAAAAAATCTCCATATCAACAATTACACACTTTTGATGTGTTTCTGAGGAGGTTGATAGGGATGGAGCTCGGGCATGACTGGGCCAAAACACCAAGCAAATCCGAGCGTTCACAGACAAGCTTTAACATGTGTGCCTTTACTTTATAGCACGTTTACAGAGTCGGGGGGGGGGGGGGGGGATTAGTTCAACCCGAAGTTCTGAGATACAGTTTAGATTTTAATGGAATTTTTCTTTTCTTTTTAGTTTATTGTAAAAATTTGTTTTACACATTAATTTTTTTTGGTCATCAGACAAGTATGTGCGTTTTCACAGTTCATTTACCGCTTCCAAGACTAACAATGATGTTTTATATTACATATTTTATATTATATTATATTATTTATATTATATTATATTATATTCAGGGTTTAATTTAAATAAGTAAAAACCAGTCATGATGGCTAAATCCAATCTCTAGCCAGTTTTTTTGGGTTACTTATGTATTATAAATGATGTTTACTCTCTTTGCTGTGAAAGTTTATAAACCGAACCTGGACAGATTTAGCTCAAATACATCTATCTTGATGTGTTTCTCATGTCATCATGAGGTATTCAATACAGTCTAATTGTGGAGCATCTGCAGGTATTTGACTTACTTGGACATCCTGGTCATCCTGCAGCAAATAATGGCATGCAGGTTCATTTGCATTGAAGCAATAGTAAAGAATCGAAGGACGTAATGAGATCTATTTATCTTTCTATTGTTTTAAAGCCACTAGAAGGTCTGAATGGCTGGTAACTTAAAAATCAATTTTAAGCCCAGATTAGATTCAATTAGATAATCAGACTTGCCTTTAGAGTGTGTACTTTGCCCCCAGTCCCTCACTGCAACCTTAAAATAAAATGGTAAATGAGTCAAGCGATAATTTGTGCTTTTTTAATATGAAATGTAAATTATATTGCTGAGGTTTTGGAGAATTATTTTTTTGGTCTTCTCTCAAACACTTTCAAATTTGTACTAAACATCTGATTTGCCGAAGACTACTGCTTTACTCCCAGAAAAAAAAAAAAAAAATCGTATTATACATTCTTGGTTCCGAGCAATTAAGTTGTGATTTTCCATAAGTGGAAACCTCAGTTAATCAATATCATGCCTTGCAGAAACGTCTGATGTTCTAATGGTCATGTAGCCTCTACTGCTCTTTAAAAATGAGCATTATCTTCAGATCTGACTTGTAATCTGGTTAGTGAGTAGATGATGTTCGGGAAATCTTTTGTGTTTTTGGTCTTTTTTTTCTGGTAAATTTTGAGGTGGTGCTTATCAACTAAAGAATTTAAACGCTTAGTTAATTAATCACCTATTTTGCAAATTGATTATTTATTAACTGCAGTGACCTTAAAAATAACTGTATGCAGCTTTGTGTGAGGAACATGGATGAGAATCTGAATCTCCTGAGAAATGAAAGTATTACGGGAAAATGAAGCCTGTTGGCATTATCATTGTGTACTTTTGTTTATTTTTAATTCTATACCCACTTTTTATTTGTCTGTATGTTTCAAAATAATTCAATATGCAATCTGGTGCTAGTGTTTATGTACAAAAACTAGCACCAAGATGCCAATACCATTTCTTCTTCATTGTGTGTGCTATATAAATGATTAAAATTCGAGGAAAATGTTAATTATGAGCTAGTAATTAAAAAAATGCGTTAATATATTGGAGCAGGATGATTCGGTTAACAGATGCTCACCAGATCCCGAGATCTTGTTTTATAGCAAATAATCCAAATAAGATAATTTTCTGGAGACATAATTGAAGTGTAAGAGAACTCTGTATGTCTGTGATGTTCAGATGAACTTCTATTGTAAGATAGACATGGAATATTAACCGGATAATAAGTAATCATTATTTTAGGGGATAGTTTCATGTCTTTTATGTGGTGGTTGTTTTGCAAATTTTGAAATTTGGCAACCCTGATTAAAGATCTCAGATATTCAGGAAATGTATTTGATCCATCATATGCAGTTGTCTTCACATGAATTCTGAAAAGTGTATAAAACTTGTACAGCTCTTGACTCCCTGCATGCTTTTCTACAGTGAGGGTGTGTTCAAGTGCCCAGAAGATCATCTGCCTCTCGACTACGCTAAAGTAAGTGCTTCATTTTCAGCATCTCATCCTACATCACGGGAAGAGATTTCAGCTCTACAACTGCGTTTTTGTTTTTTTTTTAGCTCTAGCACTCGGGTTTAATTTAGTGTTTTTTGATAGAACTCGTTATGGTCATTTGGAAATTTCTCCATCGAGGTGCCAAGCACTATGACTTAGTTTAGTTTTGGCCTCAGGTTTTGTATTAATGCACTCATGCTAATGTTATTTAATCATTTATTCACATTAGTTTCCATAGTAACTTAAAGAAAGCAAAAATGTGTAATATATTATTCTAATATAATAATCGTATATTATAATATATTTCTATTTGTACTGCAGTTCTGCAGAATGGGATTAATGGATTGTAATGTGCTGTGTAGATTTTTCCAGATGTTGAGTTGGAGCAGCAGATCCTGGCTCTGCCCATCCGCTGCATTCATAGTGAGGAGGGTTGCCGCTGGTCAGCACAGAATAAACAACTTCAGGTAACACACAAACACACACACATGCACAGACACGCATAGCAGGCATAGAATCAGGTCTGCATTTTCACGTAAAATTTATTTAGTTCATGCATGTTGTTCACAAGGAAGCTGAAAATAAGCAACTGTTTCTAGCAGTAGTTTCAGTTTGAGCGTCTCGCGTGTTTTTTGTAGCCGGTCAGACTGAGTTGGATTAATTTTTATTATCAGATATATAAATTTACCCAAGCAGTAACCATTGGATCATACATTCTGGTTAATGATTGAACTGCAACACTATTGTACATAAGTTAGAAAATACAAATGATATCCAACCCGTAAGCAATTTTTCTGCATGTATTTCGAGCAGGTTGCTTTATCATGAAGATGAGAAGTTTCCAAATGATTTGTTTCCATAACATTAATATTCTCTCTCTGTCTGTCTGTCTGTCTGTCTGTCTGTCTGTCTGTCTGTCTGTCTGTCTGTCTGTCTGTCTGTCTGTCTGTCTGTGTTTCAGGCCCATCTTTCAGTATGTACCTATAACGTGGTGCCGTGTCCTAACCGCTGCATGATGAAATTGTTGAGACGTGATCTTCCTCAGCACCTGGAGCACGACTGTGCTAAGAGAAAGCTGCGATGTGACCACTGCGCCGAGGAGTTCACCGGGGAAGCGCACGAGGTCCGAGTTTACTGAGGCCCTGAAACTTCTGTATAATTTACTTTATGTACATAATAGTTTGGATTCTCATTATACAGGGAATTGAGTTCATGGAGTTTTTTGTTGGGTAAAATGCCGGTTCATCACAGGGCTGAATTTCTTTATGTATGGGTGTGTGTGTGTGTGCTTTGAGATGGATTGGTGTTTTTACCCAGGGGTCCACCTCATTCTCCAGATAAAACCCAGATCCACTTTATACTCAACAAAGTTGTTACTGATCATCTAAAAGAAATACTTATGACCACAGTCTCCTTCCTGCAACAGAGTCACCAGGACATGTGTCCAGAGGAGAGTGTGTACTGTGAAAACAAGTGCGGGGCTCGTATGGTGCGCAGACTGCTAACTCAACATTCTCTGTCCGAATGCTCCAAACGCAAACTGTCCTGCAAATACTGTAGCAAAGAGTTCCTCTACGACACCATTCAGGTATGTGGACTTCTTTTATTACACTGTGAACAGTATTAAGAATGTTAGCTTACTGTAGTTTGTGTTAAAAGAGCCAAATGTTGCCAATCCTCTAAAAAGTTACCGTTTCCTCTTTTTTTTATTTTTTAAACAGCATCACCAGAGCAGGTGTCCATGCTTTCCAGTGCAGTGCCCTAACGGCTGTGGCACACCCGGCATCATGCGAGAGGATTTAATGACCCACGTTAAGGAGAACTGTGGGACCGCTATGGTGCTCTGTCCCTTTAAAGATGCTGGCTGCAAATACAGAGTATGGACCAAGCTTACTTCTTCCACTTATAACTGTGATGTAGTTCACTAGACCACTACAGGCTCTCTGAGTTTTTGTAGTGAGGGACACCTAGAACTGTTAATCCAATGTTTAACATAAGCAGATTTATTTAATTCACTCACAGAAACACATTAAGGTCAAAGGTAACATGAAATAACGTCCTGCTAGTTTTTGTTGTTATTGAGGAAATTCCAGAATTGACTTCTGAATAAACAAAGTGAGAATTCTTTCTTTCCTGTTAGTGTTCCAAGCCTGCAGTAGCGCATCACCTGGATGAGGCGGCGCACTCTCACCTGTCGTTACTCTGCGGCCTTGTGAACAGACAGAGACTGGAGCTGCGTGAGCTGCGGCGTCGCGTGGAGGAGCTTTCCGGAAACCAAGACGGCACTTTGCTTTGGAAAATCCCCAACTATAGCCGTCATCTCCAGGAGACCACAAATGGCTCCAATGGCAATTTAGAGCTCTTCAGCCCTGCTTTCTACTCTCATCGCTATGGATACCGTCTCCAAGTCTCCGTCTTCCCTAACGGCAACGGCAGCGGCGAAGGAACGCACCTGTCTGTCTACATCCGAGTGCTCCCGGGCGAGTATGACGGCTTGCTGGAGTGGCCGTTCCCTCACCGTGTCACCTTCTCACTGCTGGACCAGAGCGACCCAGCGCTCTCCAAACCTCAGCACGTCACCGAGAGCTTTAGCCCAGATCCCAATTGGAAGAACTTCCAGAGACCTCGACCTGGAGCAATGGGGAGCATACGAACGGCCTGTCTGGACGAGAGCATGTTGGGATTCGGGTATCCTAAGTTCATCTCGCAAGAGCAGATGAAGGAAAGGAACTACATCAGAGACAACGCCATCTTTATCAAAGCTTCTATAGACGTGGTGAAGAGAATCATCAAGTGAGGTGAACTTGAGGTAAAGGAGTCGATTGAGTCAAACAGGTAAAAATGTCCTTTATTATTAGGGCATTACACTTTATGATCAATTATTCTGTCTGTCCACATCTTTATATTTTACTGAAATTTAAAGGATAAAGTGGAGGGAAGTCAGATACATAGGATAGAGGTGAATTAGCAGGATGAGGAAAACCGTTCTCAGTATGAGCTGAACCAATTTACATAGGAACGTTTAGGGATAATAGAATGGGGCTATTGAAATACATTTTTTTTATACTTTATTAGTACTGTTACATCTGAAATCAATTGTACACTTTATGCAGTGGAAGAACGATAAAAGAAATCTCTAAATTGAGAACAAGTATTCCTATAGTGGTTAGAATTCACATAATTGTAAAAGTAATTTCCAAGAAAAATACTCAAATAAGAGTAAATATCACGTCTGGTGAAAAACGACATGACATGACTTTATTAGGCATGTCTACTACTGACACTGTATTTCTGAAAGTGTTCTATATTTGTGAAAATATAATGTATATAAATAAACAAGTGAGTTAAAGTGAACACTATTTCCATTATTAACAGTATATCAGGAACCTTGTTTCTAGCTACATTGATAGCAATCTAGCAAACAATGCTAGCAGCACTTGCATTTATTCAGACATCAGAATATCGCTGCTGACATGACATGGATGTTTAGTTGTGAAATACTGAAATCTAAAGGTTCAATATTTTATAATTTTTTTTAAGTAGTATAAATACGGGGAATTAAATTTTACTTAACTATATAGAGGGCGCCATTAACACTAAATTTAACCAGACAACATGTGTGTGTGATGGAGGAAATCAATTTTGAATTCCTTCACCATACAATTTTAAGCCAAATCTACATCCGATTAATAATAAGGAGAATATAATCACAATGAATTTTATTATTACAAAATAATTAATGTGTTTATTTACCTCATTTATTCTTCAAGGAACGATTTGAGTGCATGTCGGTGTTTTTACAGACTTAATGAACAGATTAGATGTGTATCTCTCTTTTCTTGGACTGAGATTGTTTCAGTCACTTGATGATGACAAAATTATCCAAAAATAAATTTTTTCTATGCGTTTTGCCATTTACAACAAGAGGTGTGTATTCCACATGTACTCTTTTGCAAATAAAATCACAAGAATTTTTTTTCAGAATAACTCTGTGTATAAATGTCTTCTTTTGAAAATGGTGCACAGGAAAGGTTCTCCATTTTCTTCAGGTCTTTAGGGTTCTATTAAGATTTCCATTATCAATTCAATTACCGTAATTTCCGGACTATTAAGCGCACCCATATATAATAAGCCGCACCCACTGAATTTTACAAAGATTTTTATTTTGAACATAAATAAGCCGCAGGTGTCTACACTGAAACTTATTAACTTTACACAGTCTTTAACGAAAGACACATTACACGGTGTAACGGGTGAAATATGTTGCGCTTCCTTTAGGAGCAGAGCGGTATTTTGGGAACAGCCTGGCACTGCATTTTTCCACTATTACTGCATGTGTGCAAGACCGAGGATTATGTCTTTATTATTTTCTGATGCTCATTTCTAAGTTTCTTTGACTAACCCGTAATGCTGTTGCCAAGAAAAATAAAAAAGCACGAGTTTTGGAAACCGGTCTGTGCTTATATGATTTCTGTTGTAACTGGAGTTAGCGAGCTCTCCCTTCACCCAGACTCAACGCGCTACAACGGCTTGTATCTAAACAGTAGCCTACCAAGAAAGTCATTGTTCACTGTCTTCCTCCTTCCTTTCACAAATATTTCTCTCGGAAGTTTATCTTTTGGCATCGTCATGCGTAAAAAAAAAAAAAAAAGGTTTTTCTCCCGATGCCGTGCAGCTCAGAACACAGGTGAGGTGCGTATTTTCGTTTCCGTTTGGAAATTTCAAGTGTTTTAATGTTATGAGGTTCAGTTTTTTGGCTTGAAGTTTGTGAAAGCGGGAAAAACCCAGGAAAAATTCATAAATTAGCCGCTTCCTTGTTTAATCCGCGGGGATCAAAATGTGGAAAAAAAGTAGCGGCTTATAGTCCGAAAAATACGGTACCAATTTCCCATGCACATTTTAGAGTGGCCTTTTATTGTGTCCAGCCTAAGGCACACCTGTGCAATAATCATGCTGTCTAATCAGCATCTTGATCTGCCACACCTGTAAGCTCGACAGATTCTCTCGGCAAAGAAGAAGTGCTCGCTAACACAGATTTAGACAGATAAGTGAGCAATATTTGAGAGAAATAGGCTTTTTGTGTACATAGAAAAAGTCTTAAATCTTTGAGTTTAGTTCATGAAAAATGTTGGCAAAAACAAAAGTGTTGCGTTTATATTTTTTAATTTCAGCGTAAATTATGGGTTCATTGCATCAGGTGCTTCTCCTGATGCATTTCTGCTCTGTATAGTATGTGGCTCAGGGCTCTTACTGATGCATTATGGTGAGTTTAGATACATTTTCATACAAAATGTAATAACTAATTAATCAGATATGCACGTTATTGTGTTTAATTATGTCCGTATAACACTTCATGAAGTTTCTTCATACTGAAGAAAAGGTGTAAAGGATACAATAAAACTTTTCAATATATTGCCATTTTTACAGGTTCAACATTAATACTGGCATGATAAATTCAGAACTCAAAACTTATAGATGCTCCATTCATATTTACATACCCCTATCTCTGTGTAAAACTAATCCAGTCTGAATAGGGCTTAAATATTTGTTTTATTATTATTGTTCTTTTTACAGCTGACTCCACACTGACACGTCAACCGGTCTTAGAAATACACATGGATGTATTTAGTGATGCTGAATAAAAGTTAGTATAATAGTATATATGTTTTTTAAATCTTTTATAATTTTATTTTATTCAGAACTTGAAGACTTGAAGTCTTCTCTTCCAGCTTAAACCGGAATCAAAACAAAAACAGTCAATATGACATTTATGCTGACCATTACAATCACACATATTAAACATGTTAAATTACAGCGGGCAACACAATCATGGAGAAAAAAGAGAGTTACAATTTCTGTTTGGAAATAAAACTATTATTTCCCTTAATGCTGTTATAATTTTGTGTTTTAGAAAAAGAAGGGGAAAATGTAGAGGTGCCATGAGTATGAATTGGAAAAGATATTCGAGGTGGAAAATAAAGACGCATATGAGGACCAATAGTCACTCGTAAAATATAAATAGTAAAATAAGCAAGCAGCATGCAGGCAACATGCCTTAGCTATACCCAAACAGCATATGCACATATATTCAGGGCACAAGTAGAAACTTAAGTGGAAAAATCATATAAAATTTATAAAAAGATAAAAAATGAGAAGAGTTATAGGTTAAAAAACACAACACATCGTCAGATAATAAAGAACGTAGTTGCAAGAATTTGTATAAGAGGTACAATGTCCAAAACACACAGGAAGTACGATGTTTCTATGAGAGCATGAGCTTAAGATGCAGGCAGGATGAGGGTAAGACAGGAAATGTTATATAAAGAAGTATTATGGCATAAGAAATATATTTTAAGCAGATTTTAAGAAAAACTAAGTAAAAGACGAGAGCTATGAGAAATAGGAAAAGCATTTGGAGAAAATTGCTGGTGTGTTAAAACTAGTACAAAACGAACATGTTTATATACCAAGTCTACACAAAACAAAACAAAACAAAGGATGATCTGCAGACACGGAAAAACCCCAGACGAGATTTTAAGAAAAGGTGTGAATATTGCGGTGGATGATCTGTTGCATTAAGTGAATGATCAGGGAAAGTTTTTTAAGAAAAGGTCAATATCAAGAGAGATTTTTTGTTTATGTAAATTAGAATTGTATGGAGGTGAACGAGGCCTCATGGAAATGGGTGGAATTTTACTAAGAATAGGTAAAAACTTACCAGAAAACACTTAAGCAAAAGGTGGGATATGCAAAGCCCCGTTAAATGTTCGGTGTATGTAAATTGTGAGGGAGGAGATATTAGACAAAATATGTATATTTTACTAGGTGTGAGATATAAAAAGTAAGGATTGTTTATATCAAATCCACACTCGCATGTGAAAGCTGACGGGTGTAATTGCTGTCAGGATGGTTCTCTCCCGAGAGCTCCATTGGACGGGCCTGAAGTGACTGCAATAAAGCTGATTTGCTCCTTCTCATTCATTTAGTTTGTTTATGTATTATTTGAAGTTTTGAAATTTATTGGTAATTGATTAGTGAATAGCTATAACTAATTTGAGTATTGAGCCACTTAATTGTTCTGTTTACTCGGACATGGGGTCTGAGTTACGACAGTACACACTGTTATCGTGGTAGAATAAGGTAGCAATCACATTGTAAACTAAAAGGTCGTGGAGAGTGTGGAGCTCACGTACAGGTGAAGACCTGTAATTAAGTTATAAGTTATAGTATTTCTTAAATGACACATTTGTTTAAAAATCGCCACTGGCTCACTCATTAGGGATAAACATACAGGGACTGATTTACGAATTAAAAATTTTAAATGGATATTGGTTATATATTTACTTCTGTAAGGCTGCTTTAGGACAGTGTCAACATTCAGTTAAATTGAATATAAATTTCAGATTCCAATAAGTAGCAAATGCTGAACTTATTTATTATGAACCCAGCCATTATGGATGCACAAGCCAGTGCACTCTTAGTGCCAGTCCCAAGCCCGGGTAAATGGGGAGGGTTGCGTTAGGAAGGGCATCCAGCGTTTGTGCCAAATCAAATATGCGGATCACAAAAGAGAATTTCATACCGGATCGGTCGAGGCCCGGGTTAACAACGACCGCCACAGGTATCGTTAACCGACAGGGTACCGGTGGAAATTGGGCTACTGTTGGCCGAAGGAGAGGAGGAAGACGTCTACAGAGACGGCAGGAAAAGGAGCAGTGTAGGAGAGTGGAGGTTCGGGTTGGTACTTTAAATGTTGGTACTATGACGGGTAAAGGGAGAGAGGTAGCTGATATGATGAAGAGGAGAAAGGTAGATATGCTGTGTGTTCAGGAGACCAAGTGGAAAGAGAGTAAGAGCAGGAACATTGGAGGTGTTTAAACTGTTTTATCATGGTGTGGATGGAAAGAGAAATGGTGTAGGGGTGATTCTGAAGGAAGAGTACAGTAAGAGTTTAGTGGAGGTGAAGAGAGTTTCTGATAGGGTGATGATCGTAAAGCTGGAAGTTGAAGGGATGATGATAAATGTCATCAGTGCCTATGCTTCACAAGTTGGCTGTGAGATGGAGGAGAAGGAAAGATTCTGGAGTGAATTAGATGAAGTGGTGGATGGTGTACCTAGGAAAGAACGATTGGTGATTGGGGCAAACTTTAATGGTCATGTAGGTGAAGGGAACAGAGGTGATGAGGAGGTGATGGGTAGGTATGGTTTTAAGGTTAGGAATGTGGAAGGGCAGATGGTGGTAGATTTTGCTAAAAGTATGGAAATGGCAGTGATGAACACTTATTTTAAGAAGAAGGAGGATCATAGGGTGACGTATAAGAGTGGAGGAAGGTGCACACAGGTGGACTATGTGCTATGCAGGAGATGCAACCTGAAGGAGATTGGAGACTGTAAGGTGTTGGCAGGGGACAGTGTAGCTAGACAGCATCGGATGGTGGTCTGTAGGATGGTTTTGGAGGTGAAGAAGAAGAGGATGAGAGTGAAGACTGAAAGAAGAATAAGATGGTGGAACCTTAAGGAGGAAGAGTGTAGTGTGAGGTTCAGGGAAGAGGTCAGACAGGGGCTCAGTGGTGTTGAAGAGGTGTTGGATGATTGGGCAACTACTGCAGGAGTGATGAGGGAGGCAGCTAGAAAAGTACTTGGTGTGACATCTGGAAATAGACAGCAAGACAAGGAGACGTGGTGGTGGAATGAGGAAGTGCAGGAGAGCATAAGGAGAAAGAGGTTGGCAAAACAGAAGTGGGATAGACAGAGTGATGAGAAAAGTAGGCAGGAGTACAAGGAGATGCGGCAGCAGGTAAAAAGGGATGTGGCGAAAGCCAAGAAAAGGCATATGAGGAACTGTATAAGAGGTTGGACACTAAGGAAGGAGAAAAGGATTTATACCGATTGGCCAGGCAGAGGGACCGAGCTGGGAAGGATGTGCTGCAAGTTAGAGCAATAAAGGATGGAGAGGGAAATGTGTTGACTAGTGAGGAGAGTGTGTTGAGAAGGTGGAGGGAGTGTCTTGAGCAGCTGATGAATGAGGAAAATCAGAGAGAGAGAAGGTTGGACGATGTGGAGTTGGTGAAGCAGGATGTAGATAGGATTAGTAAGGAGGAAGTGAGAGCAGCGATTAAGAGGATGAAGAGTGGAAAGTCGGTTGGACCAGATGACATACGGGTAGAAGCTGCTTTGAGACAATGTCTGTTGTGAAAAGCGCTATACAAATAAACTTGACTTGACTTGACTTGACTAGAAGCGTGGAGATGTTTAGGAGAGATGGCAGTTTTTGACCAGATTGTTTAACAGGATTTTGGAAGGTGAAAAGATGCCTGATGAATGGAGAAGAAGTGTGCTGGTACCGATCTTTAAGCATAAAGGAGATGTGCAGTCTTGCAGTAACTACAGGGAATTAAGTTGATCAGTCACACCATGAAGTTATGGGAAAGAGAAGTGGAAGCCAGGCTGAGAGAAGAGGTGACCATCTGTAAGCAACAGTATGGTTTTATGCCGAGGAAGAGCACCACAGATGCCTTATTTGCTTTGAGGATGTTGATGGAGAAGTATAGAAAAGGACAGAAGGAATTGCATTGTGTATTTGTGGATTTTGAGAAGGCGTACGACAAAGTGCCAAGAGAGGAGTTGTGGTATTGTATGAGGAAGTCAGGTGTGTCAGAGAAGTATGTGAGGGTGGTGCAGGACATGTATGAGGACAGTGTGACGGAGGTGGAGTGTGCAGTAGGTACGACAGACTGGTTCAGAGTGAATGTTGGACTGCATCAAGGATCGGCCCTGAGCCCTTTCCTGTTTGCAGTGGTGATGGACAGGTTGACGGACGAGGTCAGACAGGAGTCTCCCTGGACTATGATGTTTGCGGATGATATTGTGATTTGTGGTGAGAGTAGGGAGCAGGTTGAGAAGAGCCTGGAGAGATGGAGATATGCGCTGGAGAGAAGGGGAATGAGAGTCAGTAGGAGTAAGACCGAGTACATGTGTGTGAATGAGAGGGAGGGCAGTGGAGTGATGCGGTTGCAGGGAGAAGAGCTGGAAAAGGTGGAGGAGTTCAGGCAAGAATGAAAGGGAAAGTTTATAGGACTGTGGTGAGACCTGCGATGTTGTATGGATTAGAGACAGTGGCATTGAGTAAAAGACAGGAGGCGGAGCTGGAGGTAGCAGAGAAAACACATGCGGGTAGTTGATGTGAAAGAGGCAGATGTAGAGGACAGGGTGGTATGGAGACGGGTGGGAGCAGCCGTAAGAAGAAGAAGAAGCTGAACTTATTCATTATTGCAATTTATAGATGCACAGCAGGCTCTTTATGGAAGGATGTCCATGCTCTGATATTTAAGATTTGAGGATTTGTGTGTGCGAGGGTTCGAGGGTTGTGTATACACCAATGAAACTCTTACTCTGTAAATCCTCCGAGCAGCCTTTGACATAAATTATGCACAGAAAAAGATCTGTTATGCAAATACAATTTGATGTGCTGATATAAGAAACAGAAGTGTGTGCATGTAAGAAACAGAAGTGTGTCTAATATAAGAAACAGAAGTGTGTGCATTAAGAAAATGTGGAGTGTAAACATCATAAAAAGGCATGTGCAAAGACCTGCAGTACAGTACTGTCCAATAAATGCATTTTGCAGTGTGTTGTGCTTTCCTCTACCAGCAGTTCATAAGTCAAGATTCTTTTTGACCTTTTCTTTTTTTTTTTGTATTTGTCCAAAAAAAAAAATATTTAATGATTACTGATAACAACCAAAGTGTGTGTGTGTGTGTGTGTGTGTGTGTGTGTGTGTGTGTGTGTGTGTGTGTGTGTGTGTGTGTGTGTGTGTGTGTGTGTGTGTGTGTGTGTGTGTGTGTGTGTGTGTGTGTATTTTTTGACAATAATTTAAGATTCTGAGCTGAATTTATTTAAAGAAAATCCAATCTGGAGGAACTGACTACTACAAAACAGAAATCACCGTAAAAGATCCATATGTGACATAAGTGGCCATTAGCAGGCTAGCTAACCCATCTTGTATTATCCATGTCTTTCATATTAAAAATTGTAAGATTTTTTTACATGTTTTTCAAGTTTAAATAAAAGAAGTGCTGATAATCAAATCAAAAATGCATTCATTGTAAAAAAAAAAAAAAAAAAAAAAAAAAAAAAATTTTGAAAGCGATCACTACAAGTAGAAATTGTGTGGCTTGCAAGCTAGCACCTAGCTAAGCTATTAGCTAACTGAGAAACTACTTTCTCTTGTTTCATTGAAGTCTCCTCTCTGTGCTTTATGGTATCTATGTTTATTAGCATGCTATAAAATGATTGATCGGGACTGCTATGTTCATCTCAATTCATTTATATTCAGGAGTTCTAGTTTGATGACCTGGATAAAGAGGTCTTAATGTGCTACAACTCATATAATTATTTATCAAATGCTTTGGGTTAAATGCATTTATAGTATTTATCTGCTGTAAATATAGTTCCAGTGGTTTATAACTGCAGTGTTGTGATCTGGATTTTATTTTGTGCAATAATGACCAACCAGTTAAAGCTTTCTCCTGAACAGGAATCTGAGGCTACAGTGGAAAAATGCTTGCTGAAACCTAACAGTTGTAGATTGTAAAGCATCATGAGATCTTTTTTTTTCCTTTTCACCTGTCAAGGTTGAGTAAGTTTTTCCTCACTAGAGTGGCAGATTCCAGAGAAGGTCAGAATGAATAGCATTGTGTGTGGTGTACGACATGTAAGAGGACAGTGTGACAGCAATAATGTGTGCAGTGGGAACGACAGACTGGTTTAAGGTGGATGTTGGACTGCATCAAGGATCGGCTCTGAGCCCTTTCCTGTTTGCAGTGGTGATTGACAGGTTGACGGCCGAGGTCAGACAGGAGTCTCCGTGGACTACGATGTTTGCGGATGATATTGTGATTTGTGGTGAGAGTAGGGAGCAGGTTGAGAAGAGCCTGTGTTAAATGTTAAACTTTCTTTTCGGCTTTTCCCGTTAGGGGTCGCCACAGCGGATCCTCCGCACGTTTGATTTGGCACATGTTTTACGCTGGATGCCCTTCCTAACGCAACCCTCCCCAATTTATCCGGGCTTGGGACCGGCACTAAGAGTGGCTGGGGATGGTTCCCTGACCGGGAATCGAACCCGGGTCGCAGCGGTGAGAGCGCTGCATCTTAACCACTAGACCACCAGGGGACAAATGTTAAAATAAATGTTAAATGTAATTAGTGTTTTTTAGTTACTATAGCATTCCTTTCAGCTCAACCCAGTCTTGGCATTCTCCTTTGACCTTTCCAACAAGGTGTTTCTGCTCACACTAAAAGCATTTTCTGCAATTCTGGAGTTTGATATTGAACATTAACTTTTGACTTGAAGATGCATTGATTACTTGTTAAGTACTGAATATATTGTGGAAATGTGGGCATATATCTGAGTCAGACTGGCGGAATGTAGCATCACTGTCGCTTAGCTCCAACATTCTCGGTTTGATCCTGAGCTCGGATTTATAGGGTTTTGCAGGGTTCTTCATTTTTCTTCTGACTCTAATAAAATATCACAGTAGATAGACCGAGATGGGTTTTAAGGGTGTTTTTCCCACTCAATCTCAAGGTTCCCAGGATTAGAATAGTTAGGTTTTAGTTTTTTTAGTTGTAACTCATGTAATGCATACTATACATTGTACTATGAATTTAATTGATTTTACCGATTGATTGGATGTAATTGCTGAATAACAGACTCTATATTGTAAGTGAAATCTCAGCTGTTTTTGTTCTCAGTTCCTCACACTTAACATTTTCTCACACTGAATTTTAACTCAGCTATATTAAAGGGAACTCTTTCATCTAAGGCACAAAAATGCAGTGCTGTGATACCGAAGATTACATCGCTTGATAAATAACATATTTAACACCAGTTTCATTTGCTGAAATTTAATTATCAATCAGATTTTAAACTAAATCATGCTGATTCTTCTCCAGCATCCTTAGGGTTTTTTAACCCTGAAACACAACAAAGAAACAAAGTCAGATTTAGTCAGCACACATTACGCATACATACAGTTTAACTACAACTCAACTGGCTTTAACATGGGTCTAAAAGACAACTAAACTAAAATCAGCATCTGTTCTACTGTGTTCTATGATCATGTCAGACTCCATTAAATAAAGCAGCATAATGAATTATGATTTCCTTCCTACATAATGCAGAAAACAAACAATGAAATATAGTTTCAATCTGATAATCTCTCTCACCATCTAATACCCAGAATGCACAAGGTGGCACATATAAGCAGCACCTATTTGTTTTTAAGAGCACAATCAATACAGACGGAAACTTACTTTTGGATAAAATGACATGGGAAAAGAATCGTTTTCGTAAAGAACCATGGCGTTTAAAGGCATAGGATCTTCAACACACTGAACAGGATTCTAGATAACGTGGAGGGAAAAGAAGTCCCAGGTTAAAATGTTGGATCAAAACAGAATCTGTATGCTTTAATGCTTTAATTACTAGAATTAATGGAACAAGTGGGGAAAAAGCAAGCATTACCTTTTCCTGTTCATCAGAAGCAAGGCAACAAGGCGCTCTATTTTCAGAGAAGTTTCTTTGAAGACATCCCAGTGATAATCCCTGAATCATCATCATCATCATTAGTAGTAGTTGTAACTCTATGTGTAGTATTTTTAAATGACACACCTTTTTCAATTAGGTTTCCTTAATGTTAATGCTTTTCACGCCTAAACATATTACTCAGCATGACTCCACATAAGTTAGGATAAACGTTAGCATGATAATAGATAGGCAGATCACTTTATATTGGAAATTGGGAATTTGACAGGTTTCTTTCTTTCTTTATTTATTTTTATTAGTGATATATAATGTAATGTTGGTCAATATGGGATTAATTCGAGTAATTTTCTTACTGTTGCTGAAGGTAAATTAATATCATAGTTTGTGTTTTTTTCCATGTTAATAAATGCATTATATCATGTCGTTTAAAGACATTTACATCATTACATTTACATTTGCGGCATTTAGCAGACGCCCTTATCCAGAGCGACGTACAAAAGTGCTTTAAATCTCTACTAATGAATAAATCTACACTGGTACGCAAGATTACAAACTTAATATAAATATTATTCGAATTCTACAAACTTGGAAAGTGCTAATTTAGGTATTTCAGGAAGAGGTAGGTCTTCAGTCGTCGCTTGAAGATAATCAGGGACTCCGCTGTAAAGGAGCCTCAATGTAAAACATTTTCCACCATTCGTATGTAACTAAACCATCCGAGTCGTTACACGAGCTGTCTCCAGAATTTAATTCAACACGTTTGGTGAACTTGAACATGATGCAATATTTCTACCTAAAAATATTAGTCAAAAATTACATTTAGTTTCCAAGCTAAGTGTGCTAACTTAGTTAGCCATTTGTTAGCTGATCGAATGTTTCAAAATGCAAGGAATCAGAATGAGAAACGATTCAAATTTCTAGCTACATATTTATCTGCTTCATATCTTTGCATTACACGTTTTGTCATATACGTATTTAAGACACTGCAACGATCAATGTAAAATAAAAACGTAAACAGTAAAACATCTTGACTAGCATAAACCCAGCTAAGCATGTTAGCATAACTAAATATATATTTTGCAGTAACAAAAAAATAAAAAGTCACAAACCGATTGGTTGAACGTATTGTGCCTCTTTTTTATGCATTTCGGACTTTCATCCTTTCAATAATTTTCTTATTTTTTTCCATTAATGTTGACAAAGATTCCTTGAGGCCTGTCATGACTGGAGGGGGAACTAAACTAACAGCTTAGGTGCAGGCCAAAGCCGATAATGCACATATTCAACACAAAATGTTCAGGAGCACATGTTGTAGTATAGCAAATAGTAACAGTGATAACAGTTATATTTCACAATGTTCGATAATAATGCCCTAATGCATCTGTTTATGACAAACTCGCAATAAAACAAGACGACATTATGGGTTAGATGACACATATGTACAAGTAAATAACGTTCTGTCCTGACAAAGCAGAATTACCCCAGTGTTAGGAATTAAAATAGATATTTATGTTAAATATACACAAAGAATTTGGAAACGATTTATGGAGAAAAATTTGAACAAATATTTTCAAGGTCTTGATGCTCACCATTGTGATCGATCAAAGAAACAATGTATATACAAACACGCATGCGCACACAGCACCGGCTAGCGGCTAGCACAAACCAGACAATGCGCATGTCTCAAAAATTCGACTTCCTGACTCTCAAGTTCAAAGTTTCAAAAATGATTTAGATGCAATGATGATTGAAGGATTCAGATTTAGTGACAACAATGTTAATCGTCTTCATTAGATCTGCTTACAACAGAAGAAAGACAAAACTTCATACCACATACCACTCGAATTCGATCAGTAAAAAAGAATAATGTCCTGAAGAGAAGCCTAATGAAACTCTAAGATTTTAAGAACATGAATATAAAAGTAGCTTTTGCTAAAAGAAAAAATATATTTATATATCTATATTTAGAAAGGTTTTCAAATTTACCTAGCTAAAGATAGGGCTGTGATGGAGCAGAAAAATCTATCAATTAATAAATGTTTCAATAAATCCAAGCTTAAAAAAATCCCTCTATATTATATTATATAACATTTATATAATATAATATAAAATATTATATAAAAGTTATATTATATAACATTTATAGGTTACTATATTAGACTTAAAAGTAATCATTTTCAACCAGAAATAATTAATTACATGTATGAATGTTTTTATATTATTAATTTGAACATAGTTATGGTTTAAATTGACCAATACATCAGTTAAACACATTTTATGTAAGTAATATTTAACAAATTTTTTACCTATTCGTTCTTCACCAGCATCCTGGCCCCCAAAATTTCTTGATGTAATCCTTCAACTGCAATCAGCAGCTAAAGATTCTCCCATTTTTGAGCTTCCTTGGATATTAAAAAAATCTCTATTTGAAGTCCGTTCCCCTGTCTGGAAGGGGTACAAGTCAAAAGTCTCAAAATCATTTTCGCTCTGGATGTATAACGACTAAATGGTTGGTGATTGGAGTCTGTGTGTTCACATGCGTGCTTGAGTTTAATCAGCAAGGATGTGGTAAACATCATTTGAGACCAACTACATACCACAAAATTTTTGTTGCCGCCTTCTCAAACAGAAACCGTAGGGCAGCTTCTGTCCCCATTTTTTCAATGTAGGTACCTACTATGTATCAGAGCAATAGTTTCTTTAATCCAGATCAATCAAAATAAGATTTTGTCATATTTTATAACGTATTTTTTCCTGGGGGACAAAAGAACAGAAGCCATTAGCATGTTTAGAGGTTACACCAAACATCAGAACGTTCATCACAATTACATTAGAATTAGATTATTACATTACATGTTACATTAGAAACTTATTCTAAAATAATCTAAGGGTTGCCAAATTCTATCTGAATGCACTTCATGTGCTATTATATAAAGCACAAATACTTCAGTAGTTTCAACAGACTCCAACATTGTTACTTCAGTCACGCTGCTTTGCACAGTGTTTTTGATCTTTGGTTTGGTTTTCTTAGTTAAACCACGCGCCTATGATCACAGCGCACGCAACAGAACAGCTTCAGAAACATAAGTAATAGTAGACGAAAAAAAAATAGAAGTGATTCCAGACAAGGCAAAGAAAAGAGGAAATGAATAAAACAAAATTAAATAAATCACATAAAAGAAGGCTACAATTTAGGCGTGAAGTATAGGCATGCTTTTTATTCTAAAGCTCTATATTGATCTAACACTGGAGAAAGTGATTATCATTATAAGGGTGTGATAGAAAGGAGTCTATTTATTTATTTATTGTAATTCTTTAATTATTCATTTGTGTGATAAGGTTCGATGTAAGATTTTAACATAACTAATACTTTTTCAATTATCCTTTACTATATCCTCTATTAACATCATCCACTTATTAGTAGAAGGTCTTTCGCTACAATAAAGATGGTCCCAGATCATAAAAAAAATCTAATCATATTATATCACATCGCAGAAGATCGATTTTTCTGAAATTTTGGTTATTAACCGCAAAACATTTTTTATTGCAAACCCTTCAGGCCTCTGTTTATTTTTATTTTTTTTATAATCTTCTCACTCCTATTTTCTGTTCTCCCTGTCTCTCACTCCCTCCTTCTCTCTCAAATATAGTTTTACATTTAGAAACTTTAAGAAGTTTATTTTTGTTTACATTTATTTCAATCTAGTTCACCTGAATTTGCTCTTCCCTCCATTTTTTTCCTTTTTCCTCAAAAATGACACATGTTCAGAGGATTCATCAAACTTTAGGACAATCATTGTATATTTATTGTACAAATTGTATATTTGCTCATTTTTCAATTTTCAATTTGTTTATTCAAATTAAAGAGCAAAGCAGGCATATGAGGCTTTAGATAGGATTTCAATATCTCACTGATGATGAATGTGGTATGACTCAATGTGTCACACAGGCAGATGTCTAAAAAGACACTGGTATGTTTTGATTTCTTGGATCGGTCATATGGTACAGTCAGATTTAGCACCAACTGCATAACAGTCCGGTAAAGGTAGGTATAATAATGTGGGCCATTTTCTTTGGCTTCATTAATACCGACTGTGTACTTGGTAAAAATCATTTCTCAGATTGGTTTCTAAATAGACCTCAGAAAAGATTTCTCAAGTTGTGCCAGACCAGTGAAGCACAGAGGAATTCGTCTGTCTTTTTTATTCATCTTGTTCCATTAGCCTTTTAAATACGACAAGTCAGGTTCAAATCCCAGCCCATATTACACAAGCCATTAAACTAACACTTTAAATAAATAAATAAAAACCTCTCAATTGAGTTGTGGCTGATTTATCTTAAGTTTGTAATCTAGAGTACCTGTCTAGATTTATTCATTGATAGCGAATAAAGCACTTTTGTACATGTATGTGCATGTGTAAATGTAAATGTAAGCTCTTCAGTGAGAAAGTAGAGCATAAAGGAAGAAAGACAAATTACACATCTTTTAAATTTCTGATGGGTAATGGGAATGGGCCAGGTGATTGGGAGATGGATGACTAGGAATGGATAACAAGTGACTGGAGAGGGGAACTGGGTACAGCTGACTACGTGAAGATGTCAGCGTTTAAGTAGATCAGACCAGAATCTTAGTTCTCATGCCTGCTTGTTTTTCTGAGGTTTTGTGACACACATACAGCTACAAAGCTGTCAGAGATATGGCAAAAGACTTAGTAATAAACTCTAATAAACTGATTTCTGATCCTGTCCACCTGCTCGCTACTCTCACCACAAATCATCATATTATCTGTACAATACATCACAGATTGTCAAGTCTTTTCTATAACTTCATGGTGTGGCTGATCAACTTTATTCCTCTGTAGTTACTGCAAGTCTGCACATCTCCATTATTTTTAAAAATCGATATCACACACTCCTTATCCATTCCTCAGGGATCTACAATTTTGTTAAACAATCTAGTTAAAAACGCCACTATCATCTATTCTAAATCTTTGTCATCTGGGCCAACTGACTTTACACTCTTCATCTTCTTTATAGTTGATCTCAATTCCTCATTATTAATCCGATGCACTTCCTGCTTCACCATCCCCACATCATCAGCCTTCTCTCTCTCGTTCTCATTTTCTTCATTCATCAGCTGCTCAAAATACTATCTCCACCTTCTTGACACACTCTCCACACTAGTCAACACATTTCCATCTCCATCCTTTATTGCTCTATCTTGCAGCACATCCTTCTCAACTTGGTCCCTCTGCCTGACCATTTGCTAGAAATCCTTCTCTCCTTCCTTAGTGTCCAACTTCTCATACAGCTCCTCATATGCCTTCATATAATTTAATTCATTTAATTATTGTTTCAGTCCTTATTCTTGTCCTCTTCTTCTTCACCTCCAAAGTGTTCTAAGGTACACTCTTCTCCATTTTATCTAACTCACTCAGATTAAATTAATTAACCAATCATGTAATCAGAAACAGGACAGCCAGCTTGTTTTATTACTGTGGCAATGCTGGTGGGAAAATAGTACTAAATGGTGTGAAAATAGCCAGGCTTTTTGTCAGACTCCTTATAAATATGAGAAATGAATCATCTCTCACTAATACCTGCACAGGAAAAACATTCCCTTTATGACCAGCTCTTCCTGTACAGCCACAGAATTGAGATCCCACAGAGGAGTGAATATTTAAAAACCAGACAAACAAAAATTCATGATCTGCATCCACATTTACAGAAAATATTCCCAAATCAGACTATACATGTGCAAATGTTTACGCACCGTTTAGACCAAATACAGGTTGGCATGTTCTTCTTCTTTCGGCTTCTTCCATTAGGGGTCGCCACAGGGATCATCTGTCTCCATACCCCCCTGTCCTGTACATCTGCCTCTTTTACCCCATCCACCTGCATGTCTTTCCTCACCACATCTATCAGCCTCGTCTTTGTCCTCTTTTCCTCCTTCCTGGTGGCTCCATCCTCAGCATTTTCCTACTGATATACCCCATGTCCCTTCTCTGCACATGTCCAAACCATCTCAATCTCTTCTTCCTCACCTTGTCACCAAAACGACAGGTTGACATGTTATTAGCTTTTATAACCACCTATAACCTCTCTGAATAGCTTCTGAGCCCATTTTTACATTAAGATGAGAAAGAGGAGAAAGTCAGAATTCAAACTGATTACATTTAAAATAAAATGAAGTGCTTCTATTCTAAAGGGCATGATGTCTTCACTGTGGTCTCCATCATGGTCCTATCAACAGGACACAATACGTAACTAAATAGTTTGACGAGAACATCATATTCGTGCGATGAAGCTGTGGCTCAGTCCCTTACTGGCACAATCTCTCTTTTGGAGATTCCCTTAAGCACGTGGGTTGCAAACTTTTGCACGCGTCTGCACATAAACCACGAATAAAAAAATAAGTACACACTGTGTCTAACTAAACAATGCGGTGAATTCTACAGTACAGATTGAGCACACAGATTTTCCCCGAAAGAAAACTGCTTACGACAATTATTCCTCTGTTTGCAAGAAGAATGAAACCACAAACACCTCTTTTCCTTTAACAATTACATAATTAGTATTAAATGAAGCTTGTCCTCCTGGCTGTAGTTTTATACACCAAGCCCGTCTAAATGGCAGGGAAGGAGGTGTTGCAGTTATTTATAATATTTAATTCAATGCCACACAAATAATATTAACATAAATGTAACACAGTCAAAGTGAAAACACCAACATAATGTATGTATGTATTATTATTTATAGACCCCTAGGAGCATATTTGGATTTTCTTGTAAAATGTGCAGATTTCATTTAAAACCTAGCTACTTCTCTAGACAAATCTTTAATTGTCTATAATTGTATATTTTATTCACTTTAATAATCAGAAAAAATCCTCTAAGAAAAGCTCATGGACACGAATTTCCCTCTTTTTCGTGTCACTCATCACGACTGCCTCCGTTGCCATGGAGACTGGGCCAGACGGAGGCAGTCGTGCTGAGTGGATCATGGGTAATGGTCATCTTGTTTTCGTGACAGTATGAAGTTATGGTACAGTACAATTGGATCCCACTTCATGTGTGGAGTTTTGACATTGGACCTCCTGGAGTGTTTAAAGGCTCTGGCATGGAGAAGCAGGTGTTGTATCTGTGATGATCACAAATGTTGAGCTATTTTATGACTTGCTCAGTAGCTCCTAGTTTTATAACTATAAAGACTGTATAAGACTGTAGAAAGAACATTACTTATAATCTTATACTCCAGTGCTCATGTTAGTTCTCACTCTCCAGTGTTCTCTATTGTTAAAAGATTTATGATCACACTCTTGATGTCACCCAAATGAGGATGGGTTCCCTTTTGAGTCTGGTTCCTCTCAAGGTTTCTTTCTCAGAACCCAGCCATTAGGGGGGCACAAGCCAGTGTACTCTTAGTGCCGGTCCCAAGCCCGGGTAAATGGGGAGGGTTGCGTTAGGAAGGGCATCCAGCGTAAAACATGTGCCAAATCAAATATGCGGATCACAAATGAGAATTTCATACCGGATCGGTCGAGGCCCGGGTTAACAACGACCGCCACAGGTATCGTTAGCCGACAGGGTACCGGTGGAAATTGGGCTACTGTTGGCCGAAGGAGGAGAAGGAGGAGAAGGAGAGGAGGAAGGCGTCTACAGAGACGGCAGGAAAAGGAGCAGTGTAGGAGAGTAGAGGTTCGGGTTGGTACTTTAAATGTTGGTACTATGACGGGTAAAGGGAGAGAGATAGCTGATATGATGGAGAGGAGAAAGGTAGATGTGTTGTGTGTTCAGGAGACCAAGTGGAAAGGGAGTAAGGCCAGGAACATTGGAGGTGGGTTTAAACTGTTTTATCATGGTGTGGATGGAAAGAGAAATGGTGTAGGGGTGATTCTGAAGGAAGCGTACAGTAAGAGTGTAGTGGAGGTGAAGAGAGTTTCTGATAGGGTGATGATCGTGAAGGTGGAAGTTGAAGGGATGATGATAAATGTCATCAGTGCCTATGCTCCACAAGTTGGCTGTGAGATGGAGGAGAAAGAAAGATTCTGGAGTGAATTAGATGAAGTGGTATATGGTGTACCTAGGAAAGAACGATTGGTGATTGGGGCAGACTTTAATGGGCATGTAGGTGAAGGGAACAGAGGTGATGAGGAGGTGATGGGTAGGTATGGTTTTAAGGAGAGGAATGTGGAAGGGCAGATGGTGGTAGATTTTGCTAAAAGGATGGAAATGGCAGTGGTGAACACGTATTTTAAGAAGAAGGAGGATCATAGGGTGACGTATAAGAGTGGAGGAAGGTGCACACAGGTGGATTATCTTCTGTGTAGGAGATGCAGCCTGAAGGAGATTGGAGACTGTAAGGTGTTGGCGGGGGACAGTGTAGCTAGACAGCATCGGATGGTGGTCTGTAGGATGGTTTTGGAGGCGAAGAAGAAGAGGAGGAAAGTAAGGTTTGAAACAAGAATAAGATGGTGGAAACTGAAGGAGGAAGAGTGTAGTGTGAGGTTCAGGGAAGAGGTCAGACAGGGGCTTGGTGGTGGTGAAGAGGTGCCGGATGATTGGGCAACTACTGCAGGAGTGATGAGGGAGGCAGCTAGAAAAGTACTTGGTGTGACATCTGGAAATAGAAAGCAAGACAAGGAGACGTGGTGGTGGAATGAGGAAGTGCAGGAGAGCATTAGGGGAAAGAGATTGGCAAAACAGAAGTGGGATCGACAGAGTGATGAGAAGAGTAGGCAGGAGTACAAGGAGATGCGGCAGCAGGTTAAAAGGGATGTGGCGAAAGCCAAGGAAAAGGCATATGAGGAACTGTATAAGAGGTTGGACACTAAGGAAGGAGAAAAGGATTTATACCGATTGGCCAAGCAGAGGGACCGAGCTGGGAAGGATGTACTGCAAGTTAGAGCAATAAAGGATGGAGAGGGAAATGTGTTGACTAGTGAGGAGAGTGTGTTGAGAAGATGGAGGGAGTATTTTGAGCAGCTGATGAATGAGGAAAATCTGAGAGAGAGAAGGTTGGAGGATGTGGAGTTGGTGAAGCAGGATGTAGATAGGATTAGTAAGGAGGAAGTGAGAGCAGCGATTAAGAGGATGAAGAGTGGAAAGTCGGTTGGACCAGATGACATACCGGTAGAAGCGTGGAGATGTTTAGGAGAGATGGCAGTGGAGTTTTTAACCAGATTGTTTAACAGGATTCTGGAAGGGGAGAGGATGCCTGAGGAATGGAGAAGGAGTGTGCTGGTACCGATCTTTAAGCATAAGGGAGATGTGCAGACCTGCAGTAACTACAGGGGAATTAAGTTGATCAGTCACACCATGAAGTTATGGGAAAGAGTAGTGGAAGCCAGGCTGAGAGAAGAGGTGACCATCTGTGAGCAACAGTATGGTTTCATGCCGAGGAAGAGCACCACAGATGCCTTATTTGCTTTGAGGATGTTGATGGAGAAGTATAGAGAAGGACAGAAGGAGCTGCATTGTGTATTTGTGGATTTAGAGAAAGCGTACGACAGGGTGCCGAGAGAGGAGTTGTGGTATTGTATGAGGAAGTCAGGTGTGTCAGAGAAGTATGTGAGGGTGGTGCAGGACATGTATGAGGACAGTGTGACGGCAGTAAAGTGTGCAGTAGGTACGACAGACTGGTTCAGGGTGAAGGTTGGACTGCATCAAGGATCGGCCCTGAGCCCTTTCCTGTTTGCAGTGGTGATGGACAGGTTGACGGACGAGGTCAGACAGGAGTCTCCCTGGACTATGATGTTTGCAGATGATATTGTGATTTGTGGTGAGAGTAGAGAGCAGGTTGAGAAGAGCCTGAAAAGGTGGAGATATGCGCTGGAGAGAAGGGGAATGAAAGTCAGTAGGAGTAAGACAGAGTACATGTGTGTGAATGAGAGGGAGGGCAGTGGAGTGATGCGGTTGCAGGGAGAAGAGGTGGAGAAGGTGGAGGAGTTCAGGTACCTGGGGTCAACAGTGCAAAGTAATGGAGAGTGTGTTAGGGAAGTAAAGAAAAGAGTGCAGGCAGGGTGGAGTGGGTGGAGAAGAGTGACAGGAGTGATTTGTGATAGAAGAGTATCTGCAAGAATGAAAGGGAAAGTTTATAGGACTGTGGTGAGACCTGCGATGTTGTATGGATTAGAGACAGTGGCATTGAGTAAAAAACAGGAGGTGGAGCTGGAGGTAGCGGAGCTGAAGATGTTGAGGTTTTCGTTGGGAGTGACGAGGATGGACAAGATTAGAAATGAGTTTATTAGAGGGACAGCACATGTAGGATGTTTTGGTGACAAGGTGAGGGAGGCGAGATTGAGATGGTTTGGACATGTGCAGAGAAGGGACATGAATTATATTGGTAGAAAAATGCTGAAGATGGAGCCACCAGGTAGGAGGAAAAGAGGAAGGCCAAGGAGGAGGTTCATGGATGTGGTGAGGGAAGACATGCAGGTAGTTGGTGTAAAAGAGGCAGATATAGAGGACAGGGTGGTATGGAGACGGATGATCCGCTGTGGCGACCCCTAATGGGAGCAGCCGAAAGAAGAAGAAGAAGACATCTAACGGAGTTTTCCCTTGCCACAGTCACCACGGCTGCTCATCAAGGACAAATACACACAATTTACCTTGACTGTTGATTTCTGTAAAGCTGCTTTGAGACAATGTCTGTTGTGAAAAGCGCTATAGAAATAAACTTGACTTGACTTGACTACAGTATGGTCCATAAATTCAGTAGGAATAAATCAGTATGTTATAGGACTGACTCATAGTGGTGAATACATTGTAGATTCGATATAAACATTTGGATTAAATATAGAAAATATTGTCATCTTTTCACAGTTTGAAGTTATAAAAAATTATCACTGTGCTACAATGAACATACACGCACCTTAAAACACTCGGAAATTAGAGCGTAAATTCGAACTCAATTGAGAGATTTTCAAACAGCACAGAAGAAGAGCCTCCTGAATTATAGAAAAGCTTTTAGAACTGTTAGATCAACATATATTTCTACCCTTGTACCTCCATCGACATCAGAAGCAAAGTACTGGCAGAAACCAGTTGGAACCAGTGAATTGTCTGGAGAAGTCTGGCCAGAAGTGGTCTTCATGCATGAATTGTGGCCAAAAATATATACCTCCAACATTGAAAAAAGGCAAAACAGCTCCACCATTAATGAAATCATATGAACTGTGGTGCAGAAAAACAGCAGCAGGTGCTCTGGACTGTAACAGGAGGCAGTTTCACCAAAGGGCTGTAAATGATGGTCTTTAACAGGGAAGCAGGATAGAGGTTCCTTTCAAATTTGGGGCTGGATTTCTGAAAGCAGAGTTGGAGATTTGGTGAGGATGAATGGTGTCCTCAGTGCTGAGAAGGATGTGAGGCAGCTTACACCCACAGAAGATTTGAAGTTAGTTCTCCATGATGTTCGGAAACGGTGGTCACACTAAATACAATTTGATTTGGATTTCTCCATAGAAATGATTAACACTTTTATTTTTGAAAGCATTCTTAATTTACACAAGTAAAACGTTTGCACAGTACGATAAATAAAAATCTTGAATCTCGATTCTTGAATAATTATATGTATCACATGTGGCCACAAGTGGGCGCTGTTATCCTTAATTAAAGCAGGTTGTGTAGAATTGTAATAAAAAAATACTGAATTAAACTGCCATACATTTGTAATCAAAATATAAAGTTTATAATTGGACAAAAATTATTATATTGTAATATATAATTCTATTATTATAAAAAATATTTCGTTTTTTTATTATCTGAATTCACTTCCCGTGGGCTCACCACCTGCAGGAGGGACCGTAAGGGACGGTGCTGTGAGGATTGGGCAGCAGTCGAAGGCGGGGGCCTGCTTAGACTGCTGCCCCTCGTGACCCGAATTACGGATAAGCGGGAGAAAATGAATGAATGAACTATCTGAATTTACAGATGCACAACAGGCTCTTCATGAAAGGATATCCATGTTCTAAAAATCAAGATTCAAGAGTTTATTTTCATGTGTACTGCAAGAGTGTATTACACCATACATTGGAATTTATACTTTGTGAATCTTTCAGGCAGCCTATGACATAATTAAAGGACATAGGGAGAAAAAAAAGATGCAAGACATTAATTACCAATGTACAAATTTATGAAACAAAAGTGTGTACATGCATAAAGTGTGTAGTGTAAACTTTGTAGAAAGGCATGCAGAGAGATTACAGCTCAAAAGTACAAGTAAGCAATTGTTTTATTTCATTTTTCATTCAAACGCTTTCTATTCAAATGCTTTGTTCTAATTATTGCTGCAAAATAAAACGATTTATTCAAATGAAAAGTAAATTAGGAATATTGAATTTACATTTATGTGGCAGAGGGAAAACTGAACACAAAGTGCATTATTTAAAAAAAGAAAGAGATTAAGTCAGCACAGGATTAAACTCTTATTATTTGGGATCTTTTATAATGTGTGTGTGTGTGTGTGTGTGTGTGTGTGTGTGTGTGTGTGTGTGTGTGTGTGTGTGTGTGTGTGTGTACATTTTTAGACTTTAATTAAAGATACTGAGCTGGGTTTATTACAAGAAAATCCAGTCTAAATTTACTGATTATTACAACAGAAATCGCCTTTTATGATCCACATGTGACAAACGTGACCATTAGCTGGCTAGCTAACCCAGTCATGCTTAGCTTGTATTAGCCACGTCTTCCATAACTTAATTTCTAACATTTGTTTACATTTTTTTCCCCGATTGACGATTAAAAAGGTGCTGAATCAAATGTACAATCAAGGTTAACAAACAATTGGAAGCAAGCGATCACACTAAAGTTCGACATTGTGTGGCTTGCAAGCTAGCTACCTAGCTAACAACAGTTGCTAGCTAATGAAAATGTCCCAGAGAAATGAATGAAGTATTCTGTAAAAAAAAAACACTCTTTTTTAAGAAGTTTAAATCCTTCTACTTTCTCTTGTTTTGTTTTTTTTGTTTTTTTACCAGGCCATGGTAACATACTTTTTGTATTGGGCTTTGAAAAAAATAAAACGTTTTACATTTATTTCCATTTTATTTTCCTGTGCAATCTGCAGAATGTTTTATATATAAAGAAATAAATAAATAAAAAATTTACATTTAGGCAGCCAATTTCCCATACTGTTGTTTTTTTTTTTTTTTTGCTACGCATCAATAAATAAAGACCGCAAGCTTGTCCTACAAAAAATGACTACAAAACAAACATTTCAGGAAAGATTTATTGGAAATTAGCGTCCAAATGATAAGCCCGCAGAAGAATTTGTGCAAAAATAAAAAGTTCTATTGCAAAGAAAATACAAAGAGTAGTGATGGGTTCATTGCAGCGTGTGATTCTCCGGATTCAAGACTGTTGTGTATAAGATGTTGCTTAGCACTTCTAGTGATTCTGCATTATATTGCATTGTGTTAAATGTATACATTATAATGTTGAATTATATATGTAATAATTAATATTAATACAGAAAAATGTTTTGTGATGGTGATGCCTTGGCCTTTTAATTCACATTCCTGAAGAAATGAAAAAAATTACAAATCTACACTGACTAATACAATCACACTACATACATTAAACAAGTTTAATTACTACAGGAAATGGAAAAGAGCTGCAAATTAGATATAGGAATAAAACAGTAGTTTTTGCTATTAATGCAGTTAGAATTTCGTGTTAAAGTTTACAGCATAGTGTATATATAGATAGCCCCATTTAGTTTTGAAACTGTAGGGATTTTAGAAGGAAACTCATTGGTGGATGATGGTATATTGGGAAAGCCGCATCATCGTTATACACCATTGGGTTCAAAGGCACTGGGTCATCTACACACTGCACCGAAATCTATAAAACATGGAAGAAAGAAGAAAGAACTATTTTACAATTTATATGTGGGATTAAATCAGAATCAGTCACCTTTAATGACAGATTAAACTATTTTGTTAATGATAAATAAAATCTTATGACCTGAACAAGGACATTGTTAACAAATAGAATCTGTGATGACCTTCTCCTGTTTATGTTCAAGTGAAGCAGAGCGCAAATTATCCCTCTCTTTATCATCGCTACTTTAAGAGAAGCAGTGACGACCCCAATATCATCATTATAATTATTAGTTGTAGTAGATCACAAATTGATTGAAATATTAGATGAAGTTTCACTGAACTCATTATTTACTTTATTTATTAGCATTAACCAGTATATATAACTTCGACTTCGGTGTGGTTTGTTTAGATGTTCACAGATGTGAAACAATTTAGCTAAAGTGTACTTAGTCTCCATTATCAACAGTGTTCTGGAAAATTTAGCAAAACCTAGCTAGTTCATGTTTTTAGCTACATTGATAGCAAACAATGCTCCTATAAAATAGAGCAGCAGTTCAGATTACTGCTGCTGAACTTGACAAGGATGTTTAGCAGTGAAATGCTGGGTTCATTTTTTTCCACTAATTTACTACTTTGTTGAAATTTGCTAAAACATTAACTAAAACTAAATACACCTGAACTGATTCAATTCATTTTAATAGATTAATACAGATTAAAGAAAAAACTCACTGGTGGATGATGCGTCATTGTGAAGGTCTCATTGGTATAATACACCATGCATTTCGTAGGCTCTGGGTCGTCTACACACTGCACCGAAAGCTATAAAACATGGAGGAAAGAAGAAAGAACTATATTCAAATTCCTACCTGGGATTAAATCAGAATCTGTCGCCTTAAATTTCAGATAAATCGTTTTGTTATTGGTGAATAAAATCTAATATATGAGCAGGATATTATCAACTAATTCAATCTATGTGAAGCTGCATGATTACCTTCTGTTGTTCATGTTCAAATGAAGCAGAGAGCAAATGATCCCTCTCTTCATCATCACTTCCTCGAGACAAACACGAACCCTGAATCATCATTATAATTATTAGTAGTAACGGTAGATCAGACATTAGTTTAAATATTAGATGAACACATTATTTACTTGTTGCATGTTGATCCTACAGTAGGAAGCAGTTACAATAAAGCTAGATATAAACATTATCAAAGGTTGTATAAAACAGTTTAAAGTTATGAAAGAAACTGAATCATATATGTAGTTTCATTCTATCTGTTTTATATTTGTTACATTACAGACTTACAGAGTTACATGTAACTAACTTATCAACAAATAATAGTTCATTATAATGGCTATTGTTAATTGCCAGGGCTAAACAGCTAAACATGCTATGCTATCTAATTGTAGCCTAGACGTTAGCATCAAACACAGGTTTCTGAAAAGTCTCCGGTGCAAGCATCTCCTTTAGCATTGGTTAGCATGCGATGTTTTACATTTACAGCAAAAAGTCAAACTGTGTTTCACTTTTTACTGTTTTTTTTTTACTCTATTAACTATAACTTAGGGCTCTACTGTTAAAGTTTCTAAGACTCATTATTATTTGTTTATTAATATTGACCGAGATTTCTGTTGAGGACTATCGGCTATATACAAAGCAGGAAGTCCGAATGATAAAGCCTAAGCTTGAGCCTATCGACGTATTTAACTTGCATCCTAAACAGCACGTTACATTTCACCTGTATTGTTGAATGTGGATATTTAACTTCTATATAAAGTTCCTATTTAAAATCTGTTTACATTAAAAAAAAAAAAAAAAAAAAAAAAAAAAAAAAAAAACGAACGCAGCTAACTATGAGCGAGGCCAGACCTACTCTGCATTCGCTAAACAAAAAAACATTGTCTATACAAAATGATTGCGAATGTTTGTTACTATAGTAGACGTTTATGTTCAATTGTTTAGACTTTACACATTGAATTTCATGTACGTGCTGTATATAAAGATAAAAAATCTATTAGAATTATTTGCGGTATTAATTTGATTGCTTACCATTCTACCGGTTTACTTCCGTAAAATATGGAAATGACGTACAACGCGCTGGACTAAATGCGTACGCTTGCGTATTACATCAGAGTTTAAAAACAGTATTCTATTGTTACAATGACTGTAATGATGATTATAACTACACTATATTGACATACATTTGTGGAAACCTGACCATAATATTAATTTGTGATTTTGAAAACATTAATTTGTGATTTTTAAAAACAGTATTCTATTGTTACAATGACTGTAATGATGATTATAACTACACTATATTGACATAAATTTGTGGAAACCTGACCATAATATTAATTTGTGATTTTTGAACATTACATTCCATATTTAGTCCCAATTTATTATTATAACCTCGAGATTTTGTGCTTTTGGAGATTTGTGCTCATTCAGCCACAAGAGTTTAAGTAAATTCAGATACAGATGTAGGTGAGGTGCGGACGCCTGGGGTGCAGTTAACTTTCCAATTTATCTCAAAATCCCAAGTAGGAATGAAGAGCCACATATGGCTGGAAAAGTCGGTGTCCCAATACTTTTGACCTTATAATGTAGTGTCTCTAAAATATTATGATTTTGAACATATTTGAGTTGTTTAACCCAAACCTACAATTATATTGTGGTCATATTTACAGAATTCATTCCATACCAGCTCATCAACATTGCCATTTTTCTTATTAGGACCTTCCTAATTCTCCTAGGCAGAGGCTTATAGATGCTGTCATGATGCCAGTATGGGGGGAAATAAGCTCGTTTAAATAAAACTTCCGTTGAGGTCGAAACTTATGCGCATATAATTGTGCATTTAAAACTTGCATGCTGAAAATCAAATATAAATATAGTTTAGTTATAGTTCAGAAGTTCGATAATTATGTAGTTTCTGACACATCTTTTCACAAACTCGAAATAAAACTACTATGAATTATACATTAAAAACGCACATGCATGCACGCAAACACAAATTATAGCACCTAAAGAAATAAACCAGACAACGACCATGACTGCAAAAACCGACAACAATTTCCAAAGTTTCCAACATTATTCTCATGCAATTATAATCAAAAACTAAATTAGTGACATTATTTTAGTGACAACAATCTTCAGCATCCGATCTTCTTACAACAGAGAAAAGATCAAACTTTATGCCACTCGAATTCAATCACTAAACAAATGGACCAACAAAAATTATGTCCTGAAAAGTGGCCTATTGAAACTATAAGGCTTTGAGTACTTAAATATAGAAGTAGCTTTTTATTAAAAGACACAAAAATCAAGTCAATAAATCATAAATAACATAAAAAATCAGCTTCTACATTAGGTTTAAAATGGACTTTTTCCATCCAATAATAATTTGTTAATAGTATGATTATTTGGATATTATTAATTTATACACAGTTAATGTTTAAATATACTGTTATATCAATTCAATCGATAAATCAAATATCAAAAAATAAAAAATCAAATATGCAATAATATTTAAGATCTCTTTTACCTATTGTTTCTTGATGTAATCCTTGAACTCTGAAGATTCTTCTATTTTTAAGCTTCTTTGAGATTCAAAATATTTGTTTAAAGACCGTTCCCCCCTCTGGCAGGGTACTAGATCAAAAGTCTTAAAAATTATTTTCCAAGTCATTTTCCTTTTCTCTCTGGATATATACTTCTAAAAGTTTGGTTGTCGGTTTCTGTATTTAAGTGTGCGCCACATGTATAAGCCACACCCTCATAGTGGGAAAACTGACAGCATGCTATATGATAATGCTTCTTTCCACAAGAAGGCTTGTTAGTGCACACAAAAAAGCCTGTGTTTTCATGTAATCACAAAGATCCATCACACCCAAAACTTCTTCTTCTTCTTCTTTCGGCTTCTCCCATTAGGGGTCGCCACAGCAGATCATCCGTCCCCACCACATCCTCCTCCTTGGCCTTCCTCTTTTCCTCCTTTCTGGTGGCTCCATCCTTAGCATTCTCCTACTGATATACCCCATGTCCCTCCTCTGCACATGTCCAAACCATCTCAATCTCGCCTCCCTCACCTTGTCTCCAAAACGTCCTACATGCGCTGCCCCTCTAATAAATTCATTTTTAATCCTGTCCATCGTCGTCACTCCCAACGAACATCTCAGCATCTTCAGCTCTGCTACCTCCAGCTCCGCCTCCTTTCTTTTACTCAATGCCACTGTATCCAAACCATACAACATCGCAGGTCTCACCACAGTCCTATAAACTTTCCCTTTCACTCTTGGAGATACTCTTCTATCACAAATCACTCCTGCTATCACTCTTCTCCACCCACTCCACCCTGCCTGCACTCTTTTCTTCACTTCTCTAACACACTTTCCATTACTTACCACACCCAAAATTAACAACTTCTAAATTGCTCACTTTTTCATTAAAAAAAGTTAATCAAACTTTAGACATTTATTATTTAAAAAAAGTGAATTTGCTCATTTTTCAGATTATTTTATTCAAAGTACAGTGGCTTACAGAGGTGGCAAACATACACTCAAGTAGAAGTTCAGACACTCATGTTTTAAAAGACTCTGGTTGAAGATGAAGTTCTGACTACACTTTTTCACTCAAGTTAAAGTAAAGAAGTTTGGGCTCTGACATGTACTACAGAAAAAAGTAGTCATTATTACTACTTGTTTTAGTGTCACGCTGGAAACTGAACCTCACGTCATATTAATATATTAATACAAATCAATTTCTAATGTTGTTCTCTAGTGAATGTATCCACGCTGAACATCCAACATATAGAACACAAGCAGAGAAATGAGGATGATGATCATCAGGTAATCAGGAATGTCTCTGTTCTCAGCCATGTTCACAGACTCCCTGTCTCATCCACGTTAACCCCAGACTTCTTGTTGCCTTCTGCCTGCTCATTTATATATTCATAAACTAGACTACGTCTGTGGTGTGTGACAGACAGGAAATGATGCACCAGTGGAAGATTAAAAAAGCCGCGCAAAAACAGGAAATAGATTGATGGTGTGAAATGACACGAAATGAGAAGATATTGATCATCTCACCAAATAGATTAAAACTAAAGTAACAAGTCTGGTTTAAAAATGTAAGAAGAAAAAAGTAATGAGTGAAAGTAAAAAGTAAAAAAATAAATAGTGACGAAAATTACCAACATTGAGGAACAATTAGACCACTACCTCTTTTCTTCGGTTCTTTTTCATGAGAAAACGAGCCGTAGTGCTAATTGTTGACCTCCTCATGGTTTCCTCTCGAGATGCCGCTTCACTTTGTTGTGGAAACAGAAAACATCTTTAAACATGTCACGTGCAACAAAATCTGCTGCTGGAGGTAAAAAAAATCAATACTGAAAAATAATGTAGAAATATCACTTTTTTTTCTAGACATAAACAATCGCTTCTGAAGGAAATAGTGATTCAAAAGATTCCTGGTATTTTAACTGGTGTGGGGGGAAAAAAACACTTGTTTAACTGCCACAGCGGTAGTTTTAGTTTCACATATTTATAATAAATAGTACAGAAATAAACAGCCATTTTATCAAATCCTATTAAATTCAGGATTTCAGACTTTTTAACATAAATCTACTTTTTTGAATTTCTTGAATCCAATCATTTAATCAGGAACAGGACAGCCAGCTTGTTTTATCTAACAGTTTTGTGTATTCTCTAATAGTCTAATGATTAAAATATAGGCATGTTATTCGCTTTTATAAACACCTCTAACCTATTTAAAAAGCTTCTGAGCCCTGATTGTTACGGCAAATATAGTGTCTGGAAGATTTTATATTGTTTGTGTCTCTACAAGCAAAATAATAGCTGAATAAATGAGTCTGAATCTTTTATACACAGAAACATTCTTAGGATAAAAAAAATGCATGACTCTTTTGCATTGTTTTGAGATACATCATTAATATAATATTGGAATTCTACAGTTTGTCAAGTCAAATTTCTTAAAACTGATCACATTTAACCTATAATGAAGAGTTTCTTTTCTAAAGGTGCACCATCTCTCTATGTTGGAGTTTCCCTTGCTTTGTTGTAGATGCAATCTTTTGCAATCTTTTGCAAAACTAAACCACAAACAAAGGAAATGAGTACACAATGTATCTGACTAACCTATGCACTGAATCTATTCCCCTATACAGATGAGCACACAGATCTTGAAAAATGCTCACCACATTATATCTTAGTTCAAATGAGAACACAAACACATAAACACCTCTTTACTTTAACAATTGCATAATAAGCATCAAATGAAGCTCGTCCTCCTGGGTGTAGTTATATACTCCAACCCCATCTAAATGGCAAGGAAGCAGGTGTTGCAGTTTTTTATAATAATTAAACAAAATTTTACACGAAAAATCTAAACATAAATGCAACACAAAGTTGTTGAAACCAACATAATGTATGTAGCTTTTCCGGTCAATTTCATTTATTACTCTTTATAGACCCCCAGGAGCCTAATCTGAACCTTAAATAGATTCATATGCAGATTTAATTTCAAAATAGCTACTTCTTTAGACAAAGTATTAATTATCGCTGACTTTAATATTTACTTTGATAATATTTACTTAGGAAACCCCTGACTGACTCATAGTCGTGGATACTGTAAATGTAATAATAACATTTGGATTAAATATAGAAAATGTTGCTGTTGTTTCACAGCCTGAAATTATTTCAGATCATTATCTTATCTTCTTTCAAATCTAACTCAGTAATAACATTTTCTCACATTTGGGTCAGCTCCTGCAGCCAGTTTTATCAGAAAATCTCCTGGGCTACTGATTGTATAGAATCAAAGTTCTGTTACACTCTAGATAATGTAGCTTTGAAGTAAGTATTATTTTAGAGAGAAAAAAATTGCACCATGGTACAATAAAAATATGTGCACCTCAAAACACTCAGAAATTACAATTTAAATGGCACCCATCTAAATTTACAGTTTTTCAAACAACATAGAAGATGAGCCTCCTGAGTTACAGAAAAGCTTTTAGTACTGTTAGAACAACATATCTTTCTATCTTCATAACCTCATCATCATCAGAAGATATGTCCAGCAGCGAAGAACTGGCAGAAACAAGTGGCGAATTAATGTACCAATGTACTGTCTGGAGAAGTCTGGCCATAAGTGATACCTCCAACAGTTAAACAGGATTCAGGAACTCCACTTTGCACAAAAACATAGGAACTGTGATGCAGAAAAACAACAGCTAGTACTCTGGACTGATGAGTCTGGACTGTAACAGGAGGCAGTTTGTTCACCGAAGGGCTGTAAATCGGTACAAAAATGAAGCTCTGCCACAGGGAAGCATGGAGGAGGTTCCTCGCGAATTTGGGGCTGAATTTCAGAAAACAGTGTTGGAGATTTAGTCACGAATAATGGTGTCATCAGTCATGAGAAATACAGGCAGATACTTAACCATCATGCACTGCATCAGAGAGGCATCTGATTGTCCCTGGATTTATTCTTCAGCAGGACAATGAGCCTAAACATACTGCCAATGTCATTAAGGATTTCCATCAGTGTAGAGAAGATCAAGAAGTCCTGAGAGTGTTGGTTTGGTCCACACAGAACCCTGATCTCAACACTATCAAGCCTGTCTTGGATTACATGAAGAGACAGAAGAATGTGAGGCATCTTACACCTACAGAAGATCTGTGGTTCTCCATGATGTTCGGATTAACCCACCTGTCGAGTTCCTTTAAAAACTGTGTGCGAGGGTTCTTACAAGAATGGTTGCTGTTTTGCAGGGAAACAATGAACACTTATTCGATTTGGATTTCCCCATGGAATTATTAACACCATTATTTTTTAAAGCATTCTTAATTATTCAGCATTTATTTGTTATTATTCGTAAACAGTATGAATAATTATATGTATCGCATAAAGCACCGTTATCACTTAATGTAATCAGGTTGTGTCATATTGTAATGCAACAACTGCCAAACAGTTATAACCAAGTTATTAAATAAGTTTAGAATTAGACAAAAATGATTATATTTTAAATATATTATTATCAAGATGTTAAGTTTTACATTATCTCAATGCACAATAGGCTCTTTATGAAACAATATCCATGTTTTAAAAATAAAAATTTTAAAGACTTGATGAAAAAAGACATAAGACAAGATTTACTAGTGTACAAAGTTATGAAGTGTGTGCATGTATAATGTGTGGAGTCTAAACACTGTAGAAAGGCATGTGCGAAGACCTGCAGCAGTTTATTAGCAATTGTTTTGCCATAAAATACATTTTGCAGTGTGTTGTATTTTTTTCTTTTCCAGCAGTTCTACAGTCAGGATTAATTTTGGCCATTTTTATTTATTTTAAAGCATTGTTTAAGTTTAAACACATTCTTTTCAAAACGATTACTGTTCATTCATCTATTGTACACAAAATGAAAAGTACGAATATCAAATTTACAACCAGGTGGCAGGAGAAAAACTGTACACAGTGTACATCATTTGAAAAAGAAAGAAATTAAGTTGACACTGCATTAAATTATTAAAATTTGGCATCTTTTATTACATGTGAATGTGTGTGTATTTTATGACATCAACGTAAGAGACTGAACCGCATTTATTACAAGAAAATCCAATCTAAATTTACTGATTATTACAACAGAAATCACCTTTTATGATACACATGTGACAAAAGCGACCATTAGCTGGCTAGCTAACCCAGTCATGCTTAGCTTGCATTAGCCACGTCTTCCATATGTTAATTTCTAACATTTCTTTTAGATCAATTTTTTTTTTTTTCAAATGTAAAATTAAAAAGGCCCTGATCTTTAAATCGAATGTACGATCATGGTAAACAAACAATTGGGAGCAAGCTTTCACACTAAAAATCAACATTGTGTGGCTTGCAAGCTAACTACCTAGCTAAACAATTAGCTAACTGAACAACTGCTGCTATGAAAACTTTCCAGAGATATTAATAAGGTATTCTCTTAAATAAACCAGGAAGAAGTTTAAATGATTCTACTTTCTCTTGTTTTGTTTAAGTCCCCTTTATGTGCTTGATGATATTTCATGTTTAGGTGGAATTAAATGGGACTCAATAATATATTCTCTGGTCACAAGAGGGCGTGTTTAACACTGAGTTTGAATGGCAAATGAGTGTAATAAAAGAAATCATTGGAATTGATCACCATATATTTTTAACCTAAATTTACATGCAATCATCTATTCCGAATTTGTTTTAAATATATAATTATAGCACAATTTATGTTTTTATTTATCCATTTATTATTCGTGGAACGGTTTGAGTAGATGTTAATGCGTGTGTTTTACAGACCTAATGAACAGATTAGATATGTTTAACTTTTTTTGAACCAGTAGATCAAAAGTCAGTAGTGTTTCCGTCACTTGTATCTCTGTGGTTCTCGAGTGTCATTGGGTCTTTGGGGTTAATTTCTGTACCAACATCAGGATTTAAATTAGGCAAAAATAAAAATAAAACCTTTTGCTTTTGTGAATTGTTTAATCAGGGGTCCCCAAAAACTATTTATACTAAAGAAAAAATGAGATCTTGTTAATTCTACAAGATTTTTATGAATATATTCCCTCTGGTCATTTCTACAGGTCCATTTGATTACTTTAAAAAACCCAGCCATTAGGGGGGCACAAGCCAGTGCACTCTTAGTGCCGGTCCCAAGCCCGGGTAAATGGGGAGGGTTGCGTTAGGAAGGGCATCCAGCGTAAAACGTGCCAAATCAAATATGCGGATCACAAATGAGAATTTCATACCGGATCGGTCGAGGCCTGGGTTAACAACGACCGCCACAGGTATCGTTAGCCGACAGGGTACCGGTGGAAATTGGGCTACTGTTGGCCGAAGGAGAGGAGGAAGGCGTCTACAGAGACGGCAGGAAAAGGAGCAGTGTAGGAGAGTAGAGGTTCGGGTTGGTACTTTAAATGTTGGTACTATGACGGGTAAAGGGAGAGAGGTAGCTGATATGATGGAGAGGAGAAAGGTAGATATGCTGTGTGTTCAGGAGACCAAGTGGAAAGGGAGTAAGGCCAGGAACATTGGAGGTGGGTTTAAACTGTTTTATCATGGTGTGGATGGAAAGAGAAATGGTGTAGGGGTGATTCTGAAGGAAGAGTACAGTAAGAGTGTATTGGAGGTGAAGAGAGTTTCTGATAGGGTGATGATCGTGAAGGTGGAGGTTGAAGGGATGATGATAAATGTCATCAGTGCCTATGCTCCACAAGTTGGCTGTGAGATGGAGGAGAAGGAAAGATTCTGGAGTGAATTAGATGAAGTGGTAGATGGTGTACCTAGGAAAGAACGATTGGTGATTGGGGCAGACTTTAATGGGCATGTAGGTGAAGGGAACAGAGGTGATGAGGAGGTGATGGGTAGGTATGGTTTTAAGGAGAGGAATGTGGAAGGGCAGATGGTGGTAGATTTTGCTAAAAGGATGGAAATGGCAGTGGTGAACACGTATTTTAAGAAGAAGGAGGATCATAGGGTGATGTATAAGAGTGGAGGAAGGTGCACACAGGTGGATTATGTTCTGTGTAGGAGATGCAACCTGAAGGAGATTGGAGACTGTAAGGTGTTGGCGGGGGACAGTGTAGCTAGACAGCATCGGATGGTGGTCTGTAGGATGGTTTTGGAGGCGAAGAAGAAGAGGAGGAAAGTAAGGATTGAAAGAAGAATAAGATGGTGGAAATTGAAGGAGGAAGAGTGTAGTGTGAGGTTCAGGGAAGAGGTCAGACAGGGGGTTGGTGGTGGTGAAGAGGTGCCGGATGATTGGGCAACTACTGCAGGAGTGATGAGGGAGGCAGCTAGAAAAGTACTTGGTGTGACATCTGGAAATAGAAAGCAAGACAAGGAGACGTGGTGGTGGAATGAGGAAGTGCAGGAGAGCAGAAGGAGAAAGAGGTTGGCAAAACAGAAGTGGGATCGACAGAGTGATGAGAAAAGTAGGCAGGAGTACAAGGAGATTCGGCAGCAGGTAAAAAGGGATGTGGCGAAAGCCAAGGAAAAGGCATATGAGGAGCTGTATAAGAGGTTGGACACTAAGGAAGGAGAAAAGGATTTATACCGATTGGCCAGGCAGAGGGACCGAGCTGGGAAGGATGTACTGCAAGTTAGAGCAATAAAGGATGGAGAGGGAAATGTGTTGACTAATGAGGAGAGTGTGTTGAGAAGGTGGAGGGAGTATTTTGAGCAGCTGATGAATGAGGAAAATCAGAGAGAGAGAAGGTTGGAGGATGTGGAGTTGGTGAAGCAGGATGTAGATAGGATAAGTAAGGAGGAAGTGAGAGCAGCGATTAAGAGGATGAAGAATGGAAAGTCGGTTGGACCAGATGACATACCGGTAGAAGCGTGGAGATGTTTAGGAGAGATGGCAGTGGAGTTTTTAACCAGATTGTTTAACAGGATTCTGGAAGGGGAGAGGATGCCTGAGGAATGGAGAAGGAGTGTGCTGGTACCGATCTTTAAGAATAAGGGAGATGTGCAGACCTGCAGTAACTACAGGGGAATTAAGTTGATCAGTCACACCATGAAGTTATGGGAAAGAGTAGTGGAAGCCAGGCTGAGAGAAGAGGTGACCATCTGTGAGCAACAGTATGGTTTCATGCCGAGGAAGAGCACCACCGATGCCTTATTTGCTTTGAGGATGTTGATGGAGAAGTATAGAGAAGGACAGAAGGAGCTGCATTGTGTATTTGTGGATTTAGAGAAAGCGTATGACAGGGTGCCGAGAGAGGAGTTGTGGTATTGTATGAGGAAGTCAGGTGTGTCAGAGAAGTATGTGAGGGTGGTGCAGGACATGTATGAGGACAGTGTGACGGCAGTAAAGTGTGCAGTAGGTACGACAGACTGGTTCAGGGTGAAGGTTGGACTGCATCAAGGATCGGCCCTAGACCCTTTCCTGTTTGCAGTGGTGATGGACAGGTTGACGGACGAGGTCAGACAGGAGTCTCCCTGGACTATGATGTTTGCAGATGATATTGTGATTTGTGGTGAGAGTAGAGAGCAGGTTGAGAAGAGCCTGGAGAGGTGGAGATATGCGCTTGAGAGAAGGGGAATGAAAGTCAGTAGGAGTAAGACAGAGTACATGTGTGTGAATGAGAGGGAGGGCAGTGGAGTGATGCGGTTGCAGGGAGAAGAGGTGGAGAAGGTGGAGGAGTTCAGGTACCTGGGGTCAACAGTGCAAAGTAATGGAGAGTGTGTTAGAGAAGTAAAGAAAAGAGTGCAGGCAGGGTGGAGTGGGTGGAGAAGAGTGACAGGAGTGATTTGTGATAGTAGGGTATCTGCAAGAATGAAAGGGAAAGTTTATAGGACTGTGGTGAGACCTGCGATGTTGTATGGATTAGAGACAGTGGCATTGAGTAAAAGACAGGAGGTGGAGCTGGAGGTAGCAGAGCTTAAGATGTTAAGGTTTTCGTTGGGAGTGACGAGGATGGACAAGATTAGAAATGAGTTTATTAGAGGGACAGCACATGTAGGATGTTTTGGTGACAAGGTGAGGGAGGCGAGATTGAGATGGTTTGGACATGTGCAGAGGAGGGACATGAATTATATTGGTAGAAAAATGCTGAAGATGGAGCCACCAGGTAGGAGGAAAAGAGGAAGGCCAAGGAGGAGGTTCATGGATGTGGTGAGGGAAGACATGCAAGTAGTTGGTGTAAAAGAGGCAGATGTAGAGGACAGGGTGGTATGGAGACGGATGATCCGCTGTGGCGACCCCTAATGGGAGCAGCCGAAAGAAGAAGAAGAAGAAGAAGAAGAAGAAGAAGAAGATTTGATTACTTTAAAACTGGCATGATCATTTTAGACCAAACTAAAATCTAATAGATGCACCGTTAATATTTACATAACCCCATATTTCTGTGTAAAAATAATCCAGTCCGAATAGGGCTTAAATTTTTTTTTTATTTTTATAAATGTTTTTACAGCTGACTCCACACTGACCCACCAAACAGTCTTAGAACTACATGACATATGGATGTAGTGATGCTAAATAAATGTTAGACAGGAGGTTGTATATATGTTTTTATTATAAAACTCTATTCAGACGTCTTCTCCAACTTCCACCTGAATTAAAACAAAAAAGCAGTCAATATGGTTTTTATGATGACTAATACAATCACACTAAACTCTAAGAGAGTTACATTTTATATGTAGAAGTAAACAGTATTTGCCTTAATTCTGTTATAATTCATTTTTTATATTATAGTATTTATATGCAGTATAATATATATATATATATATATATATATATATATATATATATATATATATATATATATATATATATATATATATATATATATATATATGTAGTATACATATTTGCTGTTGTAACATTCTGTATTAGTAAAACCTGCTTACCTGGTGGAAAAATTAGGAAGCAAATTTAAAAAAAAGAGAAAGAGAAAGAGAAAGAGAAAAGGAGAGAGTAAGAGAGAGAAATAGAGAGAGCAGAGATTATAGAAAGAAACTCACAGGTGAGTGATGGTGCATTGGGAAGGCTTTATCTCCATAATACACAATAGCATCTAAAGGTGTTTTGTCGTCTACACACTGCAACGAAAGCTATAAAACACAGAGGAAAAATAAATTCCCATGTAGAATTCAATCAGAATCTTTCACCTTTAACATTAGATTAATTGTTTTATTATTAACTAATTGAATCTGTGGAAAACTGCACAATTACCTTCTCCTGTTCATGTTCACCTGAAGCAGAGAACAAATGTTCCCTCTCTTCATCACTGCTTCTTCGGGACAAACATGACCCCTGAATCATCATTATAATTAATATATTATAATTATTATTCAGTAACATTAAATAATTCACATCTCAACTGTCTTTACTTCAGTGAGGTTTGTTCAGATGTTTGTAGATACTGAACACATCTACATCTACATTTCCAACAGTGTTTTAGGAAACAAAATCTGGTTAGTACATTAATAGCTATCTGGTTGGTTAATTGAAAACTACAGTATCTAGCAATGCTCCAATACGCTGGAGCAGCACTTACATTTATCAGGATATAAGTTTATCGCTGCTGAACGTGACGAGGATGTTTAGCTGTGAAATGCTGATATCTCCAGTGCTCATTTTTCTTTATTTTTTTACTAAATTACTTTGTTGAAATGTAATTTAAAAATTTACTAACCAGACACACCTGCACTGATTCATGTCTATTCATTAGGAAAGTCCACATTATTGACATGATTAGGTTAAAGAGAGTGTGAGGCAGCCTAATTTATTTATAAGAGTAGAGAGATAATAGAAGGGCTTCATAGTCATAATAAAACATGGCGTTCAAAGGCATTGGGTCGTTTACGTATTGTACCGGAAACTATTAAACGAGCCATGTTGAAATTCCCACTTAGGATTGCATCAGAATTTGTCTGCGTATTTAACTTGCATCCTGAACAGAAAATGTTCATTTTCACTTATATTATAAAATGATAGAAAATAACTAGGAATTTAACTCCTATTTAAACTACTATGTCAAATCTGTAGTTACGCTATGTACGCTATGAGCGAGGCTGCACCTTCTCTGCGTTTGCTAAAAAAGATAAAGGATGTCCTAATGAAGCGTCTGCATGAATGTTACGTGCATACATTTAGACATTTATGTTAAATAGTTTTGACTTTACGAACCGACTTTACAAATGGCTTACCATTTTATCCGTCGACGTCCACAACTTACTAAGTTCTGCCCTTTGACGTACACGACGTGATTACGTATGCTGGACTGTATGAGAATGCTTACGTATTACGTCTGATTGTAATCACATTTGTGTTTTTTTTTAAGTTGCATTCTACATTTAGTCCCCATTTGCTGTTATTATAAACTTCACTCCTTTGGGAAGATGTTCAGCAATGTTTTTGAATGTGCTTGTGAAGATTTGTACTTATTCAGCCACAATGGTGTTAGTAAAGGTAAAGATACTGATGTAGGTGATGTGCGGACGTCTGGGATTCAGTCAGCATTCACATTCATCCCAAAGGTGTTCAATAAGGTTGAGGTCAGAGCTCTATAGCAGGTCAATCACGATCTTCTATGAAAACCCATATAAATCTTATCTTCATGAAGCTGACTATGAACCAGGGGCATTGTCATGCTGGAACAGGTTTACATTTCTACAAGTGAAGAGAAATCCGTATTTGACAACATCCAAATACGTACAGTTGTGTGCTTCCAACTTTTTAGAAGCAGTTTGGGGAAGAAGTACATATGTCTGGAAATTTCAGGTGGCCCAATTCTGTTGTCTATATAGTGAAGGTATATTATGCTTTTGAACACATTTAAGTTGTTTGATTTTAATCTACAATTATATTTTAGTCACATTTACAGAATTCACTCCACACCAGCACCACAACAGCAAAAACATTGTCCAGTCTGCCATTTACATGCCACAGCACATTCTTTTAAATCTTTTGAATTTTTACACTGATTCTTGTCATAAGTGTGGTTGGGGAAAAAATAAGCAAATTAAATAAATAAAGGCAACTTACATGCTGAAAAGCATGAATTGAAGATGAATTGAAGAAGTTCAATAATCATGCAGTTTTTTACACATCTGTTCACAAACTTGCAATAAAACAATGTGTAATAATATATCAGCTTAAAAAAAACAACAACAAAAAACGCATACACACACAAGCACAAATTACAGCACCTATAGAAATAAACCAGACAATGACCATGACTTCAAAAACATACTCTACAAGAAGTTACTTTAACAAGTTAAAAGTTTTAAAGAACAATTTCATTGCAATTATGATTTAATTATTTTTTTTATCATTCAGTGACCTTATTTTTTTAAGTGACAATGATGTCAATCTTCTGCATCAGATCTGCTCGCAACTTTAAAAGAAAGACAAAACTTGCCACTTCTCAAATTCAATCATTAAACAAATGGACAAAAAAAAACGATGTCATGAAAAGTGTCCTAATGAAACTCTAAAGCTTTAAGGACGTAAATACAGGAATAGATTTTATTAAAAGAAAAAAAAATCACTTAGAAATGTTTTACAACCTACCTAGCGCCAGCTAGTTCTCTGATGGATTGAAAAAAATCAGTCAATAAATCGTTAATAAAAAACAATCTGTCACTACTATCACTACATTATTAATATCCAATTTTGTTTGGATATTATTAATTTAAACAATTAATTTATGCTGTTATTTTAATTATAACTATAACTATATGTAATCTTTTTTTTTTTTATTTCAGCTATTGTTTCTTGAACAGCATACTGGCCGCCGCTTCCACAGTTTATTGTTACAATCCTTGAACTCCAATCAGCAGCTGAAGAGTCTCCAATTTTTAAGCTTCCTTTGACACTGAAAATCCGTTCCTCTGTCTGGAAGGGGAAGCAAGTCAAACGCTTTAAAAAATGATTTTCCAAGTCATTTCCATTTCCTCTCTGGATAAATAACAACTAAAAGGTTGAAGGTGGGAGTCTGTATTTAAACCACATGTATAAACCACACCCCTTAAAAAAATTTGCTGTAAAAAAGTTCGGGCATGCCTTTCATACTTAAGCTCTATAGTAACCTAAAATATGAGACCAATTCATAGTCATTAGTTTAATGATAATAGGGGAAGATTTGCATTAGTAAATCTAGGTAACAATTACAAGTAAAAAAAAATTAATAATTACAATTCATTTATTCATTATATTTATTCAACTATTCATTAGTGTGATACGGATTTGATGTAAGATTTTGACATAACTTTTACTTTTTAAATGATCCTTTGCTGTTAATCGTCATTCACAAATTAGCAGTAGGTCTTCCCCAGATTCTGAATAAACATGGTCACAGATCACTAAAAAAATTAAATAATATCACATCATAAAACATCGTTAAATATGAATTATTCTGTAACATTCAGAGAAACTAGAACCATAAATATTTCAAGGCAGAAATCATGTTTTATTAGGACCGGTACATTTCTCTACAATATTTGATCAAACTTTTAGATTTTTTCTCTCAGCTGATTCACCTCCATTGTTCTTGCCTCCGTTTTTCCCCTTGATAACACTTGTTCAGAGGACTCATCAAACCTTAGAACACTCATTGTTTAAAAATGTCCATTTGTCCATTTTCCAGATGAAGTACAGTATAAATCAAACATATGACACTTTTTTGTCAATATTTAGATTTTAACTCACAACTGAATTATGTCTAGCTGAGAGACTTGATTACTCATAAACAGTCATACAGGATATTTTTTTACTGACAGAGGACTTAGCTATCTCACTTATTTTGACTATGGTTTTGCTTGTTGGTGCCAAGATTTCTGTCAGATATCAGATCAGTCAGATGTCTCTCATATCCCTCACTGTCTGGAAAGAGCTGATCCAAAAAAAAAAGGTCTAGACAGGATTCTTCAAGCTGCATCAAGCACAGAGAAATTTGCCTGTCTTTTTTATTCATCTTGTTCAAACATTCTTCAAGACGTAATAAGCCAGGTTCAAACTCCAGTCTTTCTTAATGATATTACACGGAAAAGACAGACTGTAAATCTTACAAAAACGTACACTTAATACCTTTTACAAACACCCAAGGGAAGTTTTATATTGTTGGGTATGACACTACAGCTTTGGAGGTCCTTGTCTTTGCATGTCTGAGTGTCTGGCTCATTGTCTGCATAGAAGGTGAATCTTCATCCCAAACTAAGGTTCTAAGTGTCTACACCAGGTTAATGAGAATATTTCAGGTAATGGAAATGGGCCAGGTGATTGGGATGAGTAAATGGGAATTGAGAATGGGGGACAGGTGACTGGACAGGGGAATTTGGGACAGGTTAAAAATTTAGTCAGCTTTTAAGTAGATCAGAACAGAATCTTAGATCATTGAACACAGCCAGCAGTGAAGCTTCATGTCATAGACATGGCAAATTAAGGCATGTGGACATTCATGATGACACATTTCAGGGGCCAATGAAATAAAATCTGAGCTAAATTTTAAGCATAAGCACTGCATAAACTACAATGTTCCTGAAAAAATTTATTAGTTCTATAGTAAGACTAGTAACGTAACAACATTTAGGAAAAATTTAGACCTTTTTACTTTGCCAGGATTTTTTCTCTTGTTCTCTGATCACATCAGAACAGAAACACATAAACAACACGTCTTTCCTTTAACAATTACATAAATATTTATTTTCTACTGTAAAGAACGCAGAACTTTCTCATATACAGAGGGAAATCAGGGTTTATGTAATAGGTCCAATAAGAAAATTATTTCAGGCACAAAAAGACTGTCTTGTTAAAAAGCAGGTATTGTGTTTAAGCTCCTTTTGCTCACATAAAGATGCCCTAAAACTAAACTAAACCTGAAACTAAAATGCGTTAATCTACTTTTACAGTTCTTTCAGCTTAGCATCTATCCAGCATTAAATTAGGCTAGTCTGAGTAAAGTTTTACACACACCAGTCCTGTCTAAATGGCAGAAGAGGCGGTGTCACAGTAATTTATAATGATAATCCAAACGTCAACACAAAAAACTAAACATAAATGTCCAGTCAATTCCATTTATTATTATTTATAGACCCCAAGAAGCCAATTCTGGTTTTATCAAATATCATTTCAAACCTACTGTAGCTGCTACTTTAGACACGTAATTAACTGACTGTGATTTCAATATTAACGTTGATATTCAGGATGACCTTCTAAAAACAGTGTGTCCATTTTAGATACAGTAGGAATAAATAATATTGGTTGACAGACTATTTAATATTAACATTTGGATAAAATATCTAAAATATTGTCATAGTTCCACAATCTGAAGTTATTTCAGATCATTACCTCATGTTTTTGAATCTACCTCAGTCAAAGCATGCATACCTCACCATGTTATTGTGTTAAACACGTGCATGCACGTTAGATACTGCAACAAGTTTTATCAGTTAAAAACCGTTATCAACACAGGGCTCAACTGGGCTATGGAATGTCTAGAATCAACATTCCACTACACTCGAGATAATGTGGTTCCCTTTAAAATAAAAACTTATCTCCTTGGTACTGTATCATGAAAATACACGTACCTTTAACCTTCGTCTTATGTTAGCTTTCTGTTACTATCTCATGTTAACGGGTCGGTTTTGACCCGTGTCTTAAAACAGTCATAAAATACCCTCTAAACTATTATTTATCATCCAATCTGTTTCCTACCGCTTGGTTACCTTGTTAGGTTTCCTTACCCATGAAAATATTGCTTTTAATATTTTTAGTGTGGCCCCCTGGGCCTTTCATTTGATAGCATACCTCTCGTTTTCAATTTTAAAAAAGTGTAAATAGAACCTCAAGAGAATTATATAAATAAATTAAAGATTGTTATGTTGCCTGACTATTACTGAGGGGTATTAGAAAACATTTCTAAATTAAAAAAAAAAAAAAAAAAAAAATATTTTAATATTATTAACTATAGTAACATCTATGGTGTTCGGGTCAATTTTGACCCATATATTTTTACTCCAAAAAAAAGGCAAAATTATTATTTTTTTTTAATAGAGCTTTAATAGAAATACTAAATTAAACTAGTAATGATAAAAAAACATATAGATTTGCAGTCAAACAAACAACAACCAATCAAGCAAATCAAGTACTAGCCCCCAAAAAAAGTCTTTGTTTGCAAAAACATACATGTGTATGTGTGTGTTTAGATGCATGTGTGCCAAAAGCTTGCAGAGATATTTTTTTCAGTAGAAGCACAATATGTTTGTCTTACCTGACACCTCTTTCTTTTAGAATCAGGTGGCTTCAGTGGGGTTGTGGCTGTTGCTGTGTTGGTTGATGTTGAGGCAGGGCGGGCTGAGAAGGATGCTGGTGCTGATGCTCCTTGAGTTGCATATTGCATGGATAGAGTGCTAGGTGAACTCTGCAGCTGTCTAACCATGGCTGCGTCTTAGCTTCACTCAATGGGTGTCTTGACTAAGGAACTTTCTAGCTCCTCAAGAAACATTCTTCGCTTGTTTTTTTTTTTGGTTGAGGTCCACCCTAGCTGGATGTGGTGCCACAACACAAATGCATTGTATGCAGACACATCTAGGATGTTCTAAAACACAACCACTGGCCATAGGTGACAGTAAGCTTATCCAGGTTGTCCACTCCTCCTTTGTTTTTATTATAGTCCAGGATAAGTATGGGCTTTGTCTCACTTCCTGATGACACATCTGCATCTTTGTGAATTGTGGACATAAGTACATTTTGATGACAATTGCAGCAGTTACCCTGCCATGTAATTCAGGAGGTACTGAGGTCCAACAGATGTTACCACTTTTGGATTTTAATGTTTCAGAAGGAGCAGAAGCAGCTTCAGCACTGGCGACCTCTTCATCAGACTCATCAGATGTGTCTGTGTCTCCTGGTTCATCTGTGTCGCGATGCTGCTCTGTCTCATTTTCAGCGAAGAGATAATCTCAATCTTCTCATTTTTTGCATGCTGCAAACTGGATATATGCACTCTGCAAGTCATCAACTCTAAACTGAATTGGTCTTATGCATGTCTTACATGTCCATTTTTGTTTGTTTGTTTTGCTTGTTCAGGGAAGTCGACAAACAGGCAAAGAGAGAAGCCCCTAAGTAAAGCTTACAGGGTTAGGAGAGGAGCTGACTGTCAGTGAGCTGTTGGCTGACTGTGTCAGTGAGCTGACAGTGTGTTTATGATTTTAGATTTAGCACTAATATATAATTAGAAATAAACTCTGTTGTGGACAAATATACTTAAAAGAACAAAATGTTGGAAGAGGTTGCTCTTTAGATGTTTTTAAAAGCTGCTAGAGACTCAGCTATTGGACATCAAATAGATGTTTGTTCCACCTTCTCTGTGCCAGAAGAGAAGAGTCTTGAAGAATATTTTCCTCGTACTCTGAGAGATGGTGTGGTCAGTGGCGCTGTTGGGGGTAAGATAAATAAAGTTCAAAATCAAGTTTATTTCTATAGCGTTTTTCACAATGGACATTGTCTCAAAGCAGCTTTACAGAACTTAGGAATTTAAGGGAACTATGTGTGTTTATCCCCGATGAGCAGCCTGGGGTGACTGTGGCAGGAAAAAACTCCCTTAGATGGTATGAGGATAAAACGTTGAGAGGAACCAGACAAAAAAAGAGAAGCAGAAACCACCTAGAAACACCCTCCTTTATTGTTCAGGGGTCAAGCCAACCTTAAGATTAGTTTACAAATTACAGCCTTCCAGTTTCACTTGTTACTGGCAAAGCAATTGAACAAAAAAAACACAAATGTACACAGATATAACACAGCTATAATTACATATCAAAATGTTTAACAGAAATAAAAACCACAGCTTCTGGTTTCTTGCTTGTCATAAAGTCAAATCATGTAAATGCAACTACTTGTGTTTTGACTGCACATCCTGCAATTCCTACACACCTCAAACCACACATCCATCACCACCCTTAACACAACTTACTATCATCATCATCCTCAACACACCTCACCGTCGTCACAGCTGTCACCACCCTTACCACTGTCGCAGCAATTATCATTTCTCATACTCTCGCCTACAACCTTACTGTTTTCATAACTCTGACCTTTGATTTATTTTTCATAGCATAGTGTGGGGAAAAGACTCAAGCAGAAATCTCCAGTTTCTTTAAAGAGGTCTTAAAAATGGAGCTAGATTAAATTAAAGGGATTCTAAAAAAATTGTCATTAGAATTTGCCTCGGCAAGAAACTGTTGTGGCCAATTATTACCAAAACTAACAAATTTAATAACGAACCAGCCATTAGGGCTGAACAAGCCAGTGTACTCTTAGTGCCGGTCCCAAGCCGGGATAAAGGGTGAGGATTGTGTCATCCAGCGTAAAACATGTGCCACACCAAATATGCGAATCGCGAACCAGAAATTCATACCGGATCGGTCGAGGCCCGGGTAACCAACGACCGCCACAGGTATTTTTTGCCAACAGGTACCAGGGGAAATTGGACTACTGTTGGCCGAATAAGGAGAAGAAGAGGAGGAAGATGTCTACAGAGAAGTGAAGGGAGGGAAGAAGTGTAGGAGAGTGAAGGTTTGGGTTGGTACTTTAAATGTTGGTACTATGACTGGTAAAGGGAGAGAGGGAGCTGATATGACGAAGAGGAAGAAAGAGGAGAAAGGTGGATATGTTGTGTGTTCAGGAGACCAAGTGGAAAGCGAGTAAGGCCAGGAACATTGGAGGTGGGTTTAAACTGTTTTATCATGGTGTAGATGGAAAGAGAAATGGTGTAGGGGTGATCCTGAAGGAAGACTACAGCAAGAGTGTATTGGAGGTGAAGAGAGTTTCTGTAGTGATGAACGTAAAGCTGGAAGTTGAAGAGGTGATGATTAATGTTATCAGTGCTTATGCTCCACAAATGGGCTGTGAGATGAAGAAGAAATACAAATTCTGGAGTGAGTTAGATGAAGTGATGGAGAGTGTCCAGGGTTGAAGAAGCCTTTATTTAGCAGAAATAAAGCCAGGCAATTCCATCAAAACACCCAAAAAACCGTAATAAACATTACTGTTTATTCATCTATTGTACACAAAACAGTGACCATTAGCTGGCTAGCTGACCCAGTCATGCTTTGCCTGTATTAGCATGTCTTTCATAACTTCTTAAATTTTTATGTTGTTGTTGTTTTGGTTTAATTTTTTTATTTAAAGTGAAAAACTTGCTAATCATCAAATCAAATGCACAATCATGATAAACAAACAACTGGACGCAAGCTATCACACTAAAAAGTTAAGTTGTTTTGCTTGCAAGCTAACTTCCTAAGTAAACAATTAGCTAACTGAGCAACTGCTGCTATCCCATGAAAAATCCCCAGAGTTATTAATAATGTTTTCTGTAAAGAAGTCCCCTCTATGTGCTTTATCGTATATCATGTTTATTAGCATGCAATACAATGATTGATTATATCTTTTATGTAATAATTGTACATGGAATTAAATTTTACTCAACAATATCAGCTCTGGGTACAAGAGGGTATTTTAAGACCGGATTTTTCCCGGACGGCGGATTAGTGTAATGAAATAAATCATTGAAATTCATTCACCATTCAATTTCAACCCAAATTTACATTAATCTATTAAGATTTTCAGAAATTCTTCAGAAAGAAATTAATGTGTTGAATTTACCCTATTTAACTTTTTTTGGAAGGATTCCAATGGGTATTTTTTTACAGCCCTAATGAACACATTAGACGTATGTCCCTCTTTTCTTAGATCATTAGTTTACAAGTCAGTATTTTTTCAGTCGCTTGTGCAAAACGATTTAAATAAATTGTGTTCTATGCATTTTGAAACAAAAGGTGTTTATTCCACATGTATTTTATAAACACTGTTTAGTCTTGCAAATAAAATCTGTCAGTTTTCTTAAGAATGACTCTGTCAATTAGTTGTTTTTTTTTTTTTTATGGTGCACAGGAAATGTTTGCCAGTTATCTAGGATTAATAGGGTTCATTTCTATACCACTATCAGGCTTTTCATTATGCAAAAATGAAATTGTGATTTGTTAAATCAGGGGTCCCCATACACCAGGCATAAACCAGGCCCCATACACCAGGCTGTGGACTAGTACTGGGCTACCCAGAAAAAAAAAACTTTTTACATTTTTTTTATTTTATTTCCATTTTATAGATTTTTATGAAGTGCATGGTGTTTTATAAAAAAAAATAAAAAATAAATACATTTAGACAGCTATGCCAATTTCCCACACTTGTCCTGGGTAAAACATGTCTTAGTGTAAAAATGTTGGGAATTTTGTAATCGTTTTTTATTTTTTTTGGTATCAATGCTTTCTTCATTATTTATTTTCTGACAACGTTTTACTTTCACTCGATACATATGTTACACAAACATCTGTACTTTCTTCTTACATTTTCAAACCAGACTCGTTACCTTAGTTTTAATCTATTTGGTGACATCATCAATATTTTTTCTTCTCATTGCGTGCCGTTTTCAACATGTTTCTTGTCATTGCGTGGCTTTTTCAATCTACCATTGGATTATAATTTACTGGCTCACACGCACCACAGATGTAGACTAGTTTACAAATCTAACAACGAGCGTGGCAGAAGGCAACAAGAAGTATGGGGTTGATGTGGATGAGACAGAGGGAGTCAGCGATATAAACATGACTGATAACAGAGACAGTCCTGATCACCTGATCATCATCATCTTTTCTCTGCTATGTTGTTCAGCCTGAATACATTCATTAGATAAAAACATTTGAATGTATTTTCTATTATATATTAATATGATGTGAGGTTCAGTTACCAACATGACACTAAAACGGGTAGTAATAATGACTACATTTTACTGAAGAACATGTCAAAGCCCAAACGTTTTAATTTTAACTTGAGTAAAAAAAGTGTAGTCAGAACTTTGACCTAAGTCTTTTAAAACACGAGTATCTGTACTTCTATTTGAGTGAAGGATGTGTGTACATTTGTCATCTCTGCAGCTGAGTAATGATTTGGGTAAGTAATGATGCTGTGGCCCTTTGCATTCACATCCCTGATGAAATGACAGAAATGCCAGTGTATTCACAATGTACAGTATGTTTGTTTGTTTCAACCAGTCTTAAGACTAAATTCTTATTATTAAACTTTATTCAGAAGTTAAAATTTAGACTTCAGGTTTTCTCCTTCAGCTTCCACCTGAATAAAAACAAATACAGTCAATAGAAATCTGTGCAGAGAGAGAGAAACAAAGAGAGAGGCAGCCCAATGTAGTTTTAAGAGATTGCAAATAAAGAAAGAAACTCACTGGTGGATGATGGTACATTGGGAAGGTCTCATCTTCATAATGCACCATGGGCTTCATAGGCTCTGGGTCGTCGACACACTGCAGTGAAATCTATAAAACATGGAGGAAAGGAGACAGAAATATGTTTAAATTCCCATGTGGGATTAAATTAGAATCTGTCTCCTTTTAATATTAGATTAATTGTTTTATAATTTGATAAATAAAATCTATTATCTGAAAAGGATATTATTATCTAATAGAATTAATGAAAAACTGCATGATTACCTTCTGTTTTTCATGTTCAACCGAAGCAGTGAGCAACGGTTCCCTTTCTTCATCATCACTTCCTCCGGAAAAACACGACCCCTGAAACACCATTATAATCATCAGTAGTGTCACCCATTAATTAAAAATTTAGATTAAGTTTTCCTGAACACATTATTTACTTGTTGCATGTTGATCCTACAGTAGGATCAATACAGCAATACAACCCAATAGCTATAAAGTAGAAAGCAGTTATAATAAACCTACATATAAACGTTATCAAAGGTTGTACAAAGAGTTTAAAGATATGAAGGAAACTGATTTATAAATGTAGTTTCATTCTATCTGCTTTATACTTGTTATATTACAGACTTTTTATTAAATGTAACTTATTATCAACAAATAAAGGTTCATTATAATGGCTATTGTTTACAGGGTTATACTGCTAAACATGCTATGCTAACTGAGACTTTTAGCACCAAACGCAGGTTGCTGAAATGTCTCCGGTGCGAACAGCTACATTTGCATTAGTTAGCATAGCATGTTTAACACACACAGCAAAATGTCTAACTGTGTTTCACTTTTCACTGTTTTTTACCTTATTTATTGTCAGTTAGGGCTCTACTGTTTCATTTTTAGGACTCATTATAATTAGTTACTTAATATTGACCGAGATTTAGGTTGTGGACTATCGGCTATATATACGAAGCAGGAAGACTGAGTTATGAAGCCTAAGTTTGATCTTATCAACGTGTTTATCTTGCATCCTGAACAGCAAATGTTAAATTGTTGAATGTGGATAATTAACTTCTATGTAAGGCTCCTATGTCAAATCTGTTTACATAAAAATAAAAATACAGCTCACTATGAGCGAGGCCGGACCTACTCTACGATCGCTAAACAAATAAACGCTGTCCTTATAAAGTAGCTGTGCGAATGTTAGGTATTGTAATAGACATTTATGAAATTGTTTAGACTTTACACATTGAATTTGAGGTACACACTGTATGTAAATATAAAAATGTATAGGAATTATTTTCTTTATTAATTCGATGGCTTACCATTCTACCGGTTGAATTCTGCTAAATGCGGAAATATAAAGCACCTCCCATTGACGTACAACGTGATTATGTATGCTGGACAGGATGCGTATGCGTACTAATTACATTCAAATAAAAAAACAATCTATCTATCTATCATTATAACGACTGTAATGATAACTATATCTACACTATATAGACATACATTTGTGGAAAACTGACAATCACCAATTTTGTTTTGGGAATGTCAGTTCCACATTTAGTCCCTATTTTCTGTAACAATAACCTCCACTCTTATGGGAAAATGTTCAACATGATTTTGGATAGTGTTTGTGGAGATTTGTGCTCCTTCAGACACAAGGGTGTTAGTAAAATCAGAACCTGATGTAGTGACCCAGTTCATCCCAAAAGAGTGCATAGTAAATTCATGTAAATCATATCCAGACTGAGCAGGCTTTGTTCATGGGGCATTGGCATGCTGGAACAGGTTTGTGTCTCCTAGTTCAAGCGAAGAAGAGTCACGTGTCTATATAGTTTAGGTATATTATAATCCTGAACACTTTTATGTTGTTAAACTCAAACCAACAGCGTTATATTGTAATCATATTTACAGAAATCATTACTTACGAGCTTATGAACATTGTCCCGGCTGTGATTTTCTTGCCACAGCACATTCTTTTAAATCTTTTGAAGCTGATCCTAAAACTCTGATGAACAACTGGAGCATCTGCATCCTCAAGCTTCTTCAAAGTCTCTACCTGAGGATCTTTTGTGTGTGAAGTTAGCCATCCTCAACCCATGGTCTTAAAAACTCATTTAAAGGTGAATTCCAGGCAGATGTATAAAAACACTTTTATTTACGGAGTTTGGCAGACTTCCTTAAACAGAGTAACTTACTTTCACGTGTCTATCAGTGAATACATCCTAATACTGGTTCATTAGGACATAAATAAATAATACTATCAGTCTAAAAAACTCTGATGCTATGTACTGAAATTACTTAGAAGAGCAAAATGTCGGTCTTTAGACGTTGTTTGAAGGCTGCAAGAGACTTGAGATTTGGACATCAAATGGATTTTTGTTCCACCACCTCAGAGCCAGAACAGAAAAGTCTTGAAGCATGTTTTCCCTGTACCCAGAGAAATGCAGCTGCATTCTGGATCAGTTGCAGAGGTCGAATGTCCCTCAGAGGCAGAGCTTACAGGAGTGAGTTGTAGTCGTCCAGTCTCGAGATGACGAGGGATCAAACAAGCGCCTGAGCAACCTGTGAGGATTAAAATTGGCAAATTATCCTGATATTGTAAAGGAACATGCACAGTGTGTTCAACAAAAGTGTGTTAGATTAGTAATCTCATAAAAAATAAAAAAAGGACAGTTGATTGTCTATAGTTACCCCAAGGTTGCGTGTAGCGACCGGAGGTGGGATCTGCGAGTTGTCTACAGAAATCGCAAGATCTTGAAGTGGCGATGAATCACCTGAGACACACTGCACCAACACAACAATCACCTGAGACACACTGCACCAACACAACAATCACCTGAGACACACTGCACCAGCACAACAATCACCTGAGACACACTGCACCAGCACAACAATCCACCATGGCCAGCATTTGCTTTTGCTCTGAATAGTAAATTCCTCCTCTCAGATGCAAAACAAAAAACGACTGCTTTTGATTGCGATGGGTAGGACCATGGAGAAACATATCAACCAACATGTGGAATATCAAATCACCCAGCAGCTGTCAGGAATATCATACAAACCACTAAACATCACCCAATCAACCAGCTGGAACTGTAAAGCAACCACCTAGAAACACCCTCCTTTATTGTTTAGGGACTCTGTCAAGCCAACCTCAAAATATTTTCACACATTTTATCCTTCCAGTTACTGACAAATCAAATAAACAAAAAATACACAAATGTACACAGATATTACACAGCTATAATTATATATCAATTATATATCAAGATTTTATGTAATAAAAGCCACAGCTGTTGGTTTCTTGTTTTTCATAAAGTCGGGTCATGTGTGTTTGCAATGTAAATGTAGCTACTAATGTTTTGACTGCACATCCTGCGAGTTCTTCACATCTCAACCCTCACCACCGTCACCACCCTCGACACACTGGGAGGGAAAAGGAGTAACGCCAGGAACATTGGAGGTGTTTAAACTGTTCTATCATGGTGTGGATGGAAAGAGAAATGGTGTAGGGGTGATTCTGAAGGAAGAGTACAGTAAGAGTGTAGTGGAGGTGAAGAGAGTTTCTGATAGGGTGATGATCGTGAAGTTAAAGGGGTAATGATTAATGTCATCAGTGCTTATGCTCCACTAATGGGCTGTAAGATGGAGGGAAAAGAAAAATTCTGGAGTGAGTTAGATGAAGTGATGGAGAGTGTCCAGGGTTGTGGTGTCGAAGAAGAAGCCTTTATTCAGCAGAAATAAAGCCAGGCAATTCCATCAAAACACTCAAAAACAGTCAACACAGGCTTTATATACCTTCTCCTGCCTTCTGTGTAATGCTCTTTTTTTCCAATCATTCCCTGGTCTGCCACTATTATCTTCAAATGCCTAGGTTCTTTCCAGTTAAATACAATAATGGTGGTTGAGCCCATTCATCACAATTTTAAAAAAGTAACATGATTTACTAATGCTCGCTTCATGACTCTCTATCCTGTGAACAACTTTAAATCCTTTCTATATACATATAAAAAGTTGGATGTTGAGCTGTGAAATGTTGATACCTTCACGGGCTGAAATTTTATTTAAACCAATACATATAAAAAAAGGTAAAAAAAAATAATGTTTTAAGTGCTCAAATGAGTACTTTTAATTTAACGTTTGTGCAATTAACCTAATTAAATTAAGTGATAACAGCGCTCTCTTGTGGCAAATAAAATATATGAAACCTTTTTTGTATTACATATGGCCACAAGAGGGCGCGGTTGGCACTTAATTTGATCAGATTGTGTCCCGAATTCAACTGCTATACATTTATAACAAGTTTATTTAAAAAGTTAATAATTAGTCAAAATATTATAAGATTACAATGATATTATTATACAATTATTTAATTATTAAACAATTTAATTTACAGATGCCCAACAGGCTCTTTATAACTGTATATGCATGTTCTGAAAATGAAGATTCAAGGGTTTATTGTCGTCTACACCATACAGTGAAAGTCTTACTCAGCTTATGACATAATTTAAGGACATAAGGAAAAAAGACATAAGACAAGATTTACCAAACTACAAAGTCACGTTACTCCAAATGCAAGAAACAAAAGTGTATCAAGTGTTGAGTGTAAACACTGTAGAGAAGAAGAACCTGCAGAGACAAACTACAGCCCAAAACTACACGTTCACAATTGTTTTGTCAAAAGTGTTCTGCTTTTCTCTACCAGCAAATCCATGTTGTTGTTGTTTTTTATTTCAAGTTGAAAAGGTACTGATTATCAAATCAAATGTTCAATAATGGTAAACAAACAATTGAAAGCAAACTATCACACTAAAAATGTATGTCGTGTAACCTTGAAGCTAACTACCTTAGTAAACAATCCGTTTATTATCTAAGCAACTGCTGCTAGCCCAGGAAAAATTCCCAAAGTTATTCATAAAGTCCTCTTCTTTCTCTTCTTCTTCTTCTTCTGGCTTCTCTCATTAGTGATCATCCGTCTCCATACCCCCCTGTTCTCTACATCTGCCTCTTTAAAACCAACTACCTGCATGCCTTCCCTCACCACATCCATAAACCTCCTTCTTGGTCTTTCTCTTTTGCGCTTAGCCCGAAATATACCCAATTTCCCTTCTCTGCACATGTCCAAACCATCCCAATCCTCCCTTCACCTTGTCTCCAAAACGTCCTACATGCGTGCTCTCTCTAGTAAACTTGTTTAAAAGAGTTATTAATAAAGTATTCTGTAAAATAAATCACCCTTTTTTTAGTTTAAATGCTTATACTTTCTCTTGTTTTGTTGAAGTGCCCTCTATGTGCTTTAATGTATGACATATTTATTAGCATGTTATACAATGATTGATTTAATTTATGTAATAAAAGTACAAGTAATTAAATATACTTAACAATATCACCACCAGCCACAAGAGGGCGCTCCTAACAGACATGTAGAGAATTTCAATATAATTTTTTTTATCATTGATGATGCTGAGGCCTTGTAGGTTTGTATGTTTGTTTGTTTCAACCAGTCTAAAGACTACATGAACACATGATCACATTTTAAGTTTTTAATATATTCAGAACTGCAAATTCAGGTGTCACGTCGTCTCCTCCAGCGTCCACCTGATTAAAACAAATACAGTCAATACAGACACGTTTATGCCAACTAACACAATCCCACTAAACACATCAAACATGTTTATTCCAACAGATAACAACATTATGGAGAAGACTTATAATTTCTATACGTAGGAATAAAACAGTATTATTTGCTTTAATGCTGTTAGATTTTTTAGTTATCAGATAGATAGATAGATAGATAGATAGATAGATAGATAGATAGATAGATAGATAGATAGATAGATAGATAGATAGATAGATAGATAGATAGATAGATAGATTGATTGATTGATTGATTGATAGATAGTGTATTTGAAAAAAAGTGAAAGAGAGTCTAAATACTTTCAAATGCATGTGTGTATGTAGTATATATATGCTGTTATAACTTATTAGTAAAACTTTTAACTTGGTGGAATA
>NC_139589.1:2831362-2861362 GCF_946808225.1 Silurus aristotelis
AAACAAGGGCTATGATGCAAAACATGCTATGCTAGCAAATGCCTCCGATGCTAACGTAGATTTGTTAGCATAGCATTTAAGATAAACAACTCAAATTTACACTGTGCTTTTATTGTTTTGGGGTTTTTTTCACTCGATTTACTGTTTGTTAAAGAAAGTTTTCAGGACTCATTAGTTCTTTGGTACTTAATATTCACTGAAATTCAGGTTGAGGATTATTGGCTATTTTACGAAGCAGGAAGTCCGTGATTTAGCCAAAGCTAAAGCCGATCGACTAATAAACGCCGTCCTTTCAAAGCTGCTACAAAAATGGTTGCGAATGTTAGGTACTAAAATAGGCCTTAATTTTGGATTGTTTTGATTTTTTTTCCACATTGAATTTGAGGTTAACACTTTATATAAGGATAATAAAATCTGTATTCATTCCATAGCTTACCATGTTCTTAGCTGACCAGCAGTTTGCAGAGAAACAGAAAATGGCGTACAAAACACACGACGTATGCAGAGCTGGGTGTTAAGGTATTACGTCAGATTTAAAAAAACAGTTTATGTTATAATGACTGTAACGAATATATCTACACTACAAGGACAAAAGTTTACAGATTATCAGAATCTTCATTTGTGTTTTTTGAACGTCGCTTTTTACATTTATTCCACATTTGCTCTTATAATAACCTCCACTCTTCTGGGAAGAAGTTCCACTGGATTTTAAAGCGTGTTCATGGAGATTTGTGCTCATTCAGCCACAAGGGTGTTAGTAAAGTCAAGTACTGATGTAGGTGAGGTGAGGAGGCCTGGGGTGCTGTCAGTGTTGACATTCAACCCAAAGCTGTTTAGTAGGGTTCAGGTCAGTGCTCTATAGCAGGCCACTCAAGATCTTCTACTGAAACCCATGTAAATCTTATCTTCATGGAGCTGACTTTATGCATAGGAGTATTGAAATGCTGGAACAGGTTTGTGTTGTTGTGAGAAAATTTTACTGCATCCACCCGCAACATATTTAAGATGTTTAACTCAAACTTAAAATTACATTGTAGTCATATTTATAGAATTCATTTTATACCAGTTCATGAACATTATCCAGGGGGCAAACTTCTTTCCACAGCACATTTTGAATCTTTTAAAATGTTAGTCTGAGGCTTTCAGATGCCTGTCATTAAAAGGTTGGGGGGAACTAATCTAAAAAAAATACAAAATTGGGCGGCTTATAACCTATGCGCATATGAAACTTGCACGCTGACTGATAACACACTTCAGTTATATTTCAGAAGTTTGTCAAACATGCGGTTTTTGACATCTGTTCATACATACATCAGCTTTAAAACGCACACAGAAATAAACTAAACCATGATGTGACTGCAAAAACATACTGAAAAGTAATTCCCATGCAATGATGATTTTTTCATGAGATATTACGTATTCGATCACCAAACCAATAAAAACACGGTCCTAAAGTCACTAAAATAGTAAAAGTTTTTTTCAATATTTTAAGCTGAGAATTAATTATTATTAATCACCAAGAAATTATAAATAATTAATACAATATTAATTCATTACTAGTATGAATGTTTGGATATTATCACATTGATCAGAAGTATTTTGGTTAAATCTACTATTACATCAGTTAACTTTAAACTGTTTATGGATTAATATTGAAAATAAAATATTTTACCTATCGTTTTGTTGGGTATCATCCTGGCCGCCACAGCAGAATTGATTGATATAATCCTTGAACTCCAATCAGCAACTGCAAATTCTCCCATTTTTATGCTTCTTTGATAATAAAAATCATTTTAAAATCAGTTCCCCGGTCTGGGAGAAGTACCAAGACAAAAAATTTGAAAAAATCAATTTCCAAATCATTTTATATCACTCTGGGTGTATAAAAACTAAAAGGTTGGAGGGTTTGGTTGTTACTGAAGTGCGTGTTGCATGTGTAAACCCCACCCCCTTATAAAGAATCGAGATATATTGTGCATAATGAAACATTCCAACCGAAAACTTGTTTTGCATTGTGGTTTATTTTGGGTTTCATGTTTCTTACTCTGTGGTTTTTTTTTTGTTTTTTTCTTTTTTATCATAAAGATCAAGCACATACGATAAAACAGATTCAGAAACATAGGTAGGAGTAATATAAATAAAATAAAACAAATCATAAAATAGAATTACATAGGAAGTAAAAGCATGCGTTTTATACTAAAGCTCTCCAGTCATTTAAAACTTTAAAAAAACAACTTAAAAGTTATTAGTTTGATGATTATGGGGGAGTGAGCAGGTTGGAAAATATGAATCAGTAAACCAAGGAAACAATTACAGACAAAAAGAATTCTATTTATTCATTTCAAGTATGACAAGGTTTGATATAAGATTTTGACATATCTATCTTTTTTTTTAACAATCCTTCTCCGTTATCATAATTCACATATTTGCAGTAAGTCCCTACAGTAAAGATGGTCTCAGATCATAAAAAAAAAAAATAAAATAAAAATCAATTTCTGTTTTTGAATATGAATTTTTTTTGTAACATTTAAAAAAAAAACGAGAAACACAACAAATACTCGAAAGTCGAAATGAGGTTTTATTAGACAATTTCTTTACAATGTTTTATTTGATCAAACTCTCAGCTATTTTTGTTTTTACAATCGTCTGTTTCACCTCCATTTGCTCTTGCCTCAGGTTTTCCCTTTTTCCTGTAAAACAAAAAACAAAAATATGATAGAGGACTCAAACTTTATGACATTTACTGTTTAAACATTTACATTTGCTCATTTTCCAGATTATTTTATTCAAAGTATAGAGCAAAGCAAACATATGGGGATTTTTAACTCACAACTAAATTACATCCTGTTACAGTTTGAGTCATCAAGCTCTCATCTGTACATGTTATAACTGAGTACTCATTTCGTACTGATGAAGGATTATCCCTGATCTGACTGTGGTATGACTGTCAGAACAGGGAGACTTTATCTGATTGTATCAGACAGTCAGATAAAGTCTGGCAAAACAAAGTTGCTTTGACTCAGTGCCTTATTCTTTAGTAAAGACTTCCTATCTAAAATTCCAACCTGCCCTCAGTGTTTTCCAATTTTTTCCAAGATTTTAATCTCTTTTATTCATCTTGTTCCAAACATCCTTCTAAATGAAACAAGTTCAACCCACAGCTTTGGCTTAATGATATTACATTGGAAAGACAAACAGACAGACAAATACTACAAAAGTGTATTTGATATCTTTTGCAAAGTTTTATATTATTGGGTATGACTCTACAGCTTTGGAGTAAGATCTTCACCCTGCATGTCAGAGTGGCTCATTGTCTGCATAGAAGGTGAATCTTCATCCCAATCTAAGGCTCTGAGTGTCTACACCAAGCTAATGAGATACAGGACAGGTAATGGGACTGGGCCAGGTGATTGGCGAATGGGGGACAGGTGACTGGACAGGGGAAAGTTCAGTCAGCTTTTAAGTAGATCAGACCAGAATCAAAGTTCTCGTGACCTGTGAGTTTTTCCTGAGGATTCGCAGAGAACTCCTCTTGGCTTGATTTTTGTGGACCTCCATAAAGACACATCTCAGGGATCAGAAACCTGAGCTCAATTTCAACTGAATATACTACAAAATTCCTGCAAAATGAGGAAAACACTTAGACCACTACCTATTTACTTTGGCAGGATTCCTTTGCATGAGAAAACGAGGCGTTGTGCTAATCGTTGACCTCCTTGGGGGTTTCTTCTCAAGATGGCGCTTCACTTTGCTGTGGAGAAAGAAAACGTCTTTAAACATCTCACATGGAAATATATTTGCTGTTGATGGTCAAAAAAATCTTTACTAAACGATCATATAAAAATAGAGGTTTTTTTTTTTTTTAAACAGGAAAATCGAAGGGAAAAAAAAGACTAACTTTTACAGGGGCATATTTATAATAAGTAGTACAGGATTAAACAGGCATTTAATCAAATCCGAATAATCACAAACATACCTTTTTAATTTCTTGAATCCAATCATGTAATCAGGAACAGGACATCCAGCTTGTTTTATTACTGTTGCAATGCTGAGGAAAAAGAGTCATAAAAATTGTGGTAAATATTCGTAGAAAATAACCAGACTATTTGTCAGACTTTTTAATTATGAGAAATAAATCATCTCTCACTGATACCTGCGCAGGAGCCGTTTGTCAGCTTCGGTAAAAAATGTAACGGCTTTCCCTTTATGACCTGCTCTTCCTGTACGACCTGGAGAGAGAGACGAGATCCCACAGACGCATAAATAGTTAATAAAAAAAAAAAAAACAACATTTTTGCATCCAGAACATTGCAACAAAATTTTTTTCACAAACCATGTTATATAGTCAAGTGCAATTGGACCAAATAATGGAAATACATATTTAATTTTAGAAATGGTAATTTTTAAATGTATTCACTAATAACTGATGTTATTAGCTTTTAAACCCTGATTATTATGGCAAATATGTATACAATATTTTTATGTTCTTTGAGTCCCTACAAGCAAAATAATAGCTAAACAAGTAGTTTACATTGTTTTGCATTGTTGTTTATTTTGAAAACAATCATTAAAATAATTTTCGAATTCTTCTGTTTGTACATGGGGATGAGGAAGAGGATATTTCAAAGTTCTTCAAACTGATTACCTTTTACCTACACTGGAGTGTTTCTATTCTAAAGAGCGTACGATCATATCGGGACAGTAAAGATGTTCTGGTGCCTCAGTCCCTTACTGACACTCTATGTTGAAGTTTCCTTTAAGCACGGGGGGTTGCAAACTTTTTCACACATCTGCATAGATGAGCGGGGGGGAGGGGGAGGGGCAGAAAAAGCTAACCTATACGGTGGATATATTCCACAGCACTCGTAGGAAAGTCGTAGTTTATGACCAGATTGACGCCTTTGAAGTCGATCCCTCGGGCCATGAGCGCTGTACAGATGAGCACCCAGATCTTCCCGGAACGAAAACAGCTCACCACGTTATCTCTCTGATCACAAACAGAACAAAACACTTGAACAGTTACAGAAAATTGACATTATGTACTATGAAGAATGCAGAAGTCTGTCAGATACAACTGAAAATCTGGGTTTAGGCAATAAACTCTTCAATTCTAATTCTAAGGAATTCCCTTATGGTCTTATGAAGCAGCTATTGTTTTTAAGCTCCTTCTACCCACATAAAGACACCTCCAATCTCTAAACTGTAATGTTTTGATATAGCGGTACATTTATTTCAGCTTGGAATCTGAAATTTATATGATTTAAGACAAGTAAAGCACATGAATATATTGCATGTGTCCTACAAATAAATGTAATAAAAATGGCAAATTCCCCACGCGGTCGCATTAAATTCAGTGCCGTTTTATTCATTTGGACACTTTCACATTACATTTAGTTTCCATGAGTCACACTGTGCTTATTTTTCGATGCAGAATGATTCAGCATCCTTCCACTAAACGTTATCTGAAAAAAACACTTGCACCAAAGGATGTGATCTTACTGGTCCCAATATATATATATATATATACAATCGAAGTTACAATTGTGTGTGTGTTGGTATATACATACATACATACATACATACATACATACATACAAATACACACACACACACACACTTTTTTATTTATATATAAATAAAACTAGATTTTTATATTTTATAATATATATATATATATATATATATATATATATATATATATATATATATATATATATATATATATATATATATATATATATATATATATATAAATAAAATCTTTTGTACAAGTGGACTCCAAAAACGAAAACATTCTTTACATACAGGAAATATTTTCACACATTACTGAACCAAAAAAAAACTTTGGTTCTTAGTGTGAGAGCTCGCAGCTGGCAATAATATGCAAAGTCAGATACGCCACAATAAGCCGAAAGCAGAAGGGAAATCGTTTGGGACAAAAACAGAAAAACCCGTAAGGAACTTATATGCATGAGAATTGGAGAAGCGCACTTAGTTCAGTGGATTGTTAATAATCCTTACTAGGAACAAGTTTTTTGATCCTTTTGTGTACACAGTTTGACAAACACTTTGCTTGGAGGAATAACCACATCATCTGCTTTCATTTCACACCATTTCCAGCATGGGCTAAAAATATAGATATAGATCAAGGTCTTTCATGCTGATGTTGCTTTTTATCTACATCATCGGCGTTTCCTACACTAATGTGTTTTTCATTTTTGCATCACTTTCTTCTGCCTTTCACGTACCTGCTGTTGTGTACGCTCAGCATGAATCACGTCCACATTGATGCCCTCGTACACCAGTTCATGAAACAACTCCCGAGCTCGTGTTATAGACTGTACAAACACCAGCACAGGAGGCATGAACCCCTGTAATGAAGAGTTGAGAAGATGCGTGAGAAAGCTAGTCTATAGCGTACGTGACAAATGCTATCATCTCCGTGATAAACACCTGAAAATCACAGAGGCTGCCTTTTTCTTATAGTTTTAATAAAATCCCAAATCAGATCTGGCATTATAATTCCTAACCTAATGCAGTATTCATTCTACAAAGCTTTTACAAAATTCTGCCCATTTGCTTTACTTTATCCCTGAGACAGAAACCAGTCAAGGACAAGTTTCCATATTTTAAATTACTAAATCCTGAATTCTATTTCTATATTCCAATTTTTTTTATTTTTTTGAAAATCGATTTTATTTCAATGCAACCATATTTTATTATATTGCAACTTATATTTTTATTCCTCGATTCTATTTTCATTTTTAATATTTTTTACATTTCCCATGCGACCACATTCTATATTATTTCATGTCGTATATCCCATTTTTATTCTTTAAAATCACAAAAAAAAATTTCTTTCACTATAAACACATTCTATTTGATTATATTGTGAAATATATTTTTACTCCATTATTTTAATTATTCACATTTCATTTTACTGCAATCATATTCTATTGAAGTATATTACAACTATTTTTCTTCCTCTCTTCCATTTTTATTTTTAATAATTCTATTTTATCATATTGTGCATTCTATTTTAATTTCTCCAATTTTATTCTTTAAAATCCAATTCGTTTCAATGCAACCGTATTCTATTCTATATTATTGCGACTACTATTTTTATTCTTCAAATTCTATTATTTTTTCTTTAGCTATAACCATTTTCTATTCTATTGCGATTTCTATTTTTATCACTATATTTTTCTTTTTCAGCTTCTCTTTTTTAATTAATTATTTTGCTGCAATAATGTGATTTGACCATATTGTGAATTCTTTATTTATTTCTCGATTCCTTTTTTTCTGTTTATTTGGTTTTCAATCCTTATTCACTGCATGTTGTACTGTACATGGTTAGGTATGTGACGCCATGCTTTACGGTAAGATGTAGTTACTTTTCCACCTGTGGCTTTTTATAACATCCAATTTCTCACCCACCTTCTTTATCAGGTCCCTTAAAGCCAGCAGCTTGCCGTTTTCTGCACCAACAAACAGCAGCTCCTGCTCTACCGTTTCAGCTGCAGAGTTCCTGTGGACAGAAACAAGACTTATGTAAGTAACATCGATAAGCCTGGGCCTTGAAAATATATGTCAAAGAATGTCATAATTTTATAGTTCCTTCCAGATTCCCGTGTTGGTTATAAATCTGGAAATTTCTGTATAAAAATAGGCGACATGCTCAACACAACGTCTGTTTATCCTTTGAGAAGAGGAGAAAACGTTGACTCAAACAGTCCAGTCTTTATAAATGAAAAGAGATGCAAACATCTTTCATACCTTGGTCCAATGTTAACACACACAAGATTGTCCAGGTTGAGTTTGCACCACTGCTCAACCTCTGTGGTGAACGTGGCACTGAAGAGAGCACGGCGTACTTTAGGAGAGGAGCAGGCCAGGAAGATGGTGGCTAGCTGCTCCCTGAAACCGGTCTTACCGTCCTCAAACAGCTTATCGGACTCGTCCACTACCAACCACTCCACACTGCGCCAGAGCACAGATCATAATTACTAGATACTCTACGTTGGTCTGGATTGAGAAAGATCTGAAGTAAGCTGACCTGCTCAGATCAACAGCTGGAGGGTCCTGGTTGAGAAGGTAGATCAGCCTGTTTGGTGTCGTCACCAGGATGTCTGAGAAAAAAAAATCAAAATGATCTTCACTCGTTCAAGCTTTAAAATGAATGAATGAATGAATGAATGAAAGAAAGAAAAGTAAAAACCCAATTCAAAATTCAATTACCGAACTTCTTGGCCGACTTTGGTCCGTATTTTTTGGCTGCATCACCTCCTTTGTTAATCATGTGAACCCTGAAACCCAGACCCTCAGACAGCTTCAGCAGCTCTCTGTGTGTCTACAATCGATCAAATAAGGAGAGGTTTATATTCGATCTTGCATTCACATCGGAGATTTTATATACAGTACGTTATGACTGTGCTGATGTGTCGAGGTCTCACCTGGCTGGCCAGCTCTCTTGTAGGTGCTACGATGAGCGCTCGGAAACCCTTGTTGAGCGGCTGTTGGAGATGTGCCAGGACGGGCAGGCAAAAGGCTATGGTTTTACCAGAGCCTGTAGGAGCACACGCCAGGATTTCTCGTCGCTGAGAAGTACAAAAATAGCAAAAAATTTTAAGAGTACAGTTTAGTGTCTAAAATTGAAAATTCCTCCAAGCTTTCTAAAAAATGTAATCTATCATTGCATGTGTCAATGTTCAACTTAATTACCATTAGACGAAATATTTCCCAAATTAACAATATTTATTATTGATGCCAAAAACTGTCATTCAGATGCCTTCAAGCATTAGAGCAGCATATTAGCAGTAACATTGTGTGGATGTCAACCAAATTGCAAAATTGTAAATGAGGTCAGACTTGTACCTTTTAATTAAATTTTTTTACTACTGGCTCTGCCAGCAAGCAGTTCCTGACTGCACTGCTACAATTATTATACCCTCCCTTACTCTCATTGAACCTAAAATATCATAAACTATCACTTTTCTTTTTTTCTAGACTAATAATTGATAAACCTCAACATGTGAACGTTAATTAATGTGTGTCAAATACAATAAAGTATAAGTCACTCTGCCTCGGGACCGAAGATGCAGACGCTTACTTACGTGCATCATCAGAGGGATGGACTGCATCTGAATAGGCGTAGGGGTCTGAAAGCCGGCTGCTCTGATGTTCTGAATGATTCGGGAATCCAGCTCATATTCCTGCTGTAGCTCTTCGAACGTGCCGAGAGGGTCGGGGACGTCTGTGCCGTGCACGTTAATCCTGTTCTGATGCCGGATCCGATTGAGCTGTGACATTTAGACAGAACACGTGCATGAGATTCTGAGTGTTTTATATATATATATATATATATATATATATATATATATATACAGTGAGGAAAATAAGTATTTGAACACTCTGCTATTTTGCAAGTTCTCCCACTTAGAAATCATGGAGGGGTCTGAAATTGTCATCGTAGGTGCATGTCCACTGTGAGAGACATAATCTAAAAAAAAAAAAAAAATCCAGAAATCACAATATATGATTTTTAAACTATTTATTTGTATGATACAGCTGCAAATAAGTATTTGAACACCTGTCTATCAGCTAGAATTCTGACCCTCAAAGACCTGTTAGTCTGCCTTTAAAATGTCCACCTCCACTACATTTATTATCCTAAATTAGATGCACCTGTTTGAGGTCGTTAGCTGCATAAAGACACCTGTCCACCCCATACAATCAGTAAGAATCCAACTACTAACATGGCCAAGACCAAAGAGCTGTCCAAAAACACTAGAGACAAAATTGTACACCTCCACAAGGCTGGAAAGGGCTACGGGGAAATTGCCAAGCAGCTTGGTTAAAAAAGGTCCACTGTTGGAGCAATCATTAGAAAATGGAAGAAGCTAAACATGACTGTCAATCTCCCTCGGACTGGGGCTCCATGCAAGATCTCAGCTCGTGGGGTCTCAATGATCCTAAGGAAGGTGAGAAATCAGCCCAGAACTACACAGGAGGAGCTGGTCAATGACCTGAAAGGAGATGGGACCACCGTTTCCAAGGTTACTGTTGGTAATACACTAGGACGTCATGGTTTGAAATCATGCATGGCACGGAAGGTTCCCCTGCTTAAACCAGCACATGTCCAGGCACGTCTTAAGTTTGCCAATGACCATTTGGATGATCCAGAGGAGTCATGGGAGAAAGTCATGTGGTCAGATGAGACCAAAATAGAACTTTTGGGTCATAATTCCACTAAACGTGTTTGGAGGAAGAAGAATGATGAGTACCATCCCAAGAACACCATCCCTACTGTGAAGCATGGGGGTGGTAGCATCATGCTTTGGGGGTGTTTTTCTGCACATGGGACAGGGCGACTTGCACTGTATTAAGGAGAGGATGACCGGGGCCATGTATTGCGAGATTTTGGGGAACAACCTCCTTCCCTCAGTTAGAGCATTGAAGATGGGTCGAGGCTGGGTCTTCCAACATGACAATGACCCGAAGCACACAGCCAGGATAACCAAGGAGTGGCTCTGTAAGAAGCATATCAAGGTTCTGGCGTGGCCTAGCCAGTCTCCAGACCTAAACCCAATAGAGAATCTTTGGAGGGAGCTCAAACTCCATGTTTCTCAGCGACAGGACAGAAACCTGACTGATCTAGAGAAGATCTGTGTGGAGGAGTGGGCCAAAATCCCTCCTGCAGTATGTGCAAATCTGGTGAAAAACTACAGGAAACGTTTGACCTCTGTAATTGCAAACAAAGGCTACTGTACCAAATATTAACATTGACTTTCTCAGGTGTTCAAATACTTATTTGCAGCTGTATCATACAAATAAATAGTTAAAAAATCATACATTGTGATGTATGAACTTGCAAAATAGCAGGGTGTTCAAATACTTATTTTCCTCACTGTGTGTGTGTGTGTGTGTGTGTATATATATATATATATATATATATATATATATTTGAGGAAAATAAGTATTTGTCAAACGTTTCCTGTAGTTTTTCACCAGGTTTGCACACACTGCAGGAGGGATTTTGGCCCACTCCTCCACACAGATCTTCTCTAGATCAGTCAGGTTTCTGTCCTGTCGCTGAGAAACACGGAGTTTGAGCTCCCTCCAAAGATTCTCTATTGGGTTTAGGTCTGGAGACTGGCTAGGCCATGCCAGAACCTTGATATGCTTCTTACAGAGCCACTCCTTGGTTATCCTGGCTGTGTGCTTAGGGTCATTGTCATGTTGGAAGACCCAGCCTTGACCCATCTTCAATGCTCTAACTGAGGGAAGGAGGTTGTTCCCCAAAATCTCGCAATACATGGCCCCGGTCATCCTCTCCTTAATACAGTGCAGTCGCCCTGTCCCATGTGCAGAAAAACACCCCCAAAGCATGATGCTACCACCCCCATGCTTCACAGTAGGGATGGTGTTCTAAGGATGGTACTCATCATTCTTCTTCCTCCAAACACGTTTAGTGGAATTATGACCCAAAAGTTCTATTTTGGTCTCATCTGACCACATGACTTTCTCCCATGACTCCTCTGGATCATCCAAATGGTCATTGGCAAACTTAAGATGTGCCTGGACATGTGCTGGTTTAAGCAGGGGAACCTTCCGTGCCATGCATGATTTCAAACCATGACGTCTTAGTGTATTACCAACAGTAACCTGGGAAACGGTGGTCCCAGCTCTTTTCAGGTCATTGACCAGCTCCTCCCGTGTAGTTCTGGGCTGATTTCTCACCTTCCTTAGGATCATTTAGACCCCACGAGGTGAGATCTTGCATGGAGCCCCAGTCCGAGGGAGATTGAGTCATGTTTAGCTTCTTCCATTTTCTAATGATTACTCCAACAGTGGACCTTTTTTAACCAAGCTGCTTGGCAATTTCCCCGTAGCCCTTTCCAGCCTTGTGGAGGTGTACAATTTTGTCTCTAGTGTCTTTGGACAGCTCTTTGGTCTTGGCCATGTTAGTAGTTGGATTCTTACTGATTGTATGGGGTGGACAGGTGTCTTTATGCAGCTAACGACCTCAAACAGGTGCATCTAATTTAGGATAATAAATGTAGTGGAGGTGGACATTTTAAAGGCAGACTAACAGGTCTTTGAGGGTCAGAATTCTAGCTGATAGACAGGTGTTCAAATACTTATTTGCAGCTGTATCATACAAATAAATAGTTAAAAAATCATATTTTGATTTCTGGATTTTTTTTTTAGATTATGTCTCTCACAGTGGACATGCACCTACGATGACAATTTCAGACCCCTCCATGATTTCTAAGTGGGAGAACTTGCAAAATAGCAGGGTGTTCAAATACTTATTTTCCTCACTGTATGTATGTATGTATGTATGTATGTGTATATATATATATATATATATATATATATATATATAAAACACACACACACACACACACACACACACACAGTGTTCTTCTGTTCTACATTGAAAAACCTTTTAAAAACATTTAGCTTGCAGAGAACAGTACAACGTTAGATTCTTCTCCAACCTTCTCTTTGTGAAGCTGCTTTAATCTCTTTATCGATGGTCCTTCTGCAGCCTTCTTCTTCTGTTTTTTCACCGTCTTGTCTTGCGAGGACATCCACTGTATCCCCGTCTGCTCTGAATCATCATCACTTTCATTTTCTGAACCTGTGCGTTTATAAAAAGGAGCGCGGACTATAATGACTCCGTTCATAAAAGTTTATAGAAACTGTTTGAGTTTGTCTTTACCCTGACTTTTTCTTTTGTTCCCTTTCTTTTTTTTCTTCAGCTTGCTCAAGGGTTCATCCAGAGTAGGGGGATGATCTTCCTCCGACTCCTGTTCTTTACCATCATTATCATCATCATCGTCGTCATCAGCAGCACATCTGGACTCTTCACCTGGCTCCTCTCTGGTTTTCCCAAAGAAACTTATTTCATTCAATGGTTTTGAGATTTCTTTGTTCTGAGACCTCACCACCTGTTTCACAGAAGCAGGAAAAAGAGAGAGATGATTGAGAGATATGAGACGAAGATTTTAATGCCAGTAAAGAGCATGTAATTACAGGAATATCACAGAGAAGCTGAAGTAGAAAACTAAGGTTCCTTTTACTTCCATAAACCTGGGTAGATAGAAATGAGAGGATTATGGTCTGAGACTTCCCTGTCACTCCTCTACTCTCATTCCTCCACCTTAAGTTAAACATTCTCCTGAGGTCCCAGTGGCCAGTGTTCCTGTCCCTTTTTCTTCTCTTCGGATCTGCTCTACTGAGCAACTCAAAAACCATGAGGATGGATTTAGACTGTAATTAATATCAGCCTGATACAAAGGCTCAGGACCACAGTTTGCATGAAGATTTCTGCATTTAAGTTCTTATCACTGAACAGAACACCTCAACACTGAATGGACATTCGGTGCCTTTTTGTGTCTGGTTCTGCTCAATGTTTTCCTCCTTATGCCATCATCGGAATTTTTTCTTGACACAGTCACCACTGGATTGCTCATTAAAGCGAAACTTATAGGCAGTAACATATACTTTATTATCTCTGTAAAGCTGCTTTTGAAATATGTCCATTATAAAAGTGCTATATAAATACAACTGAATTGAATATATATATATATATATATATATATATATATATATATATATATATATAGAGAGAGAGAGAGAGAGAGAGAGAGACAGACAGACAGACAGACAGACAGACAGACAGACAGACAGACACACACACACACACACACACACACACACACACACACACACACACACACAGAAAGAGAGAGAGACAGTCAGAGAAAATTAACACAATATTTGAGCAATACTTCTAAATATAACTGATCTTTGTTTTGCATATGAACTTCAGAACCTATGATTCACTCCTCCCTGTGCAGCTGTGTTAGCATGCTAGCCATGTGGGCATGTAAACACCACGCAGTATGGACGAGTCACATGGGCTAATTAGCCGCGGCTAAACGGCTTGGCTAACAGAAAAAAAACCACAGTTTAAATACCAGCGCTTCTGTAAAATACATGGTCGAAAATATATCCAGGCATCACCTTAAACCTTTCCGCATCTCTGCCGAATCGTTTCCAGTCGAACTTTGCGCCGGCACCAAGCCTCCGGAACAACTCCACGGAGTCCATTACTGGAGTCGAGCAGAGCTGTGGAGGAGAGGATAACTAATCGAATACAGAGCTTTCGATGGTGAGCAGCTCGGCGATCGATTAAGCGGTTGTTCACACTATCAAATACAGTGGTGTGAAAAAGTGTTGGCCTGATTTCTTCTGTTTTTTTTACGTTTGTCACACTTTTAATGTTTCAGATCATATATATATATATATATATATATATATATATATATATATATATATATATATATATATATATATATATATATATATATATATATCTTCTTCTTCTTCTTTCGGCTGCTCCCATTAGGGGTCGCCACAGCGGATCATCCGTCTCCATACCACCCTGTCCTCTACATCTGCCTCTTTCACACCAACTACCTGCATGTCTTCCCTCACCACATCCATGAACCTCCTCCTTGGCCTTCCTCTTTTCCTCCTACCTGGTGGCTCCATCTTCAGCATTTTTCTACCAATATAATTCATGTCCCTTCTCTGCACATGTCCAAACCATCGCAATCTCGCCTCCCTCACCTTGTCACCAAAACATCCTACATGTGCTGTCCCTCTAATAAACTCATTTCTAATCTTGTCCATCCTCGTCACTCCCAACGAAAACCTTAACATTTTCAGCTCTGCTACCTCCAGCTCCACCTCCTGTCTTTTACTCAATGCCACTGTCTCTAATCCATACAACATCGCAGGTCTCACCACAGTCCTATAAACTTTCCCTTTCATTCTTGCAGATACCCTACTATCACAAATCACTCCTGTCACTCTTCTCCACCCACTCCACCCTGCCTGCACTCTTTTCTTTACTTCTCTAACACACTCTCCATTACTTTGCACTGTTGACCCCAGGTACCTGAACTCCTCCACCTTCTCCACCTCTTCTCCCTGCAACCGCATCACTCCACTGCCCTCCCGCTCATTCACACACATGTACTCTGTCTTACTCCTACTGACTTTCATTCCCCTTCTCTCAAGCGCATATCTCCACCTCTCCAGGCTCTTCTCAACCTGCTCTCTACTCTCACCACAAATCACAATATCATCTGCAAACATCATAGTCCAGGGAGACTCCTGTCTGACCTCGTCCGTCAACCTGTCCATCACCACTGCAAACAGGAAAGGGCTCAGGGCCGATCCTTGATGCAGTCCAACCTTCACCCTGAACCAGTCTGTCGTACCTACTGCACACTTCACTGCCGTCACACTGTCCTCATACATGTCCTGCACCACCCTCACATACTTCTCTGGCACACCTGACTTCCTCATACAATACCACAACTCCTCTCTCTGTACCCTGTCGTACGCTTTCTCTAAATCCACAAATACACAATGCAGCTCCTTCTGTCCTTCTCTATACTTCTCCATCAACATCCTCAAAGCAAATAAGGCATCTGTGGTGCTCTTCCTTGGCATGAAACCATACTGTTGCTCATAGATGGTCACCTCTTCTCTCAGCCTGGCTTCCACTACTCTTTCCCATAACTTCATGGTGTGACTGATCAACTTAATTCCCCTGTAGTTACTGCAGGTCTGCACATCTCCCTTATGCTTAAAGATCGGTACCAGCACACTCCTTCTCCATTCCTCAGGCATCCTCTCCCCTTCCAGAATTCTGTTAAACAATCTGGTTAAAAACTCCACTGCCATCTCTCCTAAACATCTCCACGCTTCTACCGGTATGTCATCTGGTCCAACCGACTTTCCATTCTTCATCCTCTTAATCGCTGCTCTCACTTCCTCCTTACTAATCCTATCTACATCCTGCTTCACCAACTCCACATCCTCCAATCTTCTCTCTCTCTGATTTTCCTCATTTATATATATATATAAACATTAGTAAAAAAGATAACACAAGTGAACACAACATGCAGTTTTTAAATGAAGGTTTTTATTATTGAGGGAAAACAAAATCTAAAACTACATGGCCCTGTGTGAAAAAGTGTTTGCCCCCCTATTAAAACTGTGGTTTATGAGTTCAACTGAGTTCATTTTATCAAGAGTGTCTAAATCTTAAAACAATACAAAACATCAGAGAGTGAGAACTAATGATCTTTCTACAGTCATTTAAGATTACAGAACTAGGAGCTACTGAGCAACTCATAAAATAGCTCAACATTTTAGATCATAGGTCCAACACCAACTCCTCCATGCAAGAGCCTTTAAACATTTAAAGAGGTCCAATGTCCAAACTCTACATGAAGTGGAATACAAATGGAGCTGGTACATCCCTAGATGGTTCAGCTATATTGTGTAAATAATTTTAAGGGATTATATAGTTTAGTATTTCACTCACTAGATTGCATTTTACTCTCTTGTGAAATGTCTCGCTACAACCCATGACTAGCTGGACCACAAGTGGCACAAATAGAGATGCGTCTCCATCCAATAAAAATTTATATATTTTTTTTTTCTCGTGGGTCCTTTGGGGAGTGGTGCTCTATTTTTTAGAGCAAAAAGCAAACTAAGGCTTTTCCATTAAAGCTGTTCAGTGAATGATAAACAACTAGATCCAGTGTTTCTAAAATATGTACCTTACTTCTTGGACTGCTAGGTGGCAGCAAGTCCTCATTGAATGTGTTGGTCACTATGAGTAGCTTCCTTGCAGGGGTTCAAAAATACAGGCCACCACAATCTGCCATCATTTTTCAAGAGCCTGGCAAGAGTGTCTGATTCCTCCTGTTTGTCTTAAGTCCATTTCAAGAAAAATTGTTACCTTTAAAAACTACCTAGAATGATCACTTTAGTGAGGAAAACAGCTCACCATGCACATGTTATCTTTGAGAGAACCTAGTGGCTGTCCAAAGTGTGTGTGTGTGTGTGTGTGTGTGTAATTAGTAATATTATTAAAGATCTATACAGAATATTTATTTTCGGTTTGAAAATATAATCAGGCATGAGAACAGACTTCTATCTTTGGTCAAATCTGTCATACTTCTGTTTTTACATACTTCCTCATTGTTAATCAAGAGTTGACAGAAGCATGAAAATTTTGTATAAGAGGTATGTGATTTTTTCATACAACAAGCGATATTTTTAAGACTGTAGATTTAAAAAAGGAAACAAGCTTATTAAACAAAATGTTTTCAGAGCAGAATTATTATTAGATTATCTGTTTTATTCTGAAATAAATAATTGAACATTTGCACACCGTTTCATTTTGTGATATATTTCCAATCATTTGTCAGCTTCATTCTGTGAAGCCAAAACAAAACCTTTGTTTGCATTTCTATCTGATTTACAAAAACGACTATTATTCTTGTATAGCTTTGTACAACACTTGATTTCTTTTTTAAACCAGGTAAAATCTCTTCCCACTGAAATAAATCTGAGGGATTGGTGTGATTGAGCGTCACAGCTCTTGCGAAACAGGAAGTCATGTGATAATGACTGATCCATTTTATTTAAGAATGACTTCAAATCTGAAAAAACTCTGCTCAAAAGCATCCATGTCACTGGCTCTTCTCTGCATGTGCATCTCGGTTTTCGAAGTGAGTACGTTTTCATTAACAAACTGCACCGTTTCTGGTAAACTGAATTCCATGCAGAACCTGAAAGTTCTTTGCTACAAGATGGGCTTCCGTACAGTTCCTTCACCCATACCCAGGAAGGTCAGATATCTAGACATCTCCTTCAACTTAATTTCAAACATCGGAGTTGAAGATTTCGAGGACCTGTGGAACTTGAGATATCTCAACCTATCTAACAGCAACGTCTCATGGATACAAGAAGGTACGGCTGAGCATTTTCCCAACTTGATCAACTTCAATCTGGCCAACAATAAGTTGAAAAGAGTGTCGGAGGGGCTACTGAATGGTCTGGTCAACCTGCAAGTGTTGCGTCTTGATGGAAATCGAATTGAAAGCATCGACATGTATGCTTTTGACAGTCTACAGAAAATTAAGGTGCTGAACCTTTCGAACAATAACCTTCGACAGATTGCAAACGTCAAACCGGTGCTTTTGTCAGCCGGGTTGGAGGAACTGTTCATCGGAAAAAACAACTTGGAAGTTTTTACCTCGTCCGACCTGTCAAGGACAGCCTTGTCACTGAAAAAAATCTTTTTCTCACACAATCCCTTGACCAAGTTCGAAATAAGTGAAAACATATTCCCACATCTAACATTTCTTGATATATCGCATTGTGGCCAAAACAGGAGAATGCTTTGGAATATTACAGATAAGGCTTTTTTGAATTCAGTAACAGCACTGAATTTGACCGCAGTGCAGATTCCTGAGGAGAGCATCACCACTGTGCTTCACAACACCTCCTGGGATTCCTTGAATAAACTCAGAATAAGTGAATTGAAATGGATAAAGGCAGAGACTCTTACACATTACGCATGCTTGCCTGGGCTCAAGGTGCTTCGTCTGCAGCGCAACAAAATCTCCAATGTGACAGCTCAAATGCTCGCTCCATGCTCGAACTTGACAGAGCTGGACTTTGGAGATAACGAAATATCTGAGATTTCTGCACTCAAAGAATTAACGCAGCTGAAAGTTCTCCACCTACAAATAAATAAACTGACCAAAGTCGAAAATACGTTCCGGGATCTTCCGATGCTTGAATTTTTAGACCTCAGTAGAAACAGGATTAGCACGCTAAACTGTTTAGATTTTGCCAATTTGACGCAATTGAATTCGCTGTATTTGTACAGCAACAAAATTTCCAAACTTCCTCCATGCATATTCAAAGATTTGAATAATCTGGAAAATTTAAGGCTGGGGTCAAATAAAATATTGACACTAGGCATGGCTTTTAAAAACAAACTTCCTTCTTTGAAGGTTTTGCAATTGACTTATAATAAGTTAAGCACAATTTGCAAAAAGAGCTTCAATGGTTTGTCTAATCTAAAAACCCTCGACCTTGGAGACAACCAGATCTTTGAGATTGAAGCATATGCATTTTCAGGACTGCAGAATCTAACTGAGTTAAAGCTTTCCTCAAATAGGATAACTGACAAAACTATAAGAGACCCAGCAGTGTTCTCGGGAATGCCTAATCTTAAATCACTAGAACTATACAGCAACGTAATTTCCTATGTTGAAGATGTGCTACAGATGCCCCCTTTTGGAAATTTAGGTTCACTGAAGATTTTGACAATTCATAGTCAAAGACGAGGGATTGAAAAAATGCCCTCAAACCTGCTTCAAGGTTTAACCTCACTGGAAATGTTTTACGGTGGAAGCATGAATCTGAATTATCTACATCCTGATACGTTCACATCCACTCCGAAACTCTGGTTTCTGGAACTCTCGAAGAACGCGTTCGCAGACGACGGATCCATAACCGCAGAGGTTTTCCATCCGATCCCAAAGCTATCCAAGCTTATCATCTCCAGATCTCAGATTCATTCTCTGAATTTCTTAATCAATGCAAACCTCACCAGGCTGTCAGTCTTGAGAGCGTCTGAGAATACCCTAGATGTTATCAACCAGACCTTGATCCAGTCTCTCCCTCGGCTAAAATTCTTTGACTTGAAGAAAAACACTTTTACTTGTGACTGCAACAATTGTTTTTTTATTAACTGGGCTCTGCAAAGTAACTACACTCAGGTTATTTACCTGAACACATATACCTGCAGCTACCCACTGTCACTGAGAAGCAAAAGTATTTTAGACCTTAATACAGAATCATGTAACGTGAACCTAGACTTCATCATGTTTCTGTGCAGCTTAATCGTTGTGATGCTTACCCTTCTGGTCTCATTTGTTTATCAGTTCTTGCACTGGCATGTTTTATATGCGTACTACTTATTCATCGCATTCCTGTACGACAGCAAAAAGAAACAGCAACATGGATTTACATACGATGCCTTCATTTCCTACAATGCCCAAGATGAACCTTGGGTTGTAAAAGAGCTGCTCCCTAATTTGGAAGATGAGCAGGGTTGGAGACTTTGTCTTCATCATAGGGACTTTGAGCCGGGAAGATCCATCATAGACAACATAATGGACGGAATATACAGCAGCCGTAAGACCATTTGCTTGATCACGTATAATTATTTAAAGAGCACTTGGTGTTCCAAAGAAATCCAGATGGCTAACTTCAGACTATTCGATGAGCAGAAAGATGTCCTAATCCTGATTTTCCTGGAGGACATTCCTACCCACCAGCTGTCTCCGTATTATCGGATACGTAAGCTGGTGAAGAAGAAGACTTATCTTAAAAGGCCTAAACGTGGAGAAGACACGAGGGTCTTCTGGCAGAAACTCAGAATGGCTTTAGAAACGAAAGAAGGTCCAGAAGAGGAGAAAGCTCTTCTCAGTGGACAAGAGGGATAACATTTTTGAAGAAACCTCTATAGTTCATAATTTATGCATTGTCTTTTTTTTTATGGTCCATGAATTAAATTTAACTTCATTGCTTTCCATTTTCAAACACTGTCTCATTGTTTTAGATATAAAGGAATGGTGATTAAAGCAGTGACAAAATACAGGAACCATGTCAGCAGCTCCTCTACATCTGACCTTTGCACCTAAAGTGGGCACAGTACGTGCTGACTTAGTACTCATTATTCAGAGTAGTGCTGAACGTCACGTTTCTGTGGCTTCTGTCTCCACTTTGTCCCCTTCTGTACCCCCAGCAGGAGTCCTGCCCTATGCATAGTAGACTGTTATGACCTCATACTCTTTATAGAGAACAGCCGAGGTGAGCTGTGAGCTTTTATGGAAAAATATCCGACAGCTGGGTTGGAGATGTAAAGCAGAATTACTCAAATACGTATAAATAATCCTGAAGACTTTTTCTTCTGATTGTACAGAAAACCCCATGTTACCCCATGTCCCATCTTACTTACCTCGATCCTGCCATGAGAAAAGCCACTGACGGTGATATAGCATTAGAAGAATAAACACACACACACACACACACACACACACACACACACACACACACACACACACACACACACACACACACATACACACAAGCACACTGAGTGTGCCCCTTACTGGTGACTGTGTGAATACCCATTGTGGTCTTAAACCAGTTTTTTTTTAATATGTAATGTATAAATTAATATGTAATGAATTAAAAAAGGAGAATTTATAAAAATAAAAAAAAACCTTAAATACAATTTAATGCATATTGTGAAATAATTGTAAAATGTACCTTCTCAAAAATCATTTGTAAAAAGAAAAAAAATAATCTTATTAAAGCTTTTCTATTACACACATCATTCGCTTGTCCTTGTGTCTAATGAACATACTACAATTGTTTCAGTGAAAATAAAACACTAAAATGTGTCATTTTCTATAAAAAATGATCAAAGTCATCATATTCAGTCCATATCCTTTTATACCCGCAGTGGGTGTTTTTTTTCCAGGTTACATTATTATTTTAATCACAGTCTGGAAAGGTCTGGGAAAAAAACGTATAATGACTTAATTTGCTCATTTCCTTGGAGTGACCGCTCAAGTGATTTTTCACACCGGTTGAGCAGAGAGCCGGGTCAGAGTCGCGGGAAATAGAATTAATGGGGTAAATCTAAAACAAACATCCCTCCCTACACTTCACACTTTCTCACAAATGGCCCCAGGCTGGAAATCCTGGGAAATCAAATCACTCCTGTAGGATGGGTAATGTACATATATACATTCTATATGGAAAAAAAAGTATTGGGACAACTGAATTTTCCAGCCAAATGTTCTTCTCCCCCAAACTGTTAGCAAACTGTCTTTGGAGCATCACATTTTTTCTTTAGTTGTACTAGGAGACCCAAACCCCTTCAAGCAATGCCCCTGTGCACAAAGCCAGTATTTACATATTACCTTTACACCCCTTTTCAGAGAAACTTGAGGGATAAGGACCTTGTTTAAGGGTCCAGCAGTGGCAGCTTGGTGGTACTGGAATATGAACTTGTGACCTTCAGATTCAGAGTCTAATGCCTTAACCGCTGAGCCACCGTCTTTACCGTATGGTGTACATGGTGGGGAGTGAAAGATCTCATGCTATAGAACTCTGACCTCAGCCCTACTGGACACCTTTGGGGTGAATGTGAATGCTGATCTCCACAAGCATCTTCCCAGAAGAGTGGAAGTTTTCCCAGAAGGGTGGAAGAAGAGTAAAGGTTTACTAAATGTGGAATGGGATGTTTAAAAAGGTATACATACTAATTTATGGTCAGGGATTCAGAAACATTATTCCATATAGTGTTTATATATATATACCGTATAGAAAATCATTCCCTGAGAGTCACTTTGTTTTTCCTTCTGATGTTCACTATATGCAAAAGGACTGACTAAAAAATAAACTGATCCACTGCAATAAAATAAACAAAATTTCAGTATACAGAACTCATCGTCTCGACAATGTTAAATTTGTACTACCACACAGTCTGACTGCTATTATTCTCTCCTGCATGAGCTCATGCTCCATCTCAGTCCATATTTCACCTTCAACCTGAAATTATTGGAACATTTTACACTATTTACACTGAGGTGACTGATGCAGCATTGGTTAAGTGAAAGGATTTTGCCGGAAACCCGTTGAAACCAGGTGTAGGTATACGTTCAGTAGTTCAGCAGACAACAAATCAGTGCAGGGGTTGCTCATTCTGGTGTTCACATTATGGACAGGAAATGCCTTGATGCTGCGTTGGGAGCTCGTTACCAGCGTTTATTACGCCACAGAGACAGTCCTCCAAATATCCGGCATCACTCTCATGTCATTTGAAACAACGATTCGGTGTTCTTTAGTGGTTTATTGTGGTCACAGAGCTCTTCCTAGTGGTTCTTTGGCTTTTAAAGTCATCAAGGCTATTGGGATAAGGCACTCTTGTCGCTTAGCTGCCGAGGAAGTAGCTAGTTTTCCCTCCTGTAGAACCTCACCAAGCCTGCAAAGGGCACTGAAGTAAGGAAAAGCATGTATTAGAACAATCTAGAGAATGTGTTGCATTAAAACATAATGAATCCAGAAATATTGGCATATATTTTTATTGCATTTAAAAATTTCTGTAAAGTTGCCTTGTGACAATATAGTTAATAGCACTACATTAAAAGCTCTGTAGAGCACAGGATAACCAGAAAATTAATAAATAAATAAAAATTTGACACATAGAATGATATTTACCATTTTAGACAGAAATGTGTGAAAAGTCAGTGTGGATATCAGAAAAACTTTTATAGTGGCATTTAATTTAGTGACTATTTTAGGTAAGCATAAATACGTCTCTACTTTACTTTACTTTACTTTACTTTACTTCCTTGGGTTCTGCCAGCATTGAACACAAACCCTCGCTGAAGTAAATGTACATACTAGTAAACACTTAAATCTGTCTTTCAGTGAGATTGTAACAGTAAAAGTGGTCGAATCAGAACCAATATTGTGCAACTGCTAGATCAGCATTCATTTACACTTACAAAATCAGAAGATTGTGAGTTCAAATCCTTTTGACAGCTCAGTTGTATCGTCTTTCATGTATTTAAGCAGATGATCCAGCTGTTTTGTTTCAGCTTATTTAGAAGTTTGGAGAGGTATGTTTTTTTAGCAGCGAGTGTATAAATAATTACCTGCTTGCTGGAACCCAGATGGGAGAGAGCACTGGTGTCCATGGAGGAGAAACGAGGAGGATGAGAGTACTGAGGAGGCTCCTGCTTGGACGGGTACACTTGGGAAGGCACCAAAAAAAAAACCGTGTCATTATCACCAGCATAATCATTATCACTGGGAATTCATAACCTTCATCAGCGTATTAGTGATTCAAGCTACTTGAGTGCAGTGTACGTACTGTGTGTGTAGGCCTGCTGCGAGGAGTGTGCAGTAGTTAATGGAGTGAGGCTGGGGCTGTGTGAAAACTGCATGGGCTGCAACGCTGTCAGGCCAGACACGCTGTTAATGATGGGTACGTTCTGAGATTGAGGAGCGCTCAGGCCTGTGGAGAGAAAGATAGTGTAAGATAGTAGAAAGATAGAAAGACAGTGTGCACTGTATTATTATGTAGCGTCTGAAAACTGTGCTCTTTTAAGTTTCCTTAAATCTTCTCCTGGATGGTTGTTGTTTTTGAAGATCGGACATTGTGAAGTGTTTTAAGCTAATTTTTGGATTATCATTTGAAGAAGTGTTTACTCCTTTTACGTGTTTAAGTGTTTACTCCAACAGCTCCAACAGCTATAAGCAAAGATTTTTTCAACAGCATATCTTCCATTAAAATGAAACAAACATCTTCTTTCAGAAAAATTTGCCACATCAGTGATTATACTTTTGTAAATACGAACCACACGCACAATCTGTTTATTATTAAACAGCTGACGGCTTGTGTTGAAAATTCAGACCAATCGGAGCCGAGAACGCAATTGTGACGTTCTATCCTGGTAAATAAATTGCTTAGAAGTATAGCAATAATAAAAACCTGTTAATATCAACTTGTGATTTAAGTCACGAGCGTAAATTATGCCATTTTTTTACTTTTTTTAGTTAGGCATGAAGAGAGTCATTTTTCAAAATAGCATGGTAACCTCATAGCCTAAAGAATACTCAGACAGTCTCAAGCAGGGATTTATTTCATGTTCTGGAGAGCACAAACTTGACACTTGAAAAAAAAAATCATGGTTAAAATATTTTTTGATTTTTATATTGTATTCAAAAAGCACAGTGGTACAGAAACAGAACATTTCTAGGCATTTGATAGAAAGTGCTGCAAATATCAAGGTTGACATGGGGTATTTCCCAAGTGTATATCCATGCATGTATATATAAAAATGTTTGCTGGACTTTTTTACCTATTTACCTTGCACAATACACTTCTATATTTGCACACTGTCATATGCACTGAGATGGTCTCTACTCACAACTGCATACCTGCACTTTTTACACAACAGAATATTCTTTGTATACTGTACATTATGGACGATAAGATTCACTGATTTGCATCGGTGCATCAGCATAAAAGTTAATGATGTGATACACTGATTTAAAAAAGTGTGCATCCGATACAAGTTGGCATTTGTATCATGATTTATCGTTCTTAACATTTGTGCATCAGTAAAAAAAAAAAAAAAAAAAAGATTTTTTTATATTTAATTTTACTTTACTTGAGGTGGGCAATAATTTGTGACCAATATATTATTAGTAGAATTCTGGTAAATAAACTTCTCAAGCATCTTTTCTGTTGCATGATTCTGGCGTATCGCAACACTATGGAGACCGAGGCGTGTCCTGACAGTCACATAGACTATAGGTTAACATGGCAGAGGTAGATCTGCATCTCCATAGAGACACAAAAGGATTTTTATTTAATCCTTCTTTTTTTTGCACTACAAAGGCGTGTTTGTGAAAGAGCCATGCGTTAGAGGTCAGAAGGCACTTCAGTAAATTGATTTGATGTCTGTCTGAACCATAGAAATAAAAGTTAACCATCTGTACCATATTGCTTTGAATCGCATTGTGTTGAATCTAATCGAAATCAGGTCATAATTTGTATACATGCATATAAAAAATTGCTATTGTACTTCTGGTTTAAGTCCTGTTTTGCCACAATTTGCATTTAGGTGGCTCTGTACTTTGCACAACAACATATGTATAGATTCTGCCATTAATAATGTCATTAAGGTTACCGAGCTGCTTCCTGTTGCTCTAGTAGAGATAGTTTAGTAGATTCTCAAATGAAATGAACAACTTATTATATCGCACAGACACCTTTCATCTCATCCCGATTATTTTATATACTTTGTCTTTAATCTACAGTGCAAAAGAATCTGTCTATTAATCGCTCGACAAAAGCCAAAGCTTATTTAGAAATAAAAAGATGAATAAACAATAATGAACAAGAGGTGAAATGGTGTAATACTGACTCTGAGCAGCGAGGGTCATGATGAGACTCTGAGCCTGCTGGTGATGATGAGACGACTGCGACAAACTGTGGATGTTAGTCAGAGTGCTCACAGGAGGCAGGACTCCACCCGAGGCTGAAATCTGAAAACAAACACACACACACACACATATATATATATATATATACATAATGAACAAATTAAATACATATAAAGCAAGAATAATGCTTGGGTTCTCAACAAACGGTGTATGTATCTTCAAGCGCAGGGCTTATGTGCATAGTTGAGGAAGTAGGAGCTAAGCAGTGAGTCATGTTTATTACAGGGACCATACAACAGCCATAAAGCTGAGTAATGATATTATGGCATTATAGTCTCTGCCCACGCATTTTGTTCTATTCTCAGTATTACAGTTTAACCTGCGGTGCATTAAATGAGACGCATGGCATTGTCTAAGAAATAAAATTGACTGATCATATGATTGTGCTTGTCAGTCATATACATATGAAAAAACACCTGAGTTAATATATCGCGTTACAGCACGGCTCGCAAGCCTAATCATTTGCTAGATGTGGGTGTGGTTCACTGGCGTGGCTTATACATACTTTTTTTTTTTTTACCTCTTTTACTGCTTTTACTGCATACTTGCATTTTATGTAGTAAAACTTAAGTATGAATAGTGATGTCACAGATTTAGACCAATCACAAGTGTTATTAGTCAGCTTGCAGCGTCTGAGGCTAAGAACCAGCTATTGAAACGTGTATATTTGTAGTTACTACATTATTTACATGAAAAAGTGGTGGCTCACTGGTCAAGATGTGGGATTTTTTCAGTTCAAATTTCACCACTACTAAGCGACCACTGCTGGGCCCCTGAGCAAGGACCTTAACTCTTAACTGCTCAGTTGTATGAATGAGATAATAGTCGCTCTGGATAAGGGCGTCTTCCAGATTCTGTAAATTTCAATGTAAATATTATTCCATTAACACTCTACTGTTACATCTGTTACCTATGACTTTTTACGATTCACTGTGGACATCGAATTGAGTTTTGTTACAAAATAACTGCAAACAATATGCCATTGTTTTTGTTTTATTTTTAGGGAGGGACAAGTTACAATAATAACAGGTTCATTTGAAAGGCCTAAACGAAGGTTTTTCTGCAGGCGAGCTCACGCTGAGTTTAAATTATATAGTACATGACTCCAAAAAAATTCCTCTTACCTATTTTTTTCCTGATCAGCTGGATAAACCTGAGTGGAGACCTGAGTGTATTTTGGCGTTTGAATTATAAAACTATATTCACCATCTTGGCTTCAGGGGACAACAGGCTGTGGCAGGGGTCCAGGCAAGGCGGAGACACTTGCTGTAACATGGACTGGCTGTTTCCATGGTGAACGATCCCCGTTGAGGAAGTGACATCACTGGATCCCTGATGGCTGTATCTAAATTCTACATTAAGAGAGGAAAAGTCAGTTGCTGTACTGAGACGAAAACAAAAATAGGAGTCAACAAGAATACGGCAAAGTCTCCACACACAGACTCATGATCTAATGTACTTGACCTTTTGCTTGTGGCATGCCTTACTATCAGCTAATCAATCAGAGTCAGCACTAAACAAACACACCGCTGTGTCCGTTCCAACGTTCCACCTACTTTCAGTTTCTTTCTGTTCTTTCATATAAACGTTCTCTCATTCTCAATTTCATTTCTCAGAGAAACGTTACTTCCGTTTCTCTGATCAGTTGGCCATGCAAAACATGCGATCTAAAAAACTGCTGAATGCACAGTGTGAATAAATACTGATCCCTCTGACTTACACACTTCTGACGTAACAAACAATCCAACTGCACACATTAAACAAAATTCGCCATATATCAGAGCTGTAGAGTCTGAATGCTGAGAGTTGAACTGTGTGTGTGTGTGTGTGTGTGTGTGTGTGTGTGTTGACTCGTATCAGCCAAGCCCTGATTCCCGAGTTAACCGAAGTCTGACCCCAAGCATGAGGCAAGACTTTTATGTGTTCCGCACTTAAAGGTGCATAAAGGTGTGGCTTTGTGTGTTAACAAAGAGAGGAATTTTTTAAAGAATACACACTGATACACATGCGCCATTCAGTCAGCTCTTAGGCTCGTCTTTCCTTCCCCTTTTCACATTTTTAAGTTTACCCTGCGTTAGGTCATGCATTCGGCTCGAGAATTATTTGCACCCTTGACAAGGGTAAAAATGTCTTGGTGGTTCATGGACTCACACTGAAAAACCTTCACCAGGTGAACTTGCTGTGTGAAGTTGACCCAGAGGGGAAGAATTAATGTCACAGTGTGTGTGTGTGTGTGTGTGTGTGTGTGTGTGTGTGTGTGTGTGTGTGTGTGTGCGCGTGTGTGTGTGTGTGTGTGTGTGTGTGTGTGTGTTCAAAATCATACATATACTCCTAGGGTTTATACAGTGTATATATGTAGAGATATTCTTTCTAAGGATGCAAAAAATTCTAGAAAATCTGGAGCTGAGTAAATATTCAACCGATGTGTTGTTGAATATTACATGTCAAATACATGTGTGTTTGAGTTCAAATGCCATAGGGAGGATGCCATATTCCTGAATTAAATTCCAGCTGTTTGGTGTAATATAATAATAAGAATATGAAATCTCACCCTTCTTGAAACTCACTATAATATTCAACCAAGGTGAAAAGATACAATTTATTATTTAAAAAAATGTGTATTTTGCATCATTTTTATTAAAATCATGGTATTATGAATGTCCTGTTTGTGCGCTCTGCTTTTACAACAAGCTGACCGTGTTGGTGAACCTTACTGGTATCTGGGCTGCTGTGGTGGTGCTGACTGTGTGTCGGGGGCAGTAAAGGGTTCAAGCTGTGAACGGGATACGTGTCCATAGCCAGCTTCTGTCGAAAAGCCTCTTCTTTGCGCCGGTTAGCGAACCAGTTATAGACACGGACTTCTGTGACCAGGTTCGAGCCGAGACCGTGAGCTTTAGAGGGGGACACACCTCTCTGTACACACTCAGCCCTGAGTAGAGAAAACAAACCATCAAATCTCAACAGCATCTTAATACCTAATTTCCATCGTTTTTATTAATTTAATTCTTTCGATCAAAGCTAGATCTTTCAAACTGAAAAATTACCTACCTACATATCATGCAATTACATCCTCTTGGACACTTCAAATATATTTGACACGAAACAGATTCGTACCTGTTGCATTCCTCCACCAGCGCTTCTCTCTCCTCTTTACTCGGGTTCTTTTGTCTATCGTAGGCCTTGTACAAGATCTCCTGAGACGCCGGGCCCCATTTGAAGCGGTTCCGCCTCAGTCTTTTTGAGCACGACGCGCCTTCGTCTGCGACCGTCCCAGACGCAGAGCTGGTGTTCTGCCCACTGTGGTGGAATTCGGGGAAAAAAAACAGGACCTGATCCTGACTGCTTGAGTCACTGGATCCCTGAACACGGTCAAATTCTGTGAAAATAAGTAAATAAGATATCATATGGTAGAAAAAAATAAAACAGCACATTCTAGTATATACACATTATGAATATATACACATTAATATGTATATGTACATATATTTATAAATAAATATAATAATTATATATATATATATATCACATATAATAATAATAATAATGACTGACTTACGCCGGTCTATCTCTCGCTGTTTCTGGACGTACCAGGCATACAGCGAGGCTCGTTTAGTCGTTTTCATGGGTGTTCCTTTGTTCAGGTGCTGCGAGAGGTGAGACTGATTTAGTCCTGTCACGTCCACCACCTCACGCTGAGGAATGTTGTGCTGCTGCATGTAGCTTTTAATAGTGCGAGCTGAACGCCACGGATCCTCACTGCCATCAAACACAGAGCACAAGATATCAGTCATAAACGATACACTACTGCTACTAATAATAATAATAATATTACATTGATTATAATGTGTGATAACAATTTTTATAATTCGTAATAGAAGTATTTTCAGAGCACATTATTGCAAACAAGTGTCTACATAATTATTACAAATTTGTTTGTGTTAATGTAAAAAAATATGATACAGTACCCATAGTCTATCAGAGGATAAAAGATGTTTTACACAATGGCTGGTG
>NC_139589.1:2866362-2871362 GCF_946808225.1 Silurus aristotelis
GGGCGGGGCATCTGGTGTGGTGGGCGGGGTATCTGGCGCGGTGGGCGGAGCTTACGCACAGACAGAGATTGAAAGTAATGTACAAATACTCGGTTAATGTACTTAAGTAGATTTTTCTGTTTTCTGTATTTTACTTGACTATTTATTTTTCCGACTTTTTTACTTTTACTCATTGCATTTTTCATATTAATATCTGTACTTTCTACTTCTTAAATCTTTAAACCTCGTTACTTTAGTTTTGATCTATTTGGTGACATCATCAATATTTTTTTCTTTTTCCTTTTTTTTAAAATTATTTTCAGCATCTCAAACTGATCCCTGTCATTACGCGTCTTTTTTAACCTTCCGCAATTTTATCATTTGCTGGCTAACACGCACCACAGAAGTAGGTTAGTTTACGAAGCTAACAACGAGCGCGGCAGAAGGCAACAAGAAGTCTGGGGTTAACGTGGATGAGACAGAGGGAAACAGCTGTAAACATAACTGAGAGCAGAGGCATTCCTGATCACCTCATCATCATGATCTTTTCTCTGCTTGTGTTCTATATGGCAGATCTTTAGCCTGGAAACATTCATTAGATAACAACCTTTGAAATTCTCTATACATGAGGTCCAGTTACCATCTTTTGTACTTCTGTGAAGTTCAAAGCCAAAACTTCTTTACTTTAACTTGAATAAAAAATTGCAGTCAGTACTTTAACTTCCACCAGAGTCTTTTTAAAACATACGCATCTGTACTTCTACTTGAGTGAAGGATATTTGTACTTTTGCCATGTCTGCACAAAGGCGCAAATTTCATACCTGTATTGATCTTCATTAGAAACCAGTCCTACAGTAATCACAAAACACTACACAGACATTAAAACCAAAAAAGTTTATACAATAACATTAACATCACACAATACATTTACATGTGGGTGTTTCTTTTTATACTTCTCACTTGTACATTACAGTACAGTGAAAATCTTTCTTCTCATATCCAGCAGAGTTGGGAAACAGATTGAGTGCCTGTTAAGCACAGAAGGTTAAGGGACTTGGTCAAGGGCCCAAGAATGGCAGTTTGGCAAAGCTGTGGCTTGAACCCCTGACCATCCATAGTAGTAACCCAGAGCTTCAACCACAAAACTTCTCAATCCCTTTGTGTGACATGTACGACATTTGGCCAACAAATTTACCCTTACAAAGGTCTAGTCTCGACTAAGAATGAGACATAAAAATATATATAAATATCTAAATTATATGCGTATGCACTGGGACATGAACAGAAAACCTGTTCCAGCATGACAATGCACCTGTGCACAAATTGAGCCCCTTGAAGAAGAGTCTTCCACAGAGCTTCCATTCAATTCTCAACCAGTATCAGTGCATGATCGTATGGCATTACATTCACTGCGTTTGACAGATGCGTTTATCCGACTTACAATTGCCAAATTAACAGAACTGAGCAGTTGAGGGTTGCTCAAATGCCCAGCAGTTGCAGCTTGGTGGTGCTGGGATTTGGACTCATGACCTTCTGAGCAGGAGTTCAACACCAGTGAGCTACCTCTTCCCTACATCTTACTAGTTATCTTGTAGCTGAATGAGCCCAAATCGTGAACGTCACACTCCAAAATCTATGGAACTTATTATAAGAACAACGGGGACTACATCTAGAATGGGATGTTCAATAAGCTTTTATAGTTGTTAAGGGTGAGTGTGTACCTTTTCATGTTCTGAATATTTAGCAAGTCAGGACATATCCGTTCACCAAGCACTAAATAAGATTCAGGTTTTTTCTAACAATAAGTGAAGCATTCTTTTGTTTAGTTAATTGTTCTGAAAATCACTCTGGGTTTGATGATAAACTCAGGTTAATTCCAGTGTATGATTTTGTATGTTCTCCCCAAGTCAGTGTGGGCTTTCCTCCAGGATCTCTGGTTTCCTCCAACCTCCTAGTAGTAGTAGTTGTATTGGCTACAATAATGATTTGGGATTTTGGGATTTGGGTTCATAAATCTTTATGGTCAGTACTATACAATTTTTTTTTCTAACAATTAAAGAGGTCCTGGATGCAAAAAGCCTTATACTGCCCGATCTACATGGCTTTTTCATTCCAAATAAAAAGAGCATTTTTAATCAATTGGACATACTTACATCTCAAATATGTCATAAAAACCATAACAGCAGTAATACTAATATTGTACTTTTGTACTAATATTAAATTGCAATTTTTTTTGCGTTAAGGAAAAAATATTTTGCGTTTTTTTCAGCCGTACATAATTACATTAAATAGACATCAGAAATAATACTAACATCAGTTTAATGTATAATATGAAAATTATGCGAGTTAACGAATGGGAACTTACAGGCACAGTCTGTTCGGATTTAATTGTGTCGCTCAGACACATGGATAAGAATTAGTTACACCGTAAACCATAAACCGTAAACTGTAAACCGTAAACCGTAAACCGTAAACGTAAATACAAAATTAAATATTGACCTTAGACATCATATCTTTGGAAAAGAAATTCACAAATTCTAACAGAGAACCGAAATTATTTGTTACTCAACAACTCAATTTTATTTCTATTTAGTAATAAGTGAGTGATTCAGTATTAACAACACAAGTTTTATAGTAACTATTAGACCACAATAATGATCTACTACGGTATTAAGGCACCACAAAATCCAAAATCTCCTTTTGCTTCGATTCTGCCTGAACACAGCGGAATATATTTTAAGGAAATCCGTACAGAAGTATCATTTCAGCTCCTTTAGATCGATCACTTACTAAAAACCATCTTGCTGTGATCTTGCAGCTCAGACCACTCATCCGAACGTACCTTTCTCACATATTCTGGCAATGAGATGCTAATGCTCAATGATTAACAGTAGTTAATAACAAACTCAACAAAATTACATATTTTTTTTTTCCAGGATGTGAAACTAAGCTGATTGTGAAAGGGCCTGGCGAAGCGTAGCGGTCCTGAATCAATGATTTGTTAAGGTTCTTTTTTCACTTCAGGTACATGAGGTAAATAAGATGGTATAATGGGGGAAAAAACCTATGGTTGTGTCCCTAAACAAATCTTCCTGTCCGAGTTATAATGGATATACTGAGCAAACGTTCGATTGGAGTGAACGCTGGTTCACTAATGCATAATCTGGCTGGATATAGCTGTCCTGGTCATTCATTCATTATGGTTGACATAATTGGCCAGAAATATTTAACTTTAAAATGGGTGCACACTTCTTACTTCTCTCTTACTCTACACACACACACACACACACACACACACACACACACACACACACACACACACACACGTGCTACTTTATCTACAATTTTCAATCAATACTTTATAGCTAGGTTACACTCATAATCCTGGCACTACCTTTCCTCAATCGGCTAATGCTAATTTTACATCTTGTCAATCTTCCTTAAAGGTTTGTACAAACTGTTTGGTCATTGGTAACTTTTTAACATGATAACCTGAGAAAGGTCTCAACAATGCATGTCTTCACACATCAAACACAATTATTTGGCCTGGTTTCTTCCATCCAGTATTGTTGTTATCCTGTCTTGTTAGCACTATCTGCCTTGATTGCTGCGTATATTTATTGTCCTTAGTATTGAAATAATTATCATTAGTCTCCAGAGTGTTTACTGTCTAGCTTATTGATTATCCAGACTACCTATTGTCCTGAATAGTTATTGCAGTGTACAATACAGAATTCTTCCACCCAGTATCGTATTGTTCTCCTCTCTAGTTAGCATGTACGTTTCATATGTTTATTGTCCTCTGTACTGATTGTCCAAAGAACTAATTATCTTTAGTATCAAGAGTGTTTACTATCCAGTTTATTGATTATTCAGAGTACTTATTGTGTTGTGTATCCAAAGTATTTATTACAGTATACAGTACACTGCTCGTGCATTGTAAGGTTTGTCTTGACGTGCTGCTTAAGGATTTACTGTACTTTATATCTATTTATTTCCAGAGTATGTTTTGCTCTGTTTAACTATTAATATGGGTATTGACTATCCAGACTATTTATTTCTCGTAGTATTCAGATTAATAACAGTCTAGTTTACTGTTTGCTCAAATTATGTACCGCGCTGAATTTTTACTGTGCCATGTATTTGTTGTATACGTTCTGTAATGTGTGTTGATGGTCATATTTATTGTTCTGTATATTGATTATCCAAAGTGCTCAGTGTACATAGTATCCATAATATTTATTGCCCAGTTTTGATTTTTTTTAGCTAGCTTGTTCCGCTCACTCACCTAGCTAGCTAGCTAATGGCCTGTAACCTGTAAGTTTCAGAAAAAAATAACTGAACATTTTTAGATTGGATGTTTTGTTATTTCCTGTGTATTTATTGCTCTGTATATTTATAAACATCATTATTAACTGTCTAGGGTTGTATTAAGGAAAAAAAAGGCACAAGAGCTGACTTACAAAGTACATGTGTAGTGCAAGTTGCAAGATGCATGAAACCTTTCAGCGTCGGAGGATAATCTGTGTCTCTAGTGAGGGTGTAGACCGTTGGATGGGTGTTGTTCACAAACCTGATGACCTGTGGGTGAAAACATATGCAGGGCAATAAATATACAGGGCAGGGGACTTACAATTCTGAGTATCTAGAGTATGTATTGTTCTGTGTATGATGGTATTTTTAGTCCGTATCCTCATGATACCAGCTTCAGAATATATTTATTGATGGATTTTGGAAAATAATAGTGCATGTCGTTTGCTGCAGTATCATTTAAAATTATAATTTCACACAAGCCCTTGCTCTTAACATTTTCTTCTTCTTCTTCTTCTTCTTATTGCCCTTAATTTCTCCCCTGTGAGGAGGCACTTGGGCTCTTATAAGCAGAACCATTTGGCTAAACAGTAACTCAGGTTGATTGAGTGTTTCATAAGTAATGCATTTCAACAAATAGTAATTTCATATATGTGTCCATATATACAGTGAGGAAAATAAGTATTTGAACACCCTGCTATTTTGCAAGT
>NC_139589.1:2876362-3118862 GCF_946808225.1 Silurus aristotelis
CGGACATTTTATATTGCTATTAATGTGACAGCTAGACATCACTAAGCATATATGACAAAAATGCAGTGATTTTGTATGTTTGTGTTTATATATTTGTGTTGTTTTATTAGAGGGTAAAATCCTGCCTGGTAAAAGCTGTGGATCAATTTTCTCATTATAGTGCATGAAAAAAGTCTGCACGTGAACGTCATAAACAGTAACAAATATTAAAACCTCTTTCCAGTTACAGGGTGTAACTAATAAATGAGACAAACCCAAGATAATTTTTTTAAAATTTAGTCTCCAGTCTTAACTGAGCTTGGACTCACAGCTCTATATCGCTCTCTGCTGTTCACTTTCAGTTCAATTTAGTTTTATCTGTAAAGCGTTTTAAATAATGGAAATTGTCTCAAATATCTTTACAAAGAAAAAGAAAAAAAAGGTTCAAAAGTCAGAAAGTATAAGTTTAATCCCTATATTTGTAAATCTATCCCTAATTCTGTGTTTTGAAAGATTTATAAACAACCTCTTGATGTCACCCAAATGAGGATGGGTTCCCCTTTTGAGTCTGGTTCCTCTCACGGTTTCTTCCTCATAACACCTAAGGGAGTTTTTCCTTGCCACAGTCGCCATGGCTTCACATCAGGGATAAATACACACCATTCACCTTAACCGTTAAATTCTGTAAAGCTGCTTTAAGACAATGTCTGTTGTGAAAAGCGCTATAGAAATAAACTTGACTTGACTAATGATCGAGTCAGTGGTGACTGTGAAAAGGAAAAACTCTCCGAGATGGCTCAAAAAGGGACCTCATCCTCATTTGGGTGGCATCAAATGTCCATTTATTAAAATGTCATCACTGTTGAGGTGTACTGTTTAAATGACGCTTAAATGTAGAACCGTTTGTGCAACCTGGGGTCCTAAGACTAAGTCTAAATCCATCCTCAAAAGTTATTGTATTGCTCAGTAACTTCATGGATCTTTACACTGTTCATGTGGAGCCATCATCAACACAGATTGGTCTCCAGTTGAAGAATACTCCAGAGGTAGGGCGTCAGTATGAATCAGGCAGAACCAAGGAGAAGCAGCACTGGTACCTCAGGAGCATTGTTGGCTAGACAGAGAGACAGTAAAAGAGATGAGAGTGCAAAGGTGTGGAAGTGACCGATTAAGCAAAATATATTTGTGTGGAAAACCTTTCGTTTTTACATAAAAGTTACACTCTACAGTAACATCATGCTGCACGGTTCAGATACACAAATAAAAAAAAACAGATTTTAAAATAAAAAAAAAAAAAAAAAAAAAACTTTAATTGTTGCTTTCTACAGCTAAAATACATGTCCACCATCAAGCAATTTCCCAGGAGACAAAACTGTCAGAAGCTCATATTTCCATGAAACATGGTAAAAACAAAGCAGCAAAAAAAAATGTGACCGTTTTTGGGGACTTTGGTTTAGTGTGCATGAAATCATCAGTGATCTACAGACTTCTCATGTGCAATCAAATCTGCTTGAATAAGAAACATGTTCTTGTTCAGACATCAATATTCTGGGGTTTACAAAGAAAGCTACGTAAGCAGTTGGAAACGAGAAAAGCCAAAAAGGAAGACAGAATTACCTCAAACAGTTACTCTTTAAAGCTCTGATGAGCAGAAAAGAATCTTCACCAGAACACTCCAAAATCTAGTGGAACATCTTCCCAGAAGAGTGAAGGTTTTTATAAGAGCAAATGCAGACTAAATGTGGAATGGGATGTTCAAAAAGCTCATACGAATCTTATGTTTAGGAGAGGTGTCCACAAACTTGTGACTATATAGTGTATTTCCTGGGTTTCATTCCAATCACAGAGGTGACGATGATCTTTCTAGGCTTTTCCCGGTCTTCAGCTGCCTCATGATTGGCTACTTGGAGACCTGCAGGAATGAATGAGCTTTGAGATGTTTCTAATAAAGTGAATTAAGTGTGCGACATATCAAATGGCTTTTTTTATATAACATGATAAATTATTCGAGCGATTGATTGAGATCACGTATTAATGAACAGCTGATTTCGGTTCCTATAATTAAAATGTCTAAGTCGTGCTATTGCACGTCTGTGTTGCGTCCATCCCATCAGACACCTTTAACATTTTCTGAGTTTTCCCAACATCCTCTAGGAATTCAATCACCAGGTCAAGATCCGACCTGCTTCCAGCCCCAGCATCCCCTTCCAGCTCCTTCAGTCTGATCAGGATCTGATCCAGAAGCTTCAGTCTGTCTGTAGTGTCTGTCTGAAATCCTGCGTCTGAAGCTGAAGGAACGTCTGTGAGGTAATGAACCATGAATCTGTGCATGGCAGGTCTGGCCCGGCCGCTCAGCGAAGCTCCGAGCGTAGGCAGGTCTCCAACTCGACACAGGGACAGGAGGTGAAGGATGGCGTTGCAGAGCTCAGAACGCAGGCTGGCGCAGTAGCGGTATTCGAGAAAATCCTGGGTCTCTTCACTGTGTTCGAGAGCTTCGGTTAGGGCTCGCCAGACTTCAGCGAACTGACGCTCGTCTCCGTAGCGATCCCGGGTGGAGGGGACAGAGAGAGCGGCGGCGGATTTTATGCGCACTTTGAAGTTCTTGCAGGAGGTGACTATGGAGGAAAGAGCTGAGTAGGCCTCTGTGGACCAGCTGGCAGAGCCTGAGAAAACAAACAGTGATGACAAGAACAATTACATTTTAATATTTATTTCTATTTAAATGTCTGGATTCTTTGTTCCTGTTCATATTAGTGTAGTCACAATACAAAAACTTTGACATTGATCATCTTCTTCTTCTTTCGGCTTTTCCCACTAGGGGTCGCCACAGCGGATCATCCGTCTCCATACCCCCCTGTCCTCTACATCTGCCTCTTTCAATACAACTACCTGCATGTCTTCCCTCACCACATCCATAAACCTTCTCTTTGGCCTTCCTCTTTTCCTCCTTCCTGGTGGCTCCTTCCTCAGCAATCTCCTACTGATATACCCCATGTCCCTCCTCTGCACATGTCCAAACGATTTTAATCTCACCTCCCTCACCACTGTCTCCAAAACATCCTACATGCACTGCCCCTCTAATAAACTCTTTTCTAATACTGTCCCTCATCGTCACTCACAACGAAAACCTCAATATCTTCAGCTTTGCTACCTCCAGCTCCACCTGCTGTCTTTTGCTCGAAAGACAAAATTTTGACTTTGATTCAATACCTATAATAATTATATCATGATATCAATACCAAAATAATACTTTTGCAAAAAGTAAAAGGAAAATTTTTTGAATAAAAAAAAAAAACTTTGTTTTTATTTATTTATAAACACCCAGTGTTTGTTGTCTGCTGAAAAAAATTGACTTTTTATAAGAATAAAATGCAAATAAAATAAAAACAAAAATGCATTTGAATTTGTAATTATTCACAAGTATCAAGATTCATGTCTCATGTTTCATCCCCATGTAAGTCGGAGTGCGTCTGAGAGGAAACGCACTTAATGTGCTCTATAAGCAGCGCGCTGCCCGCATGCTGCCCTCTATTGTCGAACACTCAGAACTACAGCGGTCAATCTTAAAGTAACGATACTAATAAAATGAGGAATCGGGAATCACGATACCTTTCTAGTACTGGTATATCGTGCATCACCAGCTCGTATATGTTTCTGATTATGTCTGTGTTTGAATACCTACCCAGAGGCAAGACAGGGTTCTGGAAAGCGTTGCCCAGAGCGTAGCAAGCGTTCCAGCGCACCTTCATGGTAGCATCTCCTTTGACTGCTTCTATAAGAGCAATCATGGCCTGATCGAGAGGCTGCGCAAATGCTGGCTTATGCAGGTGACTTAGCTGCAGGAAGTGCAACAGGTTCCCAAGAGATCGCACCGCGTTGCTCTTTACCTATAAAATAACCACAAAAAAGAAAAAGGAAACCCTAAAACCTGTGTCATCTTTACCGGTCATATACACATATGGACCTTGAGGTTGAATCTTCACAAGCACGCTCCAAAATCCAGTGAATCTTCTGAGAAAAGTGTTGCGTATTACAATAGCATATGGGGATTAAATGCGGAATGAGATGTTCAAAAGATTCACACACCGACCTGATAGTCAGGTGTCTACAAACATTTGCCCACATAATGTAGTTCCTGGTATTCAGAAGACTTTTCTATAAAAGTCGACCGATTCATCGGTTTTGCAGATTAATCTGCACCAGTACTGTTTTTCTGGGTTGCGTTATACAGTACAAGAGCGACCTCTAGAGGTAAAACACTGACACCACATGCTGTTTATTTGAAGCACTTTTTTTGCTCATTTTGAATGTAACTTTTTAAATAATAAATATAATTTTATATAATATATTTATTTCATTTAGCACTTTTTCATCATTCAGTACTGTTTTTCATTTTTGTGCAATAAAGTTCAGTACCATTTTACATGGAGTATTTGTTTTTCATTCAGTATCGATCAGTTAATTAATCAGTTATTGGCAAGTACGGTCCAACCTAGCTATCAGTATCAGTAAAAGCCACTATTGATCGATCTCTATTCTTCAATAGGTTTTCTCTAACATTCTCTCTTCTGATGTCAGTAATAAAGCTCTGTCTATACCCTGTCCTTGTCACCGGATGCCTGGGTAGCAGATCTGAGCATCTTTAGAAGCAGCATGTCAGAAAGCTCCTCCTGAAAATCCAGGCCAACAGACTCCCTGAATAAAAAAAAAACATAGTTTACAGAGGTTAAAACCGGTCGATTAAATGATACGAATAGCACAAAGTATGCAAATGAATTAGCCTCCTACATGTTGATAATGAGTGTGTCGGTGAGGTTGCCTAGCGACCAGGCAGCCTTGGCACGGACGTTGGGTGAGCGATCGTCCAGAACAGTGAGGATGGCGTTAGCTGTGTCTGCCACAAACATCACGTCCTGAGAATCAGAAACAAATGCCAGATGAGGAAAGCTTTTCACAATGCTGACTGGAGTAAAGAGGAGGAAGCGTTCGGTGTTGCGAGTTACACATCATACCTCTCTGAGACACGGGAAGAGAATGTAGACGCCGAGAGCTCTCACCGCCGCCGCTTTCACCAACGAGTTCTCGCTATACGTCAACCCGAGCAACACAGTGATGCACAGAACCTGAGTCTTGTCCTTCAGGAACACATAAGGAAATGTTTTATTTGGTAGATAGAAACACAAATACTCACAAAAATCATTTTTTAAAGCAAATCTATCATTTCAGAGATCTTAATGATACTTTTGATTTATTTATCCATAGAAATCCTATTAATATGAGGCCAGAATCCATATTTCCTTCGCTCACGGTTCAACACACGATCTGAAACCAAGACATTTTTCTATGTTATTAACATGTATGTTGTAGTAAGACAGGAGGGGGAGCTGGAGGTAGCAGAGCTGAAGATGTTGAGTTTTTTGTTGGGAGTGACGACGATGGACAGGATTAGAAATGAGTTTATTAGAGGGACAGCGCATGTAGGACGTTTTGGAGACAAAGTGAGGGTGGCGAGATTGAGATGGTTTGGACATGTGCAGAGGAGGGACATGGGGTATATCAGTAGGAGAATGCTGAGGATGGAGCCACCAGGAAGGAGGAAAAGAGGAAGACCAAAGAGGAGGTTTATGAATGTGGTGAGGGAAGACATGCAGTTAATTGGTGTAAAAGAGGCAGATGTAGAGGACAGGGGGGTATGGAGAAGGAGGATTCACTGTGGCGCCCCCTAATGATAGAAGCCGAAAGAAGATGATGTAGTACCTGACCAGGAAAAAGCAATTTAGGCTCAAGTAAATAAATTTATTTTTGAGACTTATGAATAGCTTCTGTACACAGTTTGTAAACCTCTCTTTATAGTTTGTGCTCTATATACACACATACATACATACACACCGATTAGTCACAAAAATAAAATCCAAACAGCTCTGCCCCCTCAAGATATAGGTTCTACAAGACCTCTAAAAGGTACGCTGTGGACACCAAGTCATGGAAGTCTGGAACAAATTTGGCTCTCCTAGACCAACTAAATTTAGAATTTAATGCTACCACATCCAAAAGCATCCTTTACCCAATTGTGTGCCTCCAACTGTTTTCTGAGTGCAGATATAAGACGTACTCACCGGAAGCTGGCTGAAGGCCTGCGGTAGGATGGAGGACAGCGCGTCACATGCGCTAGTCTGTAGCGTCGGGTGTTGCTCGTTCTGTAAGGCTCCGATCAAAGGACCGCTCAGTACCTCAGACCAGAAGTGTACCACCTGTAACAAACGCCCCAAACATCCATGAATCCTAAGGGCCTATTATTATTCTGCTTACCACATAGTTCCTGTGTTACCTTACCTGGCTCACGGGCACAGGACTGATGCTCTCCGAGGTGGTGGTGGTGGTGGGATCGGCAGGATCGGCTCTGTACTGCTGGATAATTCCGGTGCCCAGTTCCTCCAACAGCTACAGGAACAGATGGAAAATTATAGCTTTTTTTTTTTCCAAAAAAAATAAAATAATTAAACAAGAGAGAGAGAGAGAGAGAGAGAAAGCACTAGAAAATAATTTTCTTTTTTGCTAGCTATGGAGATGATGTGATCACCTAAGTATGATGTTATAAACAACAGAACAATACTACTATTAAGTTTACGCCAGTCATTTATATAAGTGGGAAGATTTTAGGAGAAAGAAAGATGGACTGATAGCCAAAGAGAGAGAGAGAGATAGAGATCATCACCTTCGTTCCATGTAACTGCACAGATGGATCTTGTTCGTGAAGACAGCGAGCACTGAGCTGACCCAGCTCCAGCAGAGACGCCTGAGCCAGACAGAAGTACCCCTTCACCAGATGTGCCAAGACCTGAGGAGCACACACCAACAATAAACCCCCGATCCAATTGTTTAATCCCCCTGTTCTACACTCCTCCCTTCTCACCTGAAGCGCCTCGAGTCGGACGGGTAGAGGCTCTAGTGAGCCGGAGGATGCTGTTTTCGTGTCACTGTCGGAGCAGGAATCCTCTCTGGGCTGAGAAACCAGAGCCACACAGACCTGTAGCAGCCAGCACGGAGCCTCCTCCGCCTCCCTGGTGTCTGCAGACGTGTTCGAGTCTCTCTCTCTGCCTCCTGGGAAAGGTAGTTTTAGGAGGAGCTGCACTTCAGGCAGTGGGGCCTGACAGGAGATCATTGCGCCCAGCAGGGTCAGGCTGGACACCCGGACATTCACATCTGCACAGTAAGGTCACAACACTCACATCATCTCACATCACATCACGATGAAAATATTCCCAATTCATTATTGTTTTACCCAATTATATATAGTTTTATGGCCAATATAATAATAATTATATAATAATAATAATAATAATAATAATAATAATAATAAGTACTAGTAGTTTTCTCTCCATTTTCACATAGACTTCTTATTTACTGCCAAATTGTCTTAAGCATATAATAATTATATATGAACCTAAATATTCTAACCCATAAGATAATTCATGATTTGATCTTTCACATTTTACACTGAACGATCGAGTACTGCACTCGGCCCATCATACGAGTGGGTGAAGACTTGCCTCTGTGTCTGATGTAGGGCCGAATCTGTTTCCACGGAGGGCTGAGCAAACCAGGCCTTAAGCGTCTGTAGGGCACATTGGACACCAAGTGGGCGAGGCACTGAAAAACACACCGCACATCATTATATAGTATTTACTGCTTCAAAAAATGCTGGAAAAACTCGAAATTCGCTGTAATAGGTAAAGAAAATCATTTTATGTTGCATGTAGCTGAACTGGGTTGGATTTCGCTCTCTTGGCATGGTTACCTTTATGACCTGCGTGAGGGTCTGAGGGGAAGACTCGGACAGCAGTGCGAGCAGAAGGCAGCGGTGCAGCTCCCTCAAGCTGGCTGCCAGCGTGGCTGAGAACGTAGTGAAGGCTTGCCGGAGTTCGCTGGTGTCTTCAGCTGCCGAGAGGAACTGGCGAGAACCTTCGAGGAGCGCCGAGAGCACCTGCAGCGACGCCGCTCTCACCTGAAGGGTCGCGGAATCGTGAGGGTTTTTTTTTCGCATTTACATACTGTAAAGTGTGTGTGTGTGTGTTCTTTTATGTGCTGCAGTACCTTAGGGGACGGGTCTTTAAGAGCAATGGTGACCAGGGTGAGTGAAGGGGGGCTTCCAATGCCTGGGGCATCGGGGATGAAGTAGGACCAGTAGCCGTATAGGACCTTTTTTTCCACGCACTTCACCACAGCCAGAAAACAGTGCAGAGCGCTCTGTCGCACTCGAGCCAGGTACAGCCTGTAGGTTACAGCCTGTAGGTTATTTATCTATAGTACAGGCTATTGAAAGAATCATACTAATTTCCGAAATGTAATAGAGAAGTTGTTGAAGGAAATTCACAAAATGTCCATTTAAAAAGTTATTTGTTCTATACTTCCACAAAGTCTGGGTGAAAGTTTACTGCTTTGATGCAAACCTGAGCTTGGATGCCATTCCACCTTCAGGATCAGAGAACTCCGAGTCAGAGCTCCCTTTCTTCCAGCATGGTAAGAGTTGAGGGATTGCCCCCTGCTGGAAAGGTGGTCGATGTTGTTCGATAGATGTCGGAGAACAGACAACCTGGAAATCCCCTCGTCCAGGTCCTCCACCCACTCCGTCCCTGACAGTTCTCAAACCCGGTTCCTCATCCTCACCCTCCTCTTCTCCTTCATCTGTCTTCTTCTCTTCTCTGGCTTTCTTCCCTTTCCCACGAGACTTTCGCTTTTTATTCTGTTGGCTCTGCAATGTAGGGGTGGGCGGAAGATGAAGTGGAGAATAAGACCCTTTCTCTCGCTCCAGTTTTAAACCAAAAGAACAATCTCAACCAATTCAAACAATCTCTGACATACCGCTGGTGTTTTCTTCTGAGGTGCTACGTCCTGTGCAGGTTCGTTTTTGCTCACTGTGTCATACTGAGGAAGAAGCGCCGGGTAGAGAACCAGAGGCATCTCCACGTTTATCCCTGGCAGTCCATGAAACATGAATTTCTGGGCGAGAAATAAACTCTGTTATTAAGGAACTTCGATTAAAGCAAAATGAATGCATTACAGACACAGTGGCAATTGAACATCTCAGCAATGTCCTCCGGTCATTATAAAAACAAGGAAACATTATTAAAGGATTCGTTTTTTTAGGGAATACAACATGTAGTCGAATGGTGTCACATGCTGTATGAGGTGCCGTTGGCTCACATTGCGCAAAAACCGGTCGCTCAAATCCCCACACACGCTCGCCTCGAAGCATGTTTCATCGTTATGTAATGTTATGTAATCTCACACAGACTCGCCAATGCGCTTTCTGACTCTTATCCAGCAACATGAATGTCAATGTTGCAGAGCTAAAAATAATCAGAGCAGGTAACCTGATGCCAGAATCGCATTCCTTCTCAATACATAGTCTAATGCAAGCATCAGATTCAGGTAGGTTTAAGGTTTCAGGGTAATGAAATTGCAATAAATCTTTATATATATATTATATATTATTTATATAAACTTAATCGCATATTTTTATCTGTTCTAAATGTACCTACAATTAATACTTCCGAGTTTTTTATAATGTAACAGATGTTATAAATATATTTATCTCCCTCAAAATCTCTCCCTTTGTTATTAATGATTTTAGATTTATTAAATTATTTTACACAAAAAAATTGGACATTCATTTCTTTTGAGATGTTTCTATAGTTATATGTCCATTTTTTGTAGTGGTTGTTTTAAGTTTTAAATTAAAATAAACTGAGGCTGAAGAGAGGTCAATGCTAAGTAAAGAAATGATGTTTTAAATAAATGTGTGCTGCGTTGAAGGTTTAATTTTTTACCGGTTTAATATTTATTTATTGTTTAATATTTATTTATTGTAATCTTTAATAAAAATGATCAAACAGAAATGTGCTCTGCATTAATTGTGCGTTTAGTGTCGTTAACGCGTTAATTTTGACAGCCCTAATATTAGATAGATAGATAGATAGATAGATAGATAGATAGATAGATAGATAGATAGATAGATAGATAGATAGATAGATAGATAGATAGATAGATAGATAGATAGATAGATAGATAGATCTATCTATCTATCTATCTATCTATCTATCTATCTATCTATCTATCTATCTATCTATCTATCTATATATATATATATATATATACACATACACATACATACATACATACAGTACAGACCAAAAGTTTGGACACACCTTCTCATTCAAAGAGTTTTCTTTATTTTTATGACTATAAAAATTGTAGAGTCACACTGAAGGCATCAAGGGCTATTTGACCAAGAAGGAGAGTGATGGGGTGCTGCAGATGACCTGGCCTCCACAGTCACCCGACCTGAACCCAATCGAGATGGTTTAGGGGTGAGCTGGACCGCAGAGTGCAGGCAAAAGGGCCAACAAGTGCCAAACATCTCTCAGGGAACTCCTTCAAGACTGTTGGAAGACCATTTCAGGTGACTACCTCTTGAAGCTCATCAAGAGAATGCCAAGAGTGTGCAAAGCAGTAATCAAAGCAAAAGGTGGCTACTTTGAAGAACCTACAATATGACATTTTTCAGTTGTTTCACAATTTTTTGTAATGTATATAATACAATATATAATTCCACATGTGGTAATGCATAGTTGTGATGCCTTCAGTGTAAATCTACAATTTTCATAGTCAAGAAAACTCTTTGAATGAGAAGGTGTGTCCAAACTTCTGGTCTGTACTGTACATACACACACACACATATACATACATATACACATACATACATACACACACACACACACACACACACACAGGCAGTCTTCAAGTTATGATGGTTTGAATTTTATCTTATGATGAATATATATAATGTGTTAATGCAAACTAATTTTAACAACACTAATTTTATTAACACGCAATTAATGCAGAGCGCATTTCTTAAATTAAAAATACAACTAAATGGATATAAAAGAGGCTAAATTCAAACCTTCAACTCAATACAAATTTATTCATGACGTCCTTTCTTTACTCAGATATAAAAGATTAACACAGAAAAATTATTTTTAATCACCAAACATCTGTTTTACTGATGCGTTTTATTGAAGTCTCAAACCGAGCAACAAAGACCGTCATAACGCACATTCCGCCAATTAAAACCGTCCGTGTGGAAACATACACTGCATCCGAAAAAATATTCACGGCTCTAGAATTTTTCCACTTTTGATGTTACAGCCTTATTCCAAAATGGATGAAATTCATTATTACACTCTAAATTCTACAAACAATAGACAATAATGACGACATGAAAGGAGTTTGTTGGAAATCTTAACAAATTTGTTAAAAAGAAAAAAAAACAAAAAAAAAACACGTACATTAGTATTCACGGCCTTTGCTCAATACTTATTTCTTCTCAATCTGTATATATTCAAGAATTATTAAAATAAAATATTATATGGCTATATGAGATTATATATATGTATATGGACTATATTAGATAGATAGTAAAATTCTTTAATTAAGACTATATAACCCAATACATCGTAGGGATTTAGAATGCAGGAAGTTCAGCCAGCCAATCAGAGCGTACCTCCTTTCAAGACTCTTTAGCTTGTGGCCAGAAAAGTGTACTGTTTGAACTCGCACTTCCACACGAAGAGGCTCTAATACAGAAGACTAATTGTGTAATAAATCTAGTAATAGATATTAGTGCTACCCACCTTCAGCGCTGCCAACAAGGAGCCCAGGTCCTGATCTGGACTCTCCTTCCATTTTCCCCCATTAAGGAAATACTGAATGCCCTTTAGAGCACTTTGCAACAACTGCAGAAAATAAAAGCTTTATTTGCAACACTCATCAGTAACACTAACGGCTTTAAATGAGTAGTTTGTATGAAAAACACTGACCGTACAGTAGACGAGATCTTCAACGCTGGACGGCTTCCGTGACTGAAGAATCTGAAGGAAAATTCTGTAACACACTCCTCTGTACGGTTCTTCCAAAAATGGATTACCGGGAACACTAACGGAAAAACACGAGTAAATTCAACATACGAGTATATAAAACCAGAAGCCCCCTGACCTACAGCTTAGTAAACCTTTGTTATGAATGAAAGGTTGAAGTGACGAACCCGATGCAGAGGCTGGCCATGCAGTGCACGGCAGAGCGCCGGAGCTCTACATCACTCTGACTGGGGTCACCATACTTCACAAGGATCCCATTCTGCCCAAGTAGATCTGGAAGGTGCTGAAGGAACCAGGAAGAACAAGAGATCAGGACATTCAGGACCGAAGCCAGCTGTGATCTCGAGAGCGGCGTGACCGGGGGTTTAAACGAGTCTTACCCGCTGACACTTGGCTCCGTTGGCGTACAGCACTGTGGAGAGAGCGAGCAAGACCTCCGTGTGTGTCCATGAACTGCACACGTGAAGCGCGCGTATACAGTAGGACACGAGTGTGTCCAACGCCTCCTCGTCCACAATTACCTACAAGCAGAGCAAAATCCACATGTTATTTTACCAATTTATATATATTTCAGTAGCTGCTTTATTCAGGCAGAGCACAGGACAGGAACTAACACACACACACACACACTCGCACTCACACACACACATCAGCTCTCACACACACTTTTTTTCCTCTGTCTTTCTCTCTCTCTCTCAGACACACACACACACACTCTCTCTCGCACACACACTCACTCACTCTCTCGCGCGCACACACTCACTCACTCTCTCGCGCGCACACACTCACTCACTCTCTCGCGCGCACACACACACACACACACACACACACACACACACACACAATCTCTCTCTCTTGCATTTATACTAGCTCTCGCACAACAGACGCTCTCATCGTTACACTTGCACTAGCTCTTGCATTCACACACTTGCTTTTAAAAGCTCAATTCATTTTATAAATGGGGGGTGGGGGGTGTCAATCAGAGACTCTTCTGGACACCCAGACAATAACGTTAGTTTGAGATCTCCGTGTTCCAGCAACGCAGCCACATCTCTTTCGTCTCTTCACAATCAGGACGCACCTGTAGCTGGTTCAGGAGCTGGTGAATTAACTGGCACAACTTGACCAGCAGGCGTTCCTGGCTGTGAGGCACCAACCGGCTCACGTGCACAAGCATCGCACACACATCCTGCGGAAAGAGTGAACACTCACAGTGAGTGATTTGGTGAAGGGTCACACTCGAGACAGAGAACATCGCCATCATTCAACATGTATGCGGTGTGTCTGAAGTCCGCGGTGTTATGAATAAGATGAAAAGGATATTTTCGCTGGCATGTGTATTCATTCGTCTGGAAAAAATACTGTCCATGTCTAAAGTCTGGAGTCTTTTACGCTTTTTCAGAGACACGTGCGTGTTCCATGTTTCTATGCAACAAACTCGGTCATGTAACAATATGATTTTATTTTGACCAAACAAATATATAAAACCTCCCTCATCATAAAGAACAGCGTTACACACTCTCAGCATCCGGACACTTCGTTTTCTTTCTTTCCCGCACCAAAAGTGTACTTTCCCAGTTTGAGTTTTCTTTCTCCAGTTCATCCCAGAGCAGTTCAACAGGATTTAGGTGCAGTGACTGGGCAGGTCCATGCCATGATAGATATGACTCCAAACGACTTTTTGCTCTCTGAAGAACGCTTACAGGATTCTTTTAGAGGATTCCTACAGGTTCAGGACTCCTTTCATTTTCCAGACCGAGTCTCCAACCTTCCCTGCTCCAAAACAACCCCAATCCATTAAGATTTCACCTCCATGCGTGACGCATTCTGATCACATCTTCTCTCCATCTCCTCAAGTTCTTCTTGTTGAGAAAATAATGTCTATTTTGGTTAGTTTCTTCACGCACTGCTCAATTCTTGGGGGGGGGGGGTTCTTTTTGTTTTTTTGCTTTAAACGAGTTTGTTGCACAGAAACAAAATGAACATGGATGTGTCTCAAAAACATGGCAATCCAAGTATTTATCAAAATTATTGAGTGATATAATTATAAATATGAACTGAGACACATTTGTACACAATGGATCCAGGATCCAGTTCTGTTTGAAATGTTCTGTAGTTATAAAGTAACAGACACTATATTATATATACATATAAAAACAGATTTGATAGCAGAATAAACATAGGGAGTGAAAGTAGAAGGTACTTGTGGTCGGATGTTCTCGTTGATGAAGCTGTTGTTGCTGTAGTTCTCGGAGATCAGCTGATCCAGAAGCATGTTCAGCTCGGTTTTGAAGTCTGGACTGTCGGAAGCTCGCAGCGCCTTCAGTTTGCCGAAACAGCGGTTGAACTGGACCTCGGGTGAGCTCACGGAGCTCCGTAACGCGGGAGAGGTTGAAGATGAGGCCTGAAATCCAACTACATTTCGCTCAAACGAGCTTGGATCAAAAGTTACTCCGGCTGCCATTTTGAAAAGTGGGTGTCAACGTTGCGGCTTTTCCATGGGAACCAGGGTCAACTGCCGGTGTCAAACGGAAGTGCTTGATTTTTAAAATAAAAGTCTCTATAATAAAAGTCTGTTGGGGGTCATTTCTTCTTGCTGGGGTTCATCAGTAAAAAAAAATTAATGTGGTATCTTCTTTTTTACAGAAGAGGCCACGCATAATATTTTTTAATTTCTTTGTTGTTTTTCATGATCTTGACATAATTTTCTTTCATGAAGATTTCACTGAAGATTTTTATGTGTTTATGTGTAAAATTGTGCACAATGAATATGCCATTCTTTCTTAACTGTTGTGAAAATCCATAACCATAGATTCATACATAACCAGAAAATTGACAAACAAAGCAAAGATCTAGAATTACTGTAGATTGTGTATTCATAGTATTTCAACACTATATTGCCAAAGGTTTGCAGACACCTGGTCATAAGTTTGATATGTGCTTTTTGAGCATCACATTCCACATTTAGTCTCAGTTTGCTCTTATAGTTTCCTCCACTCTTCCAGGAAGATGTTCCACTAGATTTTGGAGTGTGCTTCTGGAGATCTGTGCTCATTCATTCACAAGGGCGGTAGTAAAGTTACATACTGATGTAGGTGAGGTGAGGAGGCCTGGAGTGCATGCATGTGCACCAATTCATCCCAAAGATGTTTAATAGGGTTGAGGTCAGAACTCTGTAGCAGGACATCTTCCACTCCTGCCCATTTAAAGAATATCTTCATGGAGCTGGCTTTGTGCACGGGGCATTGTCATGCTGGAACAGGTTCAGGTCTCCTAGTTCAAGTGGGTTTGCAGGTTAATTGTGAGTCACCATGAGGTAAAGACTCTCAGGTTTCGGCTTCTCCCATTAGGGGTCCCCACAGCGGATCATCCGTCTCAATACCCCCCTGTCCTCTACATCTGCCTCTTTCGAACTAACTACCTGCATGTCTTCCCTCACCACATCCATAAACCTCCTCCTTGGTCTTCCTCTTTTCCTCCTTTCTGGTGGCTCCATCCTCAGCATTCTCCTACTGATATACCCCATGTCCCTCCTTTGCACATGTCCAAACCATCTCAATCTCGTCTCCCTCACCTTGTCTCCAAAACGTCCTCCATGCGCTGTCCCTCTAATAAACTCATTTCTAATCCTGTCCATCCTGAACGAAAACCTCAACATCTTCAGCTCTGCTACCACCAGCTCCACCTCCTGTCTTTTACTTAATGCCACTGTCTCTAAACCGTACAACATAGACATCATTCGAATCTATAGAGGGTCTAGTTTTATTTGTATACAATCATAACAAAAAAAAGAAAAAACACACTGCTTTTGTAAAAGAAAAGTTCCTTTTGGTGTCCTGATGATTTACACCATTTAAAACACTATAATTACTTTAAAACATTTACAGGTATATTTTGTCTTCATGCTCCATGTTGAGTTTGGTTTCACTAATAATAAACATACATTTGCAATAAGCATTCGTATTTGTTCATGCCCATGTTGATGACTTGAAAAGTTGTAATTTAATGTACATTTAGAAAAGATAAAAATGATTAAGTTGCCATTAATCATGAGTTTACTTACGTTACCCGAGCTATAAATCACAATTAAATATTTTAATCAACTGACAGCTCTAACATACTATATATAAAAAATAAACTTGAAACTCATCACAATGAAACTCATACCCGACTAACATCAACCTTCATTGTGGCTCGAGTGTGCTGGTCATCTATCAACACCTTTCTGGAAGGTTCTGTTCAGTTGCTCTGGGTTATGATTAGGTGGATATTCTCAATTCCTGGTAGTAGTAGAGGTGAAACAGAACACGTGGGAAGAGTGGTTCAGTAGTTAAAATGTTAAATTATGGTAGAAGGTCATGAGTTCAAATCCAAGCACCATTAAGTGGCAACTGCCAGACCCTCGACTGCTCTAATGTGTGCAGGAGATAAATGTAAGTCACTCTGGATAAGAGAGTCTGCCAAATGCCTTAACGGCATCATACATACGTTTTGATCATGTAACACGATCATACAGATAAAGCTGTCCACCATATAATGTAAATGGAGGGGGAGTTGTAGCTCAGTGGTTAAGGTGCCACTCTTGGGCCCTTGAGTAAGGCCCTTAACCCTCTGTGCTCCAGGGGTGCCGTATCATGGCCGACACTGTGCTCTGACCCCGACTTCTGAGCAAGTCGGGTATATGCGAAGAACAAATTTCACTGTGCTGTAATGTGACAAAGTCTAATCTAAATGTAATTGGATGTACTATAACAAGCAGGAGTCCCTTTTTTGTTTCAGAGACCTGGCAAGAACTTCACAAGATGTTTCCAGTGAGGGCGGAAAAAAGCTATTTTATTAATGCACAAAACTAGGAATCCAGATGATCCTCAAAGCCACTTGTGGTCATCCAGGCTTCATAGGAACACAGTTCCACATGTAAATAGCACATTTGATTTAATTAACAAAGAATAAAGGGATAAAATGCAGTTTGCAGTAAAATCGGAAAATATCAGATCCCTCATGTTAAAAAGGGCTCTGGAGAACGAAAGAGGGATATTTATTAGCAACCTGGTGATCTGGGAAGTTCAACCCTCATCACTGTCCCCAAAAAACAGTGAACAGTAATGAAGTATTTCCAATTTGGGGAGACTTCAAAATGTAGTGAATTTAAAAAGTCAAATCTCTTACTTTCAAAAAGGACACTTTTACTGGAGTCAATTTACCACTGAATCTGTACTTTAACTCAACTACATGGTTTGTGTACTTCATCCACCGCTACAAAAAAACGCAATCAGGTGTAGAGAATAAGATTCACGTTTGCAGTTAAACAGGAAAAAGAAACAATGAGATGTGTTATACTTTAATATTACTTAAAGGGCAGCAGTCAAAGCAGTTTATACAACTTTAGTGCAAAACAAAATCTTACTTTGCAAAAATACTCAGCAAAAAACGTTGCTTTAACTCAAGAGCAACTACAGAAAAGCCACATATACAAATTAAATATTGTACACGGTCCATGCACTTATGCACAGCCTCCATAGCCATTTTCTCATGGTGAGCAGGAATATGGTGTTTTGCGTGTGTGCGTGTGTCGGTGTGTGTGTGAGATGTGGCATCAATCATCAGTGCATCACAGTCCAGGTTTGGAGCTTGAGCTCAATTTGTGCGATGGAAAAAAAAAAAAAAGAAATAGTGGGAGAAAAAAAAAAAATCCCCCAAAAAAGGTAGAAAGCCTTTCTCAGCCTGACTTGAAAAGCAGGATGGCAACTTGACCGAGATAGAAGTAGATGAAGTGCTTCGTTTCATGCGTCACGTAGCTGCCGAAGTTTCGTCCCACGATGCAGTGCCACGTGGGGTTGTACTTCTTGTCAAACTCCTGCAAGTTACATAAAAAATTAAAATTATTTAATTTCATTGTAACTAAAACTCATTGGGATGAGAAACAATTCGAGGAACTGTAAAACAAGCTCAATATGACGATCGACATACACCGTCACCAGAACCACCGCCTCTATCGATCACTTGACATAATCTGCACCAGCGTTACCTTTTTGATGTAGGCAGCGATGTCCTTCTCGATGTTGTACTTCTCCATGGCCTGTGTAGCACAATCCACGGCATCCTGCTGCATGTCCTCGGTCATGTCAGCATTCTTGATTACGGCCTTTCTGTCAGTCATGATGTCTAAAAAAGAAAAGAAACACCACAGGATCAGAGATCGAGGGAAAAACAGTCTGCGCTGACGCGAACATAATCGCACGAATCACGATCATTACAGCGCTCGTTTTGAAATTATACGGTAAATACGCTGCACATTTTGTTCCTCTGTTACAAAAGCGCGAGGCTATTTTTAAATGCAGCCAAGGACTTTCTCCCTTTCGCCTTCCAATTTAGAAATCGCCACTTCTCAGCTCATTAGACCCAATCACAGGACATGGCAATTCTTTAAAAGCCAGGGTTGTGCATGCATATGAAAGCACCACCTCACCCCCCCCACAAGACTGGTGCATTGCTAAGCGACAGGCTCAAGTGGATCCCCACTGCGTTTCGCTCGCGGTGAAAACTGCAGCCAGTTATGACCGAGTGCCACATGGTGCGACTTTGACTCAGACATTAGGCATGATTCCGGGTCCAAGTTCTGTTCCTGCGACAAACGGTGCCGCTAAATGGTTCCTCTTTAGAGCTTACTGTTGAATGGTTTCAGCTAGCCTTCTTGTGGTCCAGGATATCCTTCGAATATGTTCTCCAATCACTGCCTGGCTCTCCCAGTCAGACAAAAGCTATCGATGTAAATACTTAAGCAAACACAAGCACATCTTTTTCAATCTGCTGCTCAAAAAATACACCCAATGTAAACTGCTATCTGCCCTCTTCCACATACACGAGTCTCCAGACATACACAATTGGCTACACTGACCAGTCATAACATTATGACAATGGGATATATTAAGCAGCAAGTGAACATTTTGTCCTCAAAGTTGATGTTGGAAGCAGGAAAAATAGGCGAGCGTCAGGATTTGAGGGACTTCGACAAATTGTGACGTCTAGACGACTGGGTCAGAGCGTCTCCAAAACTGCAGCTCTTGTGGGCTGTTGCACGTGAGGAGCGAAGGCTGGTCAGCGTGGTCGGACCCAAAAGAAGAGCTCCTGTAGCTTCTGAACTGTTTTGGCAGCAAAAAGGGGGCCAACACAATATTAAGCAGTTGGTAATGATATGCCTGATCAACGTATCCAACTAGAGAACAATATCCATCCGACCAACACAAGTGTCTTCATACACACATCTATTTAAGAACAGCCACTGCTCCATTGCTTTTGGTCAAAAACCTGATGACTAGAAATACATTGCTAAATCTGCTATACATTTGTGTGTACACCTCTGTTCTAACAGTTTGGGGGAAGAACCATATAGGACTAGAAATTTCAGAGGTCGAAATACTTTTGTTGATGTATTTTAGGAAATAAAGGAGTGAGAGAACGTAAACCCGGCCTGCAAGGTTGTGTTACAAGTTGTAATAATTTCAAGAGGCCATTAGTTTAACACCCAGCCGTTATCTGGACGCAAAGCTGCAGGTTTTAGAAATTACCTGCCAGTTATATCAATCCATTTCACCCAATTAGTACCAATTAATGACTGCACACCAACAATGTGAAAGCCAAAGCTTGTGCTGGAGTGTTTTTCAAAATCAGACACGGGCCTCCATGCTATACAGGATTTATACTGGAAATTTAAAAGGATGTCTTTAGTAATTAATACCAGAATGTGTATGAGAACTATTCCATCGAAGAAATAAAAACAGATTTACAAGGTTGAATAAAAAGACTCTGATGTCTATGCTTTTCCCTTCCATTTTGAAGAACGCCCTTCATATCCCAAGCTGTATAAACGGTGTCATGTTCATCATTTTCTCTGCAGTCGTATGAAATGCAATGCAAGTGTGAGCAAAACGCAGGCTTTCTTAGTCATGTGTCAATGACTGAACCAGTGGATTGTGCTGCGGTGTTCAAAAGGATTTTCTAGCTTTACAAATTCAAACCAACGCAGCAGGTCTGCTAGTTTTACAGTCATCCTCAGGTTCATTTAAAGAGGACAAAAAAAAAAAAAAAGGCCACGTCCATCAAGAACCTCAGCTTCTTCCATTTTCTACACAGCCCAGAAGAGGAAGAACAAACATAATCCAGGTCTCCTCCACAACAGAGGAAACGGCACACTGGATTTCCTAATGCTCCACACTCAACGTAGTCCAGGGACAAATATAAGAACGTGCTGTTGAATTGAATTCGAGTGGGTAGTTCGGGCCTCAGTGGGCAGCGCAAGGCCGCGTCCTGTTTAACCAGATGCATTTAAATGTCATTTGGTGTAAGAGGAATTTGTATAGTTGTAAAATTCATGTATGAAGATTATGCAGATAGAACCAGACTGGGCGGAGGTCACGCGAGATATTCCTGGAGCACGATTATTAGTGTCTGGACAAGGATTAACAAAAATAAATAAATAAAATAGACAGAAAACGTAAAAATGTTCATAAACCACAATGCAGTGAAAAATATTGCATTTAAACAAGACCATTTTGCGTTTCAGACTAAGCAATAGCTCAACCAACACATTGCAGGTTACACCGATTCAGATTCGCAACCTATAAAACAATCCAAGTGGATTTTGAGAAAGTTGTTGCTCAACAGAAACTCATCTAGAGGACTAATACAATAATGAAAGCGGTCCAAGCACTGAACCGTACATTTGATTGACTCGGTGGGTAGATGGATACTCAACCAACAACCTCTAAGGGACCACATCTTACACAGCCTAGAGCTTGGAAATCATAAAGATGGACAGCAAAAGAGGTTTTACTTTGGACAAGTCTGGATAATCATCATAAGTGATCAGGTTAGTTGATTACCCTGGTCAGTGATTCGGTGCTTGGACCCCTATTACACGCCACCTATACAAGACTATGAGACTTGAGTGTAATCAATAGGATATTATAGATCAGAATATGACTCGGATGATCATACTGAAGATCTTTCCCATACAGTTGTAAAACTGCGGTTCCTGGTTCCTCTCAAGGTTCCTGTATGATGTTTCAGGGAGTTTTACTTTGCCACAGGATGGTAATGAGGGATAAATCCAAATCTAGATCTGGATATCTGCAAAAGCTGATGAAAAGTGTGAATACACAAAAACAAAAAGATCTAAAAATAAATAAATAACATTTTTTTAGGAAAATCTGGAAAATAAAATTTAGCCCTGCCTATGAGAAAATGTGTCCTGGCTACCGATGTATTTGCTCTTTACATTATTGGGGGAAACAAATCCAGATTTATTTTATTCCTAAATAAACCTGTCTAATTTAATTTATTTCTAATAAACCTGTGTAATAAAGCACTGAACGTCAAATCAGCGTCAGGCGCGTTCACAAATCAGGATGAAGACAATGAAGGAAATGAATAGGTAGATCCTTGGAAATAGAAGTGATAAACGTGTCTGTATCAGATCATATCAGATCAGATTAGATTGGACCGGGATCTGCATGTCATGCTTGCTCTCTTCCCGTACTTTCTCCAATCAACTTGTGCGCGTGCACGACGGCGTCCCCGTTAAAAATAAATTAATAAATAAAATATCGGCAAAAAAATAAAAACACGGACAACTTACCGTTTTCTCACAACTCCTGCAAGCTTCGATTATTTTAGGGCTCGTTTTCCACTTGTCTCGTTTGGACCGGCCGGACGCGACGTTACATCCACCACTTGTGCTTCCTTGTTACGTCTGCCCACTGTCCATGCAACGGCTGCGCTTTTCACTCATATTCGCGCGGTGGGGGGGCGGTGGGGAGCGAGGGGAAGAGAAGGGAGGAGGCGAGACCTGCTAAGACACGCCCACCTCACTGCACCTCGCCCTCGGATTGGCTATGGCGCCGTCACTGTCTGCATGTTACCAGCGTTTTCCACTAGCTTCCTACCGCCCGCGTTTTATTTCATCCCACAATGCATTACGGTGGGAGCCGAGAAGCTAGTCAGGCTCTCAGGGCTTCAGGCCTCGTTTACACCTTAGGCTGTGGATGAAATGACCTTTCCGTCCTCCTTAATATTAAAGTCATTGTTTAAATTTTTTCCCCCTGAATATTAGGTACATTTTATGCCAGATTTTTACAACGGGTCATTTTATAGCCACACCATAGCCAAAAGAAAGCGTTGGCATTCATTCATAACGAGAAAGTGGTCATGAGTGACACAAATATTTACATATAAGGTCACGATGCATGACCGGTCCACCATGGACATCTGGGGAACCCAGAAGGAACTTAAACAAGGAGACCAAGCTAAAATTCCATACAACCAAAGTTCAGAAATGAACCCTGAAGCTATGAGCTAGAGACGCTACTTATATACAGCTATCACCTCCTAAAATAGGTTATATACCCTCCACATCCAACTATCTTCTCATTAACCCTAGATTTTGAAAACCACCAAATAGCCTAGATGTAATCTTTCAGAATCCTATATGGCATGACAAGTTGTAGCCTTGTAAACACCACATTCGACAGAGGCTCTCCCTTTTCCCCCACTAACTCCTTTAAATCTTTAAGGAATGATTTCAGGGAGCATTGGCATATTTAGCTGATCCATCTTTAAGAGCATTGAATAATGGTGTGCAGGATCTTCCCAAAGATGTTCAATGGGTTGAAGTTCAAACTATGTACAGACTGCTTGAGGTCTACACCTCCAATCTGGGCAAACCTGGTCATCATAGTGTGTTATCATTCCAGAACAGATTTGGGAGGGTTGGGACACTACAATGCAAACGGATTGTGTGCTTCGAAGTGTGCAGCAAGTTTGCAGACCCATGTTTGGGTGTGATCATCAATACATTAATCCAGAAACTGCATTTGCACCAGACTAAGTAATGTACGCAACCTCTCTGTTCACATATTATTTACCCAAGGCTTTATTGGTCATGATGACCATGTCCAGTAGTTTTATTTGAAAAAGCAGCAGATGAGAACTCCAAGCTAGAATCAGTCATGAGCATGCGTAACTGCAGACAAGAGCATATCGCAGTGTCACAGGAAGCTGACTTTTCTTAGTGTTCATCTATCATTCATGAGGTATTACTTTACATGCAGTTCTGCAACAGTAGTTGAGATCTTTGATCCCAGCTTTTGCAATAAATAGTAGTGTGGTATCAAAAATATCCACAAGATCTAAAAATCTAGACCACCCTCTAGTTCACCTGCTTCTTTACCTTTGCTGTTGATCAAAAAATAACACCACAATGAATTTCCAAACTTTATTGAAAGAGGGAAAAAAAAAAAAAAAAAAAACATTTCAAACTAGAAATCAGAAGTAGCCAATTCAGAAAATCCCACCAATTCCAACACACATTATATCTAAAAATGTTGAAGCACTTTGTATATTTGAATCCCTAAATAAACTACAAAAAAATCCCCCTCATAATGAACCTCCCAGCCCACCCTCCCAAAACCTTAAATCCCTCTTATTTACCCAGCTCCTCATGTGGATTCCATCCAAAGCAACTGATCCGGCCTCCCGGTTCCTGGCTCTGCTCCGCTTTATACCAAAAACTCATCGCATAAAAGAAAAACAACCGCAGGATCCCTTCAGTGTGCGCCTCTTTGGTTTGGCTCCGTAAAAACAAAAAGGAAAAAAAACAAAAAAACAAATTTGGTTCTAGAAAAGCCAATTGAAATGTTTTCTGCATTTTGTTTTATATCCGTTAAGTGCAGTATTGGTCAGGGGGTTGGGATCCTCTCCTACGGTTCCCGTTCCCGGTAAATTGATCCTGCTCCATGTATGTATCCATCCTTATCCTAATCCTAATCCTGCTCCTGATCCTGAACTGATCCAATGATCCGGCTCCAAGGATCGGGAGACAGTGTGTCCCTCCTCCAATCCAAACCTTTGAATACCAGCAAAATCAAAAAAGAGGGATCAAGTTAGAATCACAGCTATGTCAAAAGCTTCTAAGAGATTATTATAGGCGCGACGTGAAAAAAAGAAAGAAAAAAAAAAAAGACTCAAAAGCATTAATGAGCACTTAACATCACATGAGCTAACAAAACCTTTAAGCACCATATGAATGTTACACTGTACTTTCATCATAAACAACTAAAACGCAAAACGTTTCCGTATTGGATTTGCAATTGACATATGAAGTGCACAAGGCAAACCTTCTTCCAAGAGTATCTCCTGAGATGTCTGAGTGGTTGCTTTATAATGGCAAAGTCCAGATCCACTGTACATGACAAATGTTTTGTATTTGGGCCAAGCGAGAAAAAAAAAAAAAAAAAAAAAAAAAGAGGGAAAGTTTAAAAAAAACAAAAAAAAACAAAAGAACCCTGTATGCACGAGCGTGGCGTTACGACAGAAAACACATGCAGGCCAATGAAGAAAAGGTAGAATAAAATGGCGAGGGAACTATAAAAGGAGGGTAAAATGGCAAAGCAAAAACAAACTGTTACTTAAATAAGGAAATTCAGGTTACTGAAAGTCTGAGCGAATTTAAAAACAAAACAAAACAAAACAAAACAAAAAAAACCCTGCAGTTTGTTTGTAGGTGACTAAAGACGCTTGTCATCATACCATTGCCAAAATTGAAATGCCTGCTCCTCCTCCTCCTCCAAAAACGCTTTATCCTAATATGAATGAACTGTGCTTGACAATCCTTTATTCCAAAGAATTCTTTAATCCTGCTCCTCTGTTTGTCTATAGAAAGACACATGAAAAGGTAAAAATAGAACAGTTTTGCAACAAAAAAAAAAAAAATCCTAACCATCAAAATTAAAACCCGAATTAATCCCACCTCTGAAACCCTTTCATGAACACAAAACAGGGGGCCAATTTCATGATATTTTCTTTAGCATTTGGATATCTACCTTATCTGACACATGGACCAACAATGGAGTATGAAACACCATTTAAAATATGGATGCAGTACAAAAGACACAAGGGAAGAAGGGGACAGAATAAGACGGGACAAAACACTAGGAGGGGTATGTGTGTGTGTGTGTGTGTGTATATAAGATAAGGGAGAAGGAAGACAAACGGGAACATCCACTTATCTACATTTCAATTTGATCTTGTTAGCCTAAGGATTAAGTAACAAAAGACTCATTTCTGGAAAATTCCGCTGCAAACCAAATGAAGTCGTCGTCAACTCGGGGAAATGAGGGAACAAGTCATAAGGGTGATGAAGTACAAGTGTGGGTCCAGCAGAGGGCGACGCAGGGTGTGTGGTTGTGGTTGGAGAGCTAGCTGTATTGTGGGAGTTTAAGTGCGGGAGCGAGAGCGGCTGTGACGGGGCGAGTAACGTGGAGATCCTCTGCTGCGGCGCGGCGAGTAGCTGCGGCTACGGCTGTTGCTCCGACTGCGGCTTCTGCTGCGGCTACGAGAGCGCGAGCGCCCATAGCTCGGGCTCCGTGGGCCGTCCACCTTTACACGGATGTAAGCCGTCTCGCCCTAGGAAACACACAACACATCGCTTTCTAACACAGAACCGGCGAACGTTCACCAAGTCAGGAATTACTTACCATGTGTGAACCTGAAACAAACGTTAGTCTAACATCAAATCAGCCGGCGAGCGCACGACGGGGCTAAGCCATGCTTCCTCCGAAGCATAGAGAGCCGGCCGATCGTGCTGTGCTACGCCTGTAGCGCACTCTGAGGAATGCGCTACCTGCACTTTTCCGCACGCATGACCTCATAGAAGGCCACGATTGGCTAGCGTTGCTGTGATAGACAGGAAGTACGTGTGCAATTCGTCAGACCCAGAGTCAGCATGGCTAATATTGCTCCACTGGTCCCAGGCCACGGATGGCCATGACATCACCTAGTTTATCATCTGAAGCTTCTCCCCTCCCCACCCTGAGACGAAATACAAACTACAGAAAGAAACTTTTAGCATAGGAAGTGGAAATAAAGGGATGGCATTTAAAAAAAATAAAAGAACTAGAAGACATTTTGGTGTCAAACGCACAGCCCAATAGCAAAATCACTTACATTCAAGTAAGCCATTCCTTGGATCCTCCTAGTCCTCCTAGTCCATGTGGCTCCACAACGGGTTTCTGACAACCTTACCTTGAAACATCCCAATCCTTAAGCTATGCCCTGTCCTGTCCTGTCCTTCCCAATGGCGATTTCTATTCAGAAACCCAAACGTACCTCGTGGGACCGGAACTTAGTGTTATCCAGCTTTCGCACGGCGTAGGTCATGTCTTCTTTGCGCACAAACTCCACAACACCGGTGCCATCTCGGAAAACATCAGCGTAACATACATCACCTGCTTCGCGCATGTGATCCTTTAGGTCCTGCCAGCTTCCGCTAGGAGGGAGTCCTGTGTACCAAAAAAAACAAAAAACAACATTAGTACTGACAGACTTCCATCATTACAATAAATGAAAGAAACAGATACAAAGTCTTTTGTTTTTACAATAATGTGAAATTATTACCAATGTACAAACCTGAAACTATGACCCTGTACTCGGAGCGCCGGGACGGAGGGCCGTATCTGCCTCTTGGAGCCCCAGCTCCACCACCTCCTCCACCACCACCTCTACCCCCACCCCTGCCACTCCTGGGGAACTCCACCCGCAAACGATAGCCATCGTAGTCATAGCCATCTCTTCCGTACACAGCATCTTCTGCATCTCTAGCGAAGGAGAAAGCATGTGTTCAACAGCCGTCTAAACGCACCGCAAGCAGAAATCTGCTTCTGTCTGTAATCTCAATAGAAGTCTTTAGAACATGTGTGTAATCTTTAATCTGTCTACTCGTTCAGGGAAACATGCAGTTAGATGGTCTGAACTGTTGTACGTTTTTACGAACAACCAAATCGCTGATTTTACACACAATTAAATTGTCTTCCAATCACTGAATGTCTTTGTTTCCTAGCGACCAATCACTGATTGTCTGTTTCCTAGCGACCAACCACTGACCAAACAAACAAACAATAACCATTTCTGGTCTTTCTCACCCATACTTCCCAAATCTGATGTCATTTAATACTAATAATTATAATATATTATGGTTTATATAAATTGTTTTCCTACTACTAATACCTTAATTACACAATTACTCACGTTTACTGAATTACTAAACTATTGATTAAACTAATTATAAATAATTAGCTTGTAGTGTTTAACCAAAAAACTCTATACCCTACAAAAAAAAGTTTTCTATTCTGATGAACATCTATTGAAACTTTCATGCAAACCGTTTGATATGCAAATGTTATGAATATTCAAATGAGCACGCAGAGTCTAGAATCTTACTTGAGCACACTTTACCGAGAAAAGTTAACTATTCGGACTTTAAGGTTGATCTTCTTTGAAAGAAAATTATTTTGATAAATTGTTTTTAAAAGGCACAAATTAAAATAAGATGCAATTAAATAAAAAGAGATTGTAAAGATATAAATTAACTATAGCCCCGCCCCCGCACACAAACACAGCGCCGCCATGTTTGCCCGAGTTAGCCAGTTAGCTAAACGAAAAGGTGTTTTTTTTAGTCTTTTTTTTTTTTTTTTACCTGGGGTCTTCAAACTCAACAAACGCGAAAGGTGGTCCTCCTCGTCGGTTTTTCAGGTCGATATCACGGATCGCTCCGTATTTGTAGAAAACGTCCTCGACGTCTTTGGTGCGGATGTCAGGAGGCAGATTCCCCACGTAGATTCGACAGTCGTTGTTTCCTGCCGGACCTCGGATCACTCCACCGCTAGACATATTCTAAGAAAAAAAACACTCCTAATTTACAACAAAAAAATGACTAAAAATCCTTATTATTATTAACAACACAAATGCAATACTCACCGAAGTCAAGTACAACAAAAGGGGGTTTCTGAACACGAAATGCGTCTCGCACCTAAGATGGCGTCTTCCCTTCTTTCTTCCTGCTCGCTCGCCCGCCCCTCTTCGGCCAATCCGAAATCAGGGCCGAAATCAAAATGGCGGCCTGCTTACTACATAGGTGTACTACGTCAGCGGTACAAGGCGTCGTTTTACGTACCCTAACTAGTGCACTATATGTACAACAAGGAGCTGTTTAAGATTTAACCGAACTACATGCGCGTGCACGTTACACGAGGTGCGTGCCTGTGGAAAAATCCGCGCACTTATAAACACTAAATAACTTTAATAATAATAAAAAAATAAACATCTATCGCACCTTTAAAGTATTACTTGGGCAAATTACCTGAAAAATAGTCGAGATATTATTTTTTTTAAAACATATATTGATATTTCTTAGTGCGCATGCGTACTATATAGCAGGAAAAACTGGAAAACTGATTTCCGGCCCGTAAAGCTTGTTTATGTTAGGATGGGACTAATGTCAGTCATTTTTATAAGCACGTTGTAAAAATGAGGGAAAACTAAAATTCACATGTCACACCTTATAAATCACACTCCCCGAATTACCACTATCCTACTGAATGCACTTTTAAAGCATTTGCGTAATTCAATCCTAAAAAAAAAACAACCCCACAATATAATGATGTCCATCATTATATATAAATTACTATATAGATAACCACTTAATGCAACTTTAAATAATTTGCATATCTCTTTCCCCTAAAGAAAACAATGTAACCTGGATGAGGTCTCTCTCGTTCATATACCAGAAACTTCTTAAATGAAACTATTACATGTGTCGATCTTTTTTGTTTGACCGATCAGAAGCATCGCATCCACTTGTTGGATTTACATCACCAACGCTTACCTACTCTATACTATTAATACCTTATTCATATTTCCTTTCACATGACAATCAACACGGCTATCCATCGGTTATCCACGAATTCCATTATGTGAAATGTATGTAACACTGTAGCTCAAGGAATATCACAATCACAGAAAAATAAATAAACACACATCTGGTATCAGAGATGCGATTTCAAGGACTTAGAATTCAGGGGTTGGTTTACAGCCGGTATGAAATGGGTTTTCCAATAAGACCAATTTAATTGAAATAAAAAAAATAAAAATAAAATAAAACTTTGTCTTGTGAGGAAAAATTTTTTTGGTACAAATTAAAGCGTTTTAAATATAAAAAAAAATACACCACCTGTTTGTTCAATGTTTTGCGGTTTCAGAATTTCTTTAGAACACACACAAAAAAAAAAACCAGCAGCGGCAGCATCAAAAAGGATCGTACAATTGGCCATCATTAGTTCAGCTCCTCATATACAAAGCATTCTGGTACACTGTACAGTTATTGACTTAAATCCAGTTTAACTGAGCCAGATTTCTCCATCCACACTTTAGTGAGAGCTTGTGATTAGTCGGTGCCCTGATGTATATCGTTACGGCGTGAACGTAAAGAAAATGACAAAAGTAGACATTGTAATGAATAATTCTGACAAAATATTGATTACACAATGCCTTAAACAGCTGAATTAAAAAAAAATGTAGGTACATTCCTTCAACACTGCTTCAAATGAAAAGGCACAGCAATTGAACTGCAGATTACACTATATGAACTAAAGTATTGGGACACCTGACTTTTCCAGCCATATTTGCTACTTCTCCAAACCACAACGTTGGAGGCTCACAATTGTCTTTGGATGCAGTAGCATGAATTTTTCCCTTCACTTGAACTAGGGGACCCAAACCTGTTCTAGCATGACAATGCCCCTGTGCACAAAACCGGCCTGCTGAAGTTATGCTTTACATGGGTTGGAGTGGAAGATCTCCTGCTATAGAACTTTAAACCCTACTGCACACCTTTGAAAAGAATTGGAGCCCTGGCTGCATTCCAGACCTTCTCACAAAACCTACATCAGTACCTGAATTAATTGAACACAAATCTCCACAAACACATTCCAAAATCCAGTGGAACATCTTCCCAGAAGAGTGGAGGTCATTATAACAGCAAATGGGGACTGAATGTAGAATGTTAAAAGGGAGTAATCTTATGTTAAGGTGTCTTCAAAAATGTGTCCATTGTACATACAAGTACAAATGGATATGAAGTGGATTATGTCTATGATGACAAAAGTAGATACTGTGAGTGAGAAAATTGGTGCACACCAAATTTAACAGAATTCTCATTCAAAGTTGAGAAAAACGAAGAAAAACCTCCATAATTTCTCCAATTCCCAAACTTCTTGAGCTAGCCTCAGGCCTTTTTGTGTGGTTTTTAACACAGAGCCTGGCTGTTACCTGTGCCAAACAAAAAAAAAAAATAATAATAAATTCATGTGTGAATGTGAATCTTCTCAGTGGATGGAGAAAAAAAAAAAAAAAAACTGAAAACATATAAATGCTTTAGTTTAGAAGGAGACACAAAAGAAATTTCGAAAGCAGTTATACCTCTCATGCTTTAAACAAAAACACAGTTCTTGTATAGGACTGTATAAATCTCCACAACAGACTGTCTTTAGTTACTGTATGATGCAAAAACCAGTGCATAGAAACCGACATTTCACCAACAGGCACCGGCGCGTTCTGCGCGTGCGGTCGTGTTCGCTCAGTCCTTTTTGGCGAGTTTTTCGGCACGTTTCTGTCTAAACTCGTTGATGATCTTGAGCAGCGAGAGCACGATGGGCACACACATAGGCAAGAAGAGAGGGATGTAAATGGCGAACTTTTGGTCGTCTGGAAAATACAAGAGATGCAAAAGAGAGGGGTCGAAAAACGCTTTCTCAGAAGCCAGTATGGCCTCCCGGCTGTACTGCAGGGCGAAGGCCAGGTTCCCGGCTTCCAGCTCAGCCGTGGCAGCCTGCAGTGACGACACCGCGCTGGACACCTGCAATAGAGCAACAAGAGCCGGTTACAGAGCAGAAAAACGCAATAAAACCCCAACACAAAACCAAAAGATTAATTTGTAAATCCTCGAAACAAGCTAGCTCCTGTTCTACGCTTTTGAACAGATATATACATTTTCACAGCGGACTACATTCTTAGACGTGAACACGTTCTGGGAAACTGTACCTGGAAGTGCGACATGCGCTCCTGTACGTGCAAAAAATGACTGACCATTACGGGGCAGTGATGCATCAAATCAATCAATAGAATTCAAATTAATGGATCCTTCCAGAAAATGTAACCACTTTTTTTTTTTTTTTGTTTAAAAATAGCAGAAATGATTCAGACTCAAACCAGAACTTTTGACCAATTTTCATTCTGAATCATGGGATTGGGTAGAGAGTAAAGGATCATGTAGTTCTCACCTGACATCAGGAAGCAAAAGTTCTCAACATTCCAAGATTTTCAGGATTTGGAGGAACATTCTTGTTTCTGTTTGCTGTATTTTTATTTTTATTTTGCAAGTAATACGATTGTTCACTATAACTAATAAAAGAATACTATTGTATATTGTATAGTATTGGCTCAGGAAAAGAAGAATGATAAAGTGTGAGCTTCTGTATTCTGCATTTTTTTTTAAACTCAAATCAAATCAAGAGTCTTCTATTGAATTGTATTCTATTTACAGTTGTACTAAAAAAATAAAAATAAAAGAAGAGAAAACCCAACTTTGAATCTCAAGCCGTGTCTCCTCACCTGCTGGGCGATGTTGTCGTTAATGACGATGTTGCTGATCTGGTCGAGGAGCTGAGCGAGTGAGGTGATGGTGGTCGTCGCTGTAGCAACGTTCTCTAAACTGCGACTCCACATCAGCTGGTCCAGCTCCCAGTCGGCCAATCCTGCACTGCCTGGGCTCTGCAGAATAAAACCGGGAGGAGCTTGCGTCTTCTGGACTCCTAATAATTGCCTGTGAGAACGAGCGGAAAAACGTGATGGAAAACTACACATCGCCCTGAAACTAGGATAAAAATACAAACTAAAAAAAATGTCAAAATTGTAAAGCTGGACGTGTCAAAGACGGACCTCAACTGTGCCAAGAAGACGCTCATTACTTTGGTCATGTTGATGTCAATATCGACAGGAAACTCCGCCTCGGGTCGGTACATGTCATTTACATTGTACACCTAAAAAATAAATATGGATTTCCTTTATAAAATCAGAAACATGTATATTTCTCTCCGATCCCTCCATCCTCTACCACTTCTCCACTGATCCCTCCATCCTCGACCACTGCTCCACCGATCCCTCCATCCTCTACCACTGCTCCACCAATCCCTCCATCCTCTACCACTGCTCCACCGATCCCTCCATCCTCTACCACTGCTTCACCGATCCTTCCATCTTCTACCACTGCTCCACCGATCCTTCCATCTTCTACCACTGCTTCACTGATCCCTCCATCCTCTACCACTGCCCCACTGATCCCTTCATCCTCTATCACTGCTCCACCGATCCCTCCATCCTCTACCACTGCTCCACCGATCCTTCCATCCTCTACCACTGCTCCATTGATCCCTCCATTCTTTACACAATTGCTCCACTAATCCCTCCATCATCAATCAACGATCTCTTCATCCTCCTCGATTGATCCCTCCAACCTCGACCACTGATCCATCCCACCATCTACCACTTTTTCACTGATCCCTCCATCCTCTACTAATTCTCCACTCATCTCTCCATCCTCTACCCCTGCTCCACTGGCCTCTTTATCTCTGATCATGGATGATAGAGAAAATGGGCCGTACCATTATCCCACCCCAGCGGGGGCTGTGAAAAGCATTTGAAGGCACGTCCTTCTTCCTGTGGTCCCTGATAAAAAGTGGAGAGTGATGAGCTTCAGGAACATACAGCAGGAAGTTTAGCACCGGGTACGAAGATGCAGCGTTGGAGCCTGAAATTTGGCATAAAAGTTCATCATTATATCATATATTTCGAATTTCAGTAAACCGGGCGAATGTTTCGAGGGACTGTGCTTTGCTAGTGTTTGATTAGTTTTATCTGCATACTAAAAATGTCCCCACCTAGTCTGGCCTCTACAGGGTTGATGACATGGGCCAGGCTGGCTGCGTTGAGAGTGTACGCTGATGCGGCGCTGTCAAAACGAGGGTTGACCCCCAGCATCGCATAGTACAGGATCTGAGAGAGACAGGTTCATATTTGCAAAAAAAAAACGACAACTAAACGAAAGATCGCAAGGCAAGAAGACGGATTAAATCGAGCTACCTGCGAGTCGACGGAGAAGTTGGCTATGGGGGCAAGTTTGTTTAGAAGTGGCTGGATGTAGTTATGAACCGCTCCCTCGATGTTCCAGTGCAGACTGTGGGATTTGGGGTCAGGGTTCAAGAGGCTGAACGTGATTTCATAGCCTGAGAAACGGAAAAGAAATCAGCATTAACGTAAGAAGAAAGCTCGGACGTGGTTGGTCAAAAGATGTTGCTTATGTAAGGAACGATAGAAAACACAGATTTATTGGGGTGTAGCGTTGAACATATTTCATGCTGAACCGTTTTGCTACAGGAATTTTGGTTCGATACACATATATACCAACCTCACAAAGCACTTTTCTATGCTTCCTAAAGGGTTAATAAACATCTTACAGAAGCCTTCAGGAATTCACATTACATTAGTAGTAGATCATCGAGCAAACAATTTCCTGTGTAAGTGGTTACTATGGAAACAACGCCCCCTACCCTAAAGTTTTATTCCTTCAGCTGTGCTAATATCTGACCTGGACTGGACTTGATGGCCCTCATGCTCTCGACCAGGCTCTCCTTGCTGACCTGGCTAATGCGGATGCGGTCGCTCAGAGTGCCCATGATCTCCTGGTGACTGAAGGACATCGTGTCAATCACCTGCCTGACTTGAGGCTCCAGAGCGGACAGCACATCTTTGAGACTCCCAGCTGGGGGAAGCGGTGCGGCACGCAGCACGGCAGTGCGCCACTGCCCCACGTACACCTTTACATCCTTCACAGAGAAACAGAACCATCAATCAGTGACCACGAGCTTTCTTAATATCAGCGACAACAAACTCAAGCCGTAAGACGCCGGATTTATAACACAAGGTTCCAACTCGACATTTATGAGACATGACAACGGTGCAGCTTCATATTTATTTTTCTCAGCAAAATAATGTGCTGATTTGGTTAATGACCAAGTTCTTTTTATTATTACGTCACAGAAATAAAGTGTGATGTTTCAACTGTTTTTGTGTAGAATTAACAAATACCCATAAGTAAATCTGTATGTCTTTATGTGTGTGTGTGTGTGTGTGTGTGTGTGTGTGTGTGTGTGTGTGTGTACGAGTCTTACAACTGGTAGCAACGTGGAGGACTCGGGGATGATGTACACAACAACAGAGCCACACGGGCTCTCACTGAGCATGTGCAGAGAATGATCTGCCGCTGATGCATGATGGGGAAAAAAAAAACGCAGGATTTTGACACCATATTACTCAAACTATTATTTATTCTAAATTGTCTACTGTTTAAAAAGTACCTCGAGCTGTGGGCTGATTTAAGGCGTCTTCCTCCATGATCGTAGCTGTGCGATATTTGGTTTCGTATTTGTATAGCAGCCCATTTTTAGCTTTAAAAAAAAAAAATTATAATAATAAAACAAAAGGGAATAAAGATTTTTTCCTCATCAAGAAGGCAGAACACTCTTTTGCTCACCGTCTATTTGGTGCTCCTGCTCTCTAGTCTGACTGAGCGGGACCTTCTTCTGTTGCTCTGGACTCAGGGTTCCTCTGGAAAACACCACCTCGACCTCAACGCTTAGCTGGAGCTGTGTTCACAAACCATAAACACCGTGACCATGATTACAGAAGCACCTGCTCATGAATGTAAAGTCAAAGAATATAAAATATTATTAGTGTGGTTCTGGATTTATGACTAATCAGTGGGTAGACAGACAGACAGACAGACAGACAGACAGACAGACAGACAGAGGTAACAGATAAGTAGACAAATAGATAAATAGACTAACAGACAAGAAACAGTAGACAGACAGATAGATAGACAGATATAGTAAACAAAAAAAAACAAAACAAAGACAGACAGACCGACCGACCAACCACTTTATTTCCAGATGAAGTGCTTTTTACTGAAGCTAGATAAACCCACACTGTGTTGTTAAAGAGAAGCCAGAGCACATTAATTATTGCTAATGGTTCAAATTACAAACAAACCTGAAGCTAAAACGGGCCAAAGACGACTCAACACGATGTCCCAAAAGCAACTGCTTAGCATTTGTCAAACAGATGTGTTTATAAAGAGAGAGGACATGATGAGGACATGAGAATGAGAACAAATGTATAAGACACGTACGTACGTGTATGTACGTGTTTAATTCATAGACTTTAATCATTTACTTTATTGGGCTACCATTCATGCTTTATAAATACAAATGTTTTTGAAATTAGGGCCTCATGAAACATTTTTGACAGGACTAGCAGTCTGTAGAGAGGGACTACCCAATATACTGTAAAATAAACTACCAATTTGCAGGACTGACAACTAATTTGCAAAAATAGGACAATAAGTTTTCAGAAATGGATTACTCAGGTGACCATCTCAGTCTGGGATTTGGTAGACAATCTGACCACACAGGATGTTTCAGAAGGGCAGCTACAAGAATAAAGACTTGTGTATTCATGTGAAGGATGGAATAGAAGTAAGACAAAGGTGCAACAGAGGTAAGATGGATGTAAGGTGGATGAAAGAGGGATGTAAGGTGGATGAAAGACGGATGAAAGACGGATGTAAGGTGGATGAAAGGTGGATGTAAGACGGATGTAAGGTGGATGTAAGGTGGATGAAAGTGGATGTAAGGTGGAAGAAAGGTGAATGTAAGACGGATGTAAGGTGGATAAAAGAGTGATGTAAGGTGGATGAAAGTAGGATGTAATGTGGATGAAAGAGAGATGTAAGATGGATGAAAGAGGAATGTAAGGTGGATGAAAGACGGATGAAAGAGGGATGTAAGACGGCTGTAAGGTGGATAAAAGAAAAAATGTAAGGTGGATGAAAGAGTGATGTAAGGTGGATGAAAGAGGGATGTAAGGTGGATGAAAGAGGGATGTAAGGTGGATGAAAGAGGGATGTAAGGTGGATGAAAGAGGGATGTAAGGTGGATGAAATGTGGATGAAAGAGGGACGTAAGGTGGATAAGAGAGTGATGTAAGGTGGATGAAAGACGGATGTAATGTGGATGAAAGAGGGATGTAATGTGGATGAAAGAGGGATGTAATGTGGATGAAAGAGGGATGTAATGTGGATGAAAGACGGATGTAATGTGGATGAAAGAGGGATGTAAGGTGGATAAGAGAGTGATGTAATGTGGATGAAAGAGGGATGTAAGGTGGATGTAAGACGGATGTAAGGTGGATTAAAGACGGGTGTAAGGTGGATGTAAACCTGTAAGGAGTCGAGCTCGGAGATTTGAGAGTAGGGAAGCCAGGCGCGGTATGTTTCTGTTGTTTTCCACCATAACGGCAGGCCAAGAATGATGACCACAGCGGCTATGGACAGAGCAGCGTTCCTCCCCCGCAGCTTTTCTGTAAAACCGCACAAAATACACACGTTTTCAAAGATTATAAAAACATAAATCAACCCAAAGTCACCAGTCGCAACCTGCTTCCCAGATCAGCTTTAGCTTCCACATTATTCTACTGATCCTCCAAATAACTACAAACCAGAATTATACTGGAACCACATACACTGCCGCCATAATAATAATAATAATAATAATAATAATAATAATAATAATAATAATAATAAATGACAGTTTGTCTATATGACACCCACCATTCTCCATTACTGCCATTACTGCATAAAATTACTACCGCATATGACGCAGCGCCACTGTCCAATCAGAAAAAAGAATCTTCACGCACTTTGACCAATCACAGAAGAGAAGAGGCGGGTTTAGTTTGCTCTACGGAAGCCTTATCAAGACAAGTGGGACACTTTATTCAAAGCAAAAAAAAAAGGAACGATAGTCGTTTTAAAAAATATCTGCATCAAAAAAGGACAGTGTCATGTCAAATTCAGAACAAAAGAAAACATGAATGCTGTCATTTTTGTTACAAGACTCTTTGCCACATGTGCACCTAAAAAATAGAAAAATTTGTGCAGCTTAAAATGTTGATACATGTAAAATTAAAATTAAAATTTGTGTCAATGACTTTTTCCGTTTTTTCCCCCACTGCTCATATCTGGCATGGTGGGCCAAATCTAGCATATAGCCTTAATATCTACATAAAGATATATAACATATAGCCTTTATATCTACATATCAATATATAACATATGGCCTTTATATCTATATATCAATATATAACATATAGCCTTTATATCTATATATCAATATATAACATATAGCCTTTATACCTATATATCAATATATAAAATATAGCCTTTATATCTACATATAGATATAAAACATACAGCCTTTATATCTATATATCAATATATAACATATAGCCTTTATACCTATATATCAACATATAACATATAGCCTTAATATCTACATATAGATATATAATATATAGCCTTAATATCTACATATAGATATATAACATATAGCTTTTATATCTACATATAGATATATAATATATAGCCTTAATATCTACATATAGATATATAACATATAGCTTTTATATCTACATAAAGATATATAACATACAGCCTTTATATCTACATAAAGATATATAACATACAGTCTTTATATCTACATAAAGATTTATAACATATAGCCTTTATATCTATATATAGATATATAACATATAGCCTTAATCTCTACATATAACCTATGTAAGTTTACATATAAATATTCATCCTATACAGAACTACATTAAGCTATTAACCTACAGAAGGAAATAATCTGGAAGTTATCTGGCTAAGCATATACTATGCCTTACATTAAACATTACATGAAATAGACATATTCAGAGCAAGAACAGTACAAACAGGGCATGTTGTCCAAAGCACATGGCAAGCACTGCCAAGATACCACTGTTGGGCCCCTTAGCAAGGCCCTTAAACATCTCTGCTGCAGGGGTGCTTTATCATAGCCGACAGTGTGCTATGGTCCTAATTTACTAATAAGCTTGGATTTGTTAAAAAAAACGATTTTTATTGTAGTGTAATGGGTTAGTGACAAGTAAAAGTTTCTTTCTCTCTCTTTATCTAGAGTTAAATATACTTCCAGACTTGAAACTAGCATCTGTGTAAAATATATAGAGCAGTTTGTGTTCGTAGCATCAAGATCTTCTTATTCTCTGACAGTGTTATGAGAGATCTGGTGAGATCCTTCTAACATTGGTGTTAAAATTTATATCTGTAAAATATTTATTTATGTGAAGCTACTTTGGAATGATCCTGGTCCTATACTATACAAATGGCATTGAATTTAATTGATGCCGCTACCACCACCATGCTTTAATATAGCGGCAATGTTCTCAGGCACCAATAGCGCCCTCTCCTAAACCCAGCTTTGTGGAGCATCCAAGCTATGATCCTCTTATTTTGTTTGCACTTTGGAACCCTATATCTTGGTTGCTTCTCTTACTCCATAATTGATCATGCCTCTAGATGCAGTCATCACTTTCTATATTTTACATATTAAATGTTGAGAATGCATGGGACTTTTTCAATTTTTTTTCAATATCCAAAACCTTTAGATTGACTCTAAGCTGTTTTGATGGCTCCATGATACTCTTCTTTGATTCTTTGAGGAACAGGAGCATTTTTAGTGAGGTCAAGATGCTGGCAATCTTTCACCAAACTGTGGTTGCCAGTGCAGCCATTTTGCAGCAGTATGCTGATCAAGAAGGCTAAGCCACTCAAACTCTACATCCCACGATTACACTGTATCCATGTATTTTTGCATGCGCTATGCAAAAAGTATTGGGACACCGGACTTTTTCACCCAAACATGGTTCTTCCCCATACCACAAAGTTCTACTCACATTTGTATAAGATATCTTTGGAGGTCATGGAAAGAAATTCTTCATTATCTTCATCTAGGAGACCCCAACTTGTTCCAGCATGACACCCCTTTGCACAAAACCAGCTTCATTTAGTTTTGCTTGACATGGTTTAGCATTAAAGCTCTCCTGTTGGAGAGCTCTAAATCCTATGTAAAAGCTTTGGGAAAAACTCTTCTTGCTGACTGCACCCCAAGCCTCCTCACCTCACCTACATAATTTCCTTCGCTAACTCTCTTGTGACTGAGCACAAAGCTACACAAAATTTTGCAGAACCTCCTTTCAGAAGAGTGAAGGTTATTACTAAATGTGGAATGGGATGTGAAAAAGAACAAATCTTATGCTCAGGTGTGCACAAACCTTTGTCCATATAGTGAAGATGTACACTGATCAGGCATACATTTGACATTATAATATGGTAGAAGCAGGAAAAATGGGCGAGCAAAAGGATTTGAGCGAGTTTTACAAATTGTGACGTCTAGACGTCTGGGTCAGAGCAGCTCTTGTGGAATGTTCCTGGTCTGCAGTGGTCAGTATCTATCAAAAGTTCTCCAAGGAAGGAACGGTGGTGAACCGGCGACATGGTCAATGAAATATTAGTTATTTATTTTTTGGATGGGCAGTGTATTTTCATGACTTAATCGATTGCAATTAAATAAGACAAACCTGGTCCTGTACAGATCAACATTTGATTATTGTTCATATAAATCAAAAGGTGACACATTTGGGGTTTGAATCTCTTTATTTTATATTATATATATATCTTTTTGCTTGACACCAAGTGCTTAGGGAATAACACCACAACAACATCACAGTCTAACCAAATCAGCAGTGAAAGCTCCCCATAGTCCGGTCCGTACCGGTGTATTGAGCCTAAACCATCACCGTCTCTGCATCACTAGGCTACAAAAGATGGAAAGGGAGCGTGCAGAACGTTCACGCACACTACACGAAACAGCAAACTAAGAGTTAATAGATTCTATGATTATCAAACAGTAGATGAGCAAACAATCCTTAACACTTGGTACTATAGATTAAATAAATGTTCCTCTGTTGGTCAATTGTTCGTTTAAAACCTTTGTAATGCACACAGATGTACTGACCTATACACACCCTACACGTTCACACACGCTTTAGGAATGCTCCTGTTCAGCCTTTATTCTACTCACACTTTTCTTGCAATGCTTTGGACATGTACGACGTCTGGAATGGATAACGTGATTTTATTTCCCTTCACCGTCCTGCTCTCGCAACCGCTGCACAATCGACCGGAATTTACAGTAACGACTAAACACACGAGAACTACAGAACCTGGAGCGAGCGTTTTGGAATTCAATACTCATAACCGAAATATTTTCCAAAGAAACCTATTTGAATCAGGTGTTAAGAATTCAGCCATGCAGGCAACACTAATTAATTCATATTTTAGATCCACTTGGACGAAAAACAAGATCTCCGTGCTCTGCCTCCCAACACTCCTTCCTAATCCTGTTGAAGAAATTTGAACAAGATGCAACAAGAAGGTTTCAATTGACGACTCTTGCACAGAGGACAGACGACAGCGAAGGCCTGTGATTGGTTGGTGACAGGGAGGAGGTGGGTGCTGTGGGTGGAAGATACTACTGGTTGGCAGAAGCTGGAGAACGCGGGGCGATGGGGGAGTCGGGATTGGGGTGGGGGGTTTAGTAGGCGTGGTTGGCCACGTACAGAGACTGTGCTGCAGCTCCGTCGGTTCCACCGGACACGTACTTTCCTTGAGCGGCCAGGCCATTAGCCTGCAGGAAAAAGCAGATTTGTTAATGCATTTAGAACATTAGACAAAAAGACAAACATATAGCAAAGACAGAACCTCATGAACTAACCTCGGCACGCTTGATGAAAGCCTCGGTGGCGGCTTTCGTGTTGTCCTTAAGCCCGCGCCAGGCGCTGAGGGCTGAAGCCTGCAGAGCACGGCCGTACGAGAAGGTCAGCGCCCACGGCTTGAGCAGGGGGCAGGTGTTGATGGCGTTCAGGTTGATAGATGCCTCCTCTTCACTCTGTCCTCCAGACAGGAAGGTTACACCTGCATGAGAGAAGGCAATCGATCAATATTATAGTAGGACTGCGATAAAGACAAACAGTAGGTGCCATAGTGACAGCCGACTATGGGTGTTACCTGTAACGGCTGGGGGAACGGTGCGGCGCAGGGCGGTGACTGTCGCCATGGCAATCTCCTCGCTGCTGAATTTGGTGGGGCAGGAGTGTCCGGCGGTCACCATGTTGGGTTTGAGCAGCGTGCCCTCCAGGTAGACGTGATGGTCGGACAAGGCCTTGTAGCAGGCAGCGAGGACCTGGAGCACAGAAGCGCAATAAAAGATTTGAAATGAAAAATGGGTTTAGGGTTGAAGTTTAGAGAAGGTATGACCACTAGGGGTGCTGCTGAGCACCAAAACTGACAAGTCAATGCTGTACATAACTGTGTTTCGCTATAACAAAGTCAAGGTGCAAAAAGCTGTAGGCTTTATAAGCTGAACGGCTGTGTTTCAATATCTTTTTTTCACCCATGTACACAAAGCCTTTTTGCACATTACTTGCACTATAAAATCAAAAAGACAAATCACACAAAAAGTGAGTGATGAAGATAAGAGATTATTCACCTTCTCTGTGACGTACTGGCAACGCTTGAGGTCATGATCTCCATCAGGCAAGATCTCGGGCTCCACGATGGGCACGATGCCGTTCTACAATGAGAAATAAAAAAAAATAAAAAAAAGTATACATTTTTTTAGCCCTACATCCCACCGTTTACACCATGTGATGTGACCTGGAGGGGGAGGCTTCACCTGCTGGCAGATGCTGGCATAGCGAGCCAGGACGTTGGCGTTCTCCTGGATCGCGAGCTCTGAGGGAGTGGTCTCGCTGATCTTCAGCACGCAACGCCACTTGGCGAAATCGGCACCGTCCTTCTTATACTGAGCGCAGCGCTCCGACAGGCCGTCCAACCCTGTGTGAACAAGAGAAATCAGTCCTGATGCCTTAATGCTGGCGTTCGAGGGTGTCAATTGCGGCCTGAGATCTGAAACTGTCCCATCAAAACAAATTTTTTTCCCCCCCTGGGATTCAAAATTATAGGTATATTTTGGGCTGTAAATATTGTGAATATTTATGCTACATTAGATGTTTGGCATTTACCATGACATATGTGCCAAACCAAGGGGGAGGGGTTAAATACTTATGCAAACCCAACCATCGCTATATGGAAGAACCATGTGTTTGTTTGATTTGAAAATAATCTCTGTTCAATCCTTTCATTCATTCATAAAAAAAAAAAAAAAAAAAATTCAGCAGTCATCCTAACATGTACTTTAATGTAAATAAATTACATATTTTTAATATTAATATACTTTACCCTGTGTTGTGGTTTCCCCGTTGGTCCCTGCCAGAGGAACAACACCTTTGTCGACCTATTGCAAGAAGAACACAGTCTTTAGCAGAGGTCGACGATTTTACTGATATAGATAGCTAGGTTGGATCGTACTTGCCAATAACTCATTAAATCAATCGATATTTTTAAATGGATACTGGATAGAAAAAACAACAACAAACACTATGTAAACTAGTACTTAAAAAAATAAATAAATATATTACATCCAAAAAAAACCTCAGTGATTCGCTTGTAGACTCGGCTCTTGTAATGTATAAAGCAACCCGGAAAAACTATCGGTATGTATTTCTGACTGTACGTCACTATCAGTGCAGCTTCATGTTGGAAAAACAACTAATAGAAACCTCATCTTCGTCTACCATCCATTTAATAATAAATTGTGTTGCCATGGAGACGGTATTGCACTCTAAAGGCCCGCATGCACCGTAACCTAATCATAATCTCAATCTCAACCCTAACCTTTATCCAGATTATTTATACACACTGATCACTTCCATGAGCTCAAGACGAAAACTTTCAAAAGAAATAAAATGTCAATAAAAATGATAATCATGCAGCAGGCTTGATGTGGTCACACCCCACGCCAATAGAGCAAGTATACCTTAATGCCCACGACAATGCCGCGGTCCTTGATCAGCTTGGCGAAATTAGTGCCGTCGTCCGTGCTCTGGTAAAGAGTCTCGTGGAAGAAGATGACGCCACCGATGCAGTTGTCGATGCGCTCGTCAGCTGTGAACAGGAGCTGGCGGTATAGGCGGCGGTTCTCTTCGGTGTTCTCGACGCCGATGGGGTTCAGGCGCTTGGCCATGCTCCCTGTGTGCGCACATGTCCGCAAAAAGTTACTGCTTCAGGCCAAAGGAAATGGCACAAGCCTCAATATGCAACAGATAGCACACGTATTACCAAAGCGAATACGAATTCGAATGTTGCTCAAAAAGCACCTCAGTGCTGCACATGTACCTACAAACTATAGTTCTATAGTTTCCTAGAAGGAACCGGTTTTCATTATGTCTAATATCTTTTAGGAAGATGCACCTGAATTTCATTTAACAAAAGTATTTCCAAGCCTTAAGATTTGCTGATGTTGGCAATAATTTCCCTGCTTTAAAAACATGCTTTATTTCTATATATTCAAACTGAAACACAGAGCTGATAGTTATGATCAACGCATGATCAGGACACTATGAGGTTGGGAACAGTCGAATCGGAGGTGCTGAAGTTAGCTGGGACTTCGGGACAGACCTGTGGACTCATCCGCAGCCAGAATGCCTTTGCCGGGTGCGACGATGGCCAGAGCGATCTCCTGCAGCTCCTTCTTCTGCGCAGGGGTGAGTGCTGGGTACTGGTGAGTCATGATGCCTGCTGCTCAGAACGACCTGAGGGGAAGAGGGAAGGAGGGGGAGAAAGAAAGTGTGTCAGTGATCAGTATCCACTGGGGAAGCCTGGGTTAGATTTCATTAAGAGTGCATCCATGCCCAGAAATCCACAACGATCAATTTTACAAGTAGATTCACGTCTGATTGATGAGCAACTCCAAAAAAAAAAAAAAAAAAAAAAAAAAAAAAAAGAGTTCCCTCCCCCTTTCAGGTAAAAAAAAAAAATCGAATCGGAGCTAGAGTTTGTTAAAGTCGTAACATGCTGATACACACCAGAACCAGCAGCTTTTTCCATCCATAATCATCTTTCTAAACCCTAAACTGCCAAGACCATGACAGCTTATTGATGTCTAGTAAACCAGTGTTGATTTATTCACTGAACGAGACTTAAAGCACTTGTATGTCGCTCTGGATGATGTGTTACTGATTCTACTGCCTGCAATCATCGTGCAGTTCTGCGCCATTTGATAATTAAGTCTATATAATTGAAAATGTATAGAATATCCAAGATTATCTACTACATATATTTAGATCATCTGTATATTCAGCATGTCTTAATATATATTGTGCCATACATACATCTTGCTCTCATCATTTATTTACATTTACAGCACCCTTATTCAGAGACTTACAGTTTTCTCATTCCTACACTAAGAAGCTATGGGGTTAAGGGACCAGGATTGGCGTGGCTGGGATTTGGACTCACGACCTTCGGATCCAAAAAGTCTGATGCCTTAACCACCTCCCTTAGCACTTAGCTTCCATCCATCCATCATCTTCCTACCTACTTAGCACATTAGATTTAGTAGCGGCATCAGCAAACAGGTCAAGAGATACGTTGTTTTGTTTTGGACACTATTAGTGAGTGGCTTAAATTTATATTATATATATATATATATATATATATATATATATATATATATATATATATATATATTTAAATACAACTGTTGTGTGAATAATTAAAAGAGCCTCATAAGATAGTCGTCTGCAACACTGATATTCAAAAACAATTTCTTTATGATCTACGAAGTAGCAGCGACCGTAGGCTACTAAATGGAACGTTATTGGAGCAAACAAATATCAAACCATTGCCTTCATTTTCAATTATCTGGAAGCCTGATGTTTATCATGTACCACCTGTTGCTACCCTCCTGATTCGGACGTTCTCATTCCTGTATGCCAGGAGAGCAACGGCATGAAACTATACCAGACCCGTCTTGGAGCCAGACTGCACTGTGTGTCGAAGGTGTACAATTGTATTTCTGCACTACGATGTAAAATATCTTTGGGTTGCAAACGTTCTCTGGGTTAAATCCCTCCTCGGTTTAAATGCAAGCTCCAGAATAAAGGCTGGATTACATAACGAGTGCTGAGCAGCGCAGAGATTCCCAAAGAAGGGTTATGAACTTATGCTTGTCTAAACTGTGCTGTCAGAGCTCATTTCTCAGCGGGGTGTGAAAATCCAACTGCATATACAACCCGAGTGAACATACAGAATTCAGGAAGCATTTGGAAATCCAGTGATTGGAATTATTAAATTTGCATTTAAATATTCAGCTTAAAGCGGCCTGATTATCAAAATTAACTTTTGGCTTAACCAAAAATAAAAAACAAACGTGTCTCCCTGTTCCTCATCAATGTTCCTCTCAAGTTCCCTCTCCTGCATCCCAATCAGCTCAGACCAGCATGAACTGGCTGCGATGAACTGCGTGATGCCGTGACATGATACAAACATCTCGTTCCGTGTAACTCCAAGTAAACGGGGGAGTTGGGGTTGGATTGTTGACTCTATAAACATATATCTAGTATGTCCTTAGTAGCAGGAGTCCCACGTTCCCACCAGGGCTGGAAGTGCACTCATCCGTGAATAAACCTTTCTGTTTAGCCGAACCAAAGCTTCCACAGAACAACAAAGCCTCGTTCCCTCGTTCATCACCACCATATTCAAGAGAAAGACGGAAGCACAGCTAGCCAATGTGTTTGAGGAGCCCTGGTCTCCTTGCCAACCTTCACCATCAACTTATAGGCTTTGGAAATAGAGCACAATGCCACCCGAGTGGCCTGAGATTTAACCCTTTCCTCTCGCCTTAATTTGCTCTACTTAGTAAAATTTTCTTTGCTTTGAGGGAGAAATTAAGCTAAACATCTAATTCATTTAACAAGAATGTTTAGTTTACACGTTTGAACTGCCTCCAAAACGTAATTTTAAAGATCTTTATTAGTATTACATAGTTTATTTTTTACAGTATTAAAAAAAGTAAAAAAAAAAAAAATTTAAGTTTTTTTTTTTTATTGATCAATTTTATTATTCTTTTTTATTTATTTATTTGAAAGAACACAAAATCTACATTAGATCTCAGTTGAAGGATCCTGTTTCCCTGTGGTATAAAAAAAACAAACAAAAAAAAAAAACAATCGTTGCATGCATGTTAAAAAGTTAATTAATGTTAATTAATTAATAACCTGGGGAAAATTTATTTATAAATGTATACTTATTTTTAAATAAGTAAATAAAGGCAAGAGGCATAAAATCAATTAAAAGATTTTTTGGGAAAATGATAATTTATTAATAATAAAAAATTTAATTAAATAAAAAAAGCAGGGGGGGGAGGGGGGGGGCCTCAGACACCTCACTTTGTGGGTGGACCGGGATATTAAATTCAACAGCATGATTTGCTAAATTATTATTTTTCATAGAATAAAGTCTGTTTCCAGAACTCAATCATCAGCTACTTATTCTATTCATAAACCGTCCCTGGCGTCTTTTTTTTCCCCCTCCATCAGGGAGACTGAGACTTGCACCGTGTCGGGTTAGTCAATGCAGAAGGTCTGAGGCTGAACAAAAGAGAAATGAATCATTAACCTAATGACAAGATTGCTGATGAAACTGAGAGGAAACAAATGTGTGCAAGTGTAAATGCGAAAGTGTGTTTTGCAATAATTTGAAGGATAATCTGAAGTTCTGCAAAAGCTGATGTCTGTTACACTTTTCACTGTACACAGTATAGAACTCCTTTACTGTATACAGGATTAATTAAAGGACAGGTCTATTTATATTTGTTAAAATAAAAAAAATGTGAAAAAATAAAAAATAAATGTAGCTTTGAAAAACACATCGAGATGCCTCGAGATCTCGGATCCACCCAAGTCACGTGACTGGCGTTTGTTGTGGCGATAAACTTCATTGATCTCCCTAATGTACTGAAACCTACGCTAAAAATGGCCGAGCTTAGACTTGTAGGACAAACATGTGAAGGTCATCATTGATTTCCATTTTCACCACAGAGCGAGTGAATCATTTTTGCAGAATGCGTATGCTTCCTGTAATGAGATGCATAGTTAAGATTCATTGAAGGAGTCTCCAATATCAGTGGACGTTTTCCATCACAGAAAGGTTACAGATGGGATTGAATGTACATGAGGCCCTGGGGTTATTTCCATCCAGAACGGCCATGTTGCTATTTTTTTTTTAAATAAGATTTACGGCAGTTTTTCACCAAACTCAAAGATCACCATGATACACAACTGTAATCATCTATGCAGATGTTGACTCATTATGGAATGATGGACAACTAAGTGGTTTTATGGAAGTTCACTGATATTTAATTGTATTACTCTTCTTAATCATCTGTTCAACCTCTGTGACTTTGAGATATAGAACATCTGCATTTATCAACACTCCATCTTACATGCACGTTCAAAGAGCAGGTGTTTCTAATTGAGGCTCGGGTCCTGCGTGCATCCTCTCTTGAAGACGATCTGCTGTGGTTCTGCACTGCGTCACCCTCCCAGGCCTCCTCCTCCTCCCACCCGTGTAAAGGTGACATCCATCAAATCAAGGTACGCCATAAACAGCCCTCAAATGGATAAAATAATCCACCTTTTTGCAGGAGGCGGATCCAGCTCCATTCTCCTACCAAACATCTCCAACATAAACACCAGCTGCTGGACAGATACTGAGCAACCAAATCACAGGTTGCACAACTAAAGGAGAAATGTTGTTTGTCATTTATATACAGATTTAAGATGTAATTTTGCAAATACATACGAGTGGAAAAAAAAAACCAAACCTTTGGAACTGTCAAGGTCAAGATTTGGCTCAAGGTGGATTAATGTGGATGTGTAAACTCTAAAGCCAGTGACATGCGCAGTACGACTCCATCAAACCCTATTATAACTACTATAAATCCCCGAGCATCAAAGATGCGTCGAAACTGCGCAAACATTTCGCCTTATACCTCACGCGAGCGTCTGCGTTTCCTCAGCGCAACCATAATGTTTTTCCCCTAAACACCATTTCGCCACGGTTTTTCAATGACGGGCTGGGCGACATTTTCACATCTAGTCACGAACAAATCCCTGGACGACTTCCGTCGTCGTGTTAATTTTGCGTTCAGGAAAAAATTATGTGGGGTATGACTCAACCTTGGGGTTAGGGGGGGTTTTCCATACAGGCTTAACTAAAACCACCACCCACTTGATGGAAATGCGTACGTGCACACGGGCAGGTACACACCCTCATCCTCAAACACCCTCATCCACACCCGTCCACCAGTCTCTCCTATCAAAACATATCAGTTTTATTACTAAAAAATGTGGGGTTGCATTGAATTAAGATCGTCCCAACCGCCATTTCCCTCTCATTACATTTCCTGTACATGAGGCCAAAATGCGGAAGAGGAGGAGGATGATGTCCTGGTTCAAGGTTGTCAGTGATGTTAGGACATTTTCTCCGTCTTTATGATTTTCTACCCATAAAGAACTAACCAATTAACTAATAATGACCTTCCAGTCTCCTTAACGAGGCAAGTTCCCTTTTATTATTATAATAAAAACTATCTACCATTTCAATTTAGAAACCTTTCCAGGAACATGAATATATCTTAGAAAATGACTTCCCCTATCCTTTAAATGGAAGCTGTTTTTCTTACCTGGTTGTTGTGTAAGGAAAAAGCTGGAGCGAGGGATGTACTGGAAGAAGATGCTCTCTGAACGCCAAAGTCTGCCGTTGTGATGCCGCAACGCAACGTGACCGCGTACAAAAAGCCCTTGTTACATATTCATGAGGCGTCCCCTCATACGTCATGACGTCACGCGATGTTCGTCACCACGTACGCCCTGGACGCCGGTGTGAGGCATGTCCTGTAGGCACGTAGGCTTTAAGGATGACTTGCTGTATCATAAAGATGTATTAAATTTCGCAGCAGAGAATAAATATAAATATATATATATATATATATATATATATTTTATTAATCTGAATGGAAATCCAAAGAAAATGCAACAAAAATGATAATCTGTCTACAATAAGTGTCAGAGAAACAACAATTCGACCCAAAACGATCTTTATATTTTATCGTTTAAAGACGAGAGATAAAAATACGATGGAAATACTATTGTATTAGAATATACGCCTACTATCGTGGCCTTTATTTTTTTTTTATAAGAAATAATAAACAAAGGATCCAGGGTTATAGTGTCAAATAACAAGGACATTTTTCAGCAGACGTAAAGCCATGAGTTCCATTGAGGTGCCCAAAAACACAATCCTTCTATATTCTTCTGAAACGCCCATCTTTTTCGTTGTTCAAATATTACCTCGTCTGCCACTAATCTCTGACTAGTCTAATCTAGTGACAAAACCCATCATCAATTTTATTTAAGTGTTATGTAATTTATTCAAGGTCCAAGCTGTGGCCTGTTCATGACCCTCTATCAATAGAACCACCTTCAACCCTGACCATCAATTCTTCTGATACATTTATAACTCTTGACAAATCACCTTCTGAGAAGCAAAGCAAAGCTGCGTTGTGCTTACTGATTCTTCAAATCTGCTGAATCCAATTACTCGCTATGAATATACAAAAAAAAAAAAGATTTCTAATACATTATTGAAACAAATAATAATGCAATTAAACACTACATTAAACAACGTTTTGTAGGGGAAAATATGGCATTACATTTTGTTCTTAAAAATGTTCTGTTTAAATAAAGCTGTACGAAGTCTCTGAAGTTTTGTGCTGAAAATATCACATCTTGATAGTGTACTAAATGAAAAAAGGTTCATGCACACTAGTCTGTCACATCACATGCGCCTGTTGAACATCCCAATCCAGATTTATTTCCTTTAGCTGTTTTAATAAACTCGGCTTTTCTGCACGTTCTTCCCAAAGCAATTCAGTAAGGTTGAGTTAAGGGCTGAGGCAATACACAAACTCCAAACCAACTGACTTTTTGCACTGTAATAGGTTTGGGCCTCAGTTCCAGTGAAGTTTATTTGTAAAAGGTACAGTACACAAAAACATTCGATACAATTGTGTGCTTCAAAGGTTGTGGCAATAATTTTTGGAAGAACAACATAACGTTTTGATGGTCAGGTGCCAACAAATCTGTGGCCATGTTACATTTATCTGTATTTCCATCAAGGGTGCCAGTAATTCTGGAGTGCACTGTAAGCAGCGTGCTTCCTAGTCCATGTCTATATTGTTTACAGAGACTGTAAGTCATTTTACATTTGGTTTGCTGGCTGTAAACATACACACACACACAAAATGACTCACATTTCAATTACTCACAAGTTCCTCACATCCTGTTTACAGGTTAAAATCTTTACCTGAGGTCACACCATGGGAATCGACCATGGATATAAAATAAGCTGTGAGATCTAGGTGATGTATGATGAAATATGTATAACATTATACTTAGTGTAATTATTGACCTATTTAAAGTGTCTGCAGAATGTCACCCAAAGGAGGATATTTTATTCGCAGGATTTTAGCATGGTTTCTAATATTATATATAGTAGCCCTAAGAAACTGCGTGGAAAATTATTGCTCAAACATCCTAAAAAAACATCAAGGGACACAAAGATCTGTCACAGTGAAATGAAAAAAGATTTACCCAATCTGAACGATCCTGAGCAACACACTTCAAACTTCAACAACATTCATTTAGGATCTGGCTACACTAGAGCCCTCTGTGGATCGTTGCCCTAAGGTACTTGCTCTAAGTTGAGGGCCTCCACTAGTTTCACATTGGTTAGTGTTAGGGTTTCTTGAGCAGAGTCGGAGTTTGACTCTCCAACGAAATCGCAGACAAAGTCAAAATCGGGAAAAGGTTCCAGTGCGAGACCTCGGCAGGCTTTTTCAGGTCGATCTGGCCGCTTCTTCAGCTCCAGGATCAGATCTACTGTTTTTTTCTGTATCAGCTGGGAGTCGAACGGAGTGCCGCGGAAAAAGCTTTGCCGCTTGAAGCACTCCAGAGTTCGCAGACGACGTGTCGGGGTCTTACACAGCAGCTGCCAGGAGACGAGGACGCCAGGATGAGGTCACGTCTTATATTTAAAATGGTTTTGGGGTAAAATCTACAGGAGGATCCAGAACTAATTGGTCAGTTGATAACTAACACCCCGGGGAATGTTTATTTCTCACCTCAGTCAGCAGAAGGGCAAATGGAGCAGAGAAGGTTCTGGGAATCTCGTAGAGGAAGCAGCGCACCTTCCTCAGCATGCAACAGTGATCTGACTCTGGAGGTACAGGGAACTGTGAGGAGAAGGGCAAATATTAATCATCAAGGACCAACTCACAATTCAGAGCAGATTCTACCTGAACATGTCATGGCAGACCCTCAGGCCCCTGGCATATTTGTTCTCGCTGTCTTCAGTAAGCACTTTATCGTGGGCCAGGTTGTGATGGGTCGGTTACTTATGCAAGGGAACATTGAGCTCAAGGTGCTCAGTGTAACCTCATATTCCTTTCAAGGCTCATTCTTTTCTGCTTACCACGGTGGCATAGAGTGGTTATTTGAGTTATTATGGCGTGCACAATACTTCTGAAGGTTTTGTGTGCACAATTATGATTTTGGAAGTATGTGTTTTACAGATTCTTTGGTACAAATAATGTGTCTAAAGAAGGAATTTTTAAGGGTGTTGAATGAGTTATAAGAAAGAGATTTAAATTGATCAACATAGATGATATGAATGCGTCTTTATTTAGTACTTAGTCATTTCTTAAAAGGACGACTTTTCAAATTAATTCACTACAATTTTTCAATTAATTTCTGTTATGTAAAATATAATTAGCTCTTTTTGTAAATGAGTGACTATTAAATAACTCTGTAGAGCCAGATAACGTATTGCATTCCTTCCTCTGCTAAAAATGTACCGGCCATGTCAGAAATGTGCAAAGTCACTACTCTGATGCCAATTTATTGCTCTACATAGATATAATGTCTAGACTCTGTGCCACCTGCAGTCCAGCTTTAGAATACAAGAGAATACAATAAATGTCCCTGCATACTGATACAACGATGCAACCACGTGTCAGTGACCTGCTTTATGACTTCACCTTGCCATTAGCCAATGCGAAGAGCAGGATCCCCAGGGACCACCAGTCAGCGGCGTGGCTGTACGGACCCCCACCCAGCACTTCAGGAGCTGTGATGCAACAGGAAGCTTTTGTAAGACGTGGAAATATTTTACACAACACCTTTATGAGACCTATGAGGATCTTACAAACCATTTAAAATTGAAAATAGACCACATGGGAAACTTTATTATAATAGCAGTTACTGTATATATTAATTACATTGCACATGCATATAGCAAGGATATGCTGGTTTAAGACTTTTGCATACTGTAACCTTTCAGGATTTATTTAATCAATCCATTAGTATTTTGTACCCATGTACTGAATTGTCCCGCATATAGTGAACGCCCTTCCTCCACGTTCGAGCCTCCGGGACAAACCGAAATCAGCCAGGCGTAAATGCCCTGACACACATGAAAACAAAATCATCACAACATTCGGATCAATTCAGATTAACACGTGTGCATGTAATGGTACGATTTCACATCAGTTACAGATTCTGTTATCTATTAATCTAAAAGTAATCTATGGACATTTCAAGGCAGAGACACACATTTTCTGCACAAATTCTGGAATGTTCTGTAAAGCCCAAAAGCCACCCTACAGCACCCTCTAGTGGACAGAAAGCACATTACAACCTGCACTTACCCTGATCTGATAAAAGTATATTCTCCATCTAAAAAAGAATAAAAACAGATCTGTCAGAGCCTTCCATTTAAATCCTCATCTTAATACAAGACAAAAAAAATACTTACCTTCACATCACGATGGATGATTCCAAAATCATGAAGAAACCCTGCAATATGGGGGGAATAAAGCAGTACAAGAATAGGTACACAAAAGAATACAGCTCTTCATCAATAAGTGATCGACTTTAAGATCCTTACCTAGAGCAGAACCGAGCTCAGCAGCGAAAACCTTAATGACTTCTTCTCCAAACTGACCAATCATCACCCAGTAGGTGTATAAATCTCCTGTACTGCAGTAGTCAAACACTAGAGAGGTGAAAAAAAGGGTGATTAGGAGGACACTGTGTTTGATAATAGTGTTACAAGTATGGGGACCAAATGTGGAATGTGCTGTTCAAAAAGCACATACTAATATAATGGTCAGGTGTCAGCAAACTTTTGTTTGTTTTTGTTAGACGAAGGTTCTTATCCGGCACGACATAAAGTATAACTTGTGATTTCCAACAAGGAGTTTGGAATTCCTATTTGGGAAAGTCTTTTCAACCGGGAGTTAAGCAAGCTCACAACATGAACAGTAAATAAAGAAATGACTTACAGTAACAGCTGTATACACACAAGTTATCGTTTTACACAAATCAGCAGCTTGTTATATGTATGTAACTAGTTTCTAACAAAAAATAAACACGGCGCTGTCCATGGTTCCCCAAATTACCCCCAGCTTGCCCCGTCCCTGCAGCCTAGATACCAAAAACAAAGACAAAAAATATTCAAGGTCTTCACAAAGTGTACTAGAACGCAGCATTAGCATGTGAAGTCCACTAGCCTAGCATGCCATCACAGGAAGTTGTTCTACAGCTGATACAATCACACAGGTATATGTATTAAATACAGGTGGAAATTATTTTCAATGCTGCTTTGTAAGAAAGAAAAATAAAAGGGGGGTAAAAAGGAGTGAAAAGGGATGAGGTGTTGCTACATCAGATTTCATTATTTCAATTCAGTAGGACAGTTCAGTATTTGGGTTGGACTACTGGGTTCTTTAATTAGAATTTTGTCTACTGAAAACAGACATGCAGCTCCTGGATATGTGCGTTAGCCTCATGGCTACTATGCAGTTCTTCTTTCTTTTAGCTAATAATGAGAAACTTACTCAAGAATAATAAGCTTAGTTTTTTTTTTTCCCCTTTTCTTTTGAGATAATTTTAGAATTACTTTTCATTCTTTTTTTTCCTGAAGTCAAAAGTCAGAGTCTACTTTTGGGTATAAGGGGGTTTGTGAAAGCTCTGGAAGTAAAACGCCAGAGTGATTAAGTGAAAAAAAGATCGACATCCTGAGGGTAGAAGGAAATCTGGACCACTGGGGCGGATTCTGAGTCACTCACTAATATAGAGATGGTACTGGGTCTGCCAGCAGTCCTGCAGGTCGTGGACGAAAGGATGGCGCAGCTGACGCTGCAAATCAACAATTAGACAACGACGACACAGGACAACCGAGTCAGCGAACTACTGAGGGATCAAAAAACGGTAATAAATGACTCGTATATTCACCCTTAATTTACATTATAATCCTCTAAAGGAATTACTGCTGACCTAAGACTAAAAATGAAGCTAATTTGACCACTTTTTGTTTTAACTAAACTATGCATTTGAATAGAAACATTTAAATCTGAGGGTAAAGAAAAAAAAATATATATAAAAAAAATTATATACACACACATACATACATACATACATACATACATACACACACACACACACACACACACACACACACACACACTGTACACAGGCTGCACTTGTACTAACCTGGATTATCACTTCTTCTTTAGACTGGTCCAGCACACCCAGACGAAGAATCTCTGACTTCGGGATGACCTACGTTCAAAAACACATGCAAAATGTGGTACATCTCGTAGACCTCAACGAAATGCTTTTCACAGTATATTCCTTTACATTATCTGTACATTTCTATACAATCTTCAAGTCAAATCCAGTGTCTTTATAGCAGTGCATTTCACACCCAGACCTTCAGTGATGTCCTGCCTGAATCAATCCACCATTATTACGACTCCATAGCAATAAAGTAGCATACTATACAGAAACACAGTATAACAGAGCGCTGGGTCACAGACAGGTATCTGTGAGAATGAATGGCATTACTTAAGAACTCTTATTCAAGAAACTCAATAAACACAATTCAATAAGTCTCCTTTCACAGTAGCCACAGCTGCACCACCGGTATACATCATCTCTAGCAGGAGCATCAATATTTACCTCAAAAAATGACCCCCAGGTTTTCGGTGCATTTTCTGATTATTTATCTGTGCATTAAGGTTTTCCTGGGGATTTAAAATGAAGGTGAATTGAGTGTTTTGTGCAAACAACTGTTTTCAACTGTTTTGGCTGACCTTTCCTCATGATGTCCTCATGATAATAACCTTCACTTTTCTAAGATGATGTTTCACTAGATTTTGTGGAGATTGGTGCTCATTCAGCCACAAGTGTGTTAAAGTCATGTTCAAATTTAGGTGAGATTAATCCCAAAGGTGTTCAACAGGGTTGAGGTCAAAGCTCTATAGCGGGAGATCTTCATCAATCTTCAATCTTCATGGAGCTGGCTTTGTGCACAGGGACATTGTCATGCTGGAACAGGTTTGGGTTTTATAGTTCAAGTGAATGAACAATTTCATGCTACGGCATTTAAAGACGCCATATCCAAATATGTGGTTCCAACTCTCTGGTAACGGTTTGGAGAAAGACCATATATGGCTAGAAAAGTCAGGTGTACCAATACTTTTGTTCATATAGTGTTTACCAGAGCTGCTGTTAAATTAATCAAGGCCTTTAATGAGATCTAATACAGAATGATATGAGAAATAAAGGTAATACATTTACCTTAACTGCATAAGTCTTTTCATTGTCCATGTCCTTCACCTTCAAAATGGGACCAAACGATCCTTTGGCAATGTAACCTAGGATCTAAGAGTACAACATGAAGAGTCCAGAGGAAATAACTTAACAGCATATACAGTGTTTTATGATTATAAATGAAACTTTTTCACAACAAACTTTTTCTCTGACCTGAAAGTGCTCATGTACAGGAATGCTGCGGTAGGGAAACTCAGGTAAGAACATGTTGATAAATGCCGGGAGACTCCACTCCCTGTGTAGTGTCTCAGGTCCAGGCATTGAAGATAACACATACTCTGGGACATACATCTTGTCCTGAATCATCCGCCGTGACCTGATGTGCAACCCTGAAGCCACAGAAATGCCCAGACTGGATAGAAAGCCATGCCATCTAGACAAGTAGTGACTTTCCTCCTTGTGCTGTAATGTATTCTGTAATAAATTACATTGTAGTTAATGTATCTGGCGTAAGTATAAATGATCAATATATTTATTGACAGGCAAAAAAAGGTTTGGATGAATTTGGTAAAATGGACCATGACATTATCAGGCAGGACATCAGATTAATATATAGATGTCTATATGAAGACTCACAAAAATAAAAGGTACCCAAACTGCACGTTTCATTGTTGATATGGTGGTACATCTTTTGTTCTTTTCATATGATTCTTGTACCTGAGAAGATGCATCTGCATTATGGGGAACAAACAGTGGATTGCACCTGAAAATATCATTCCAGATTTATCTTTTTTACTGTTAGAGTAAGCACCACACATCTGGGAATGTTTTCCAATCGATTGTGGAGCATCTCTGAAGGAATTTGTGTTCAGCCACAGGAACTTGAGATCGGATACTGTGTGAGGACATCTGGGGTTCAATTAATGTTCCAAAATCTTCCACTCCTGGATTACAGGAACATCATCATGACGGAGCACGTTCAGGTTTTTTAAAATTTATATTTACATAACATTTACGGCATATAGCAGACAAAGAAAGTACCGACTGGGACCTTTTTGGGAACAGATGGTGGAGATATATATATATGTGGCTAATAGAAATGAAATAATGCCCTTGTTTTAATTTCATGCAAATGAATTGCACTGTAGATCCATTGGTCCGTAAAGTTAATTCTGTACATTTGAAGTAACACAAAATTATTATTTTTTTAATTAACCAACTTCAACCAGTTTAATTAGACTAATAATCCTAATTATTTAGATTATTTAAAATACAGCCATTGCCTTTTTTTTCTTTTCTTCCATGGACAAACGTGAACAGGCACATTTCTAGTTCTAGTCATACATATACACAATGCACAAAAAAGAAAAGCAGAAAACTTCAGCACTTCATACAAACCTTGCTGCTCTTTCCTCCATTGGCACCCATCCCATTCTATTCAGGGTTTTGCTCTGAAAATAAATGTTACTCTACATTCCTGTTATGTTATCCATGTTTTAGAATCCAGCCCAAAGGACTGTTTAATCCTCAGAATAATGTTTATTATCAAACCACATCCCAAAAAGCACCAGAGCCAAACTTATGAAGGCATTAATAAAATAATCTCCTTTATCTCCATCAACTCACAGCCGATTGGCCCGTCATGACAGATCAACCAATCACGTCGTGGATTAAAGCTCTGACCCCGCCCCCTTGCCCTGTTCTCTGGCCGCAGTTATAAAATATTACAATAAATAATTATAGAATTATTTCCTATAAATAAAATGCACATATTTTTGAAAATTATTTTAACAAAGCTGCAAAATACTACAATACTGAAAGACTACGAAACAATTCATTATTTCCTTATAATTTTATATTCACAGTAGAAAGATAATTCTAATATATTTTATTTCGTCTTTAATGCAGTGTGAATATGCTGAATTTGTGTGGACTTGTAACAGAAACTGTTCATAAGAAAAAGCTTAATCATGTCTGTCTTTTCCCCTTTTTCTTTTGCACAACATACAAACAATACATACAATTTATACCGCTGTCTAAGGAAGCGAGACAACGCCATAATAGTAATTGACAGACGATCTATCCTATCACAACGAACTCATTAAATATAAAATTAGCCAATCAGAGCGCAGGAGCGCGGAATTGACCAAATGCGGGTAGGAACAACAAAAGCAAAACAACGCCTGTTTTTAGTTCGCTGCGTTTTGCTCGGTGAGTCAAATTATTGTAGTATTTAAATGTTCCGCTTTGGTGGTTAGGATGCACTTCAGAAGACTTTTTTATACAAATAAATATATTTACAGGTATATATTTTTATTTTATTCATAACAAACGGTAAAAGCATTTGAGAATTAAAAAGAAAAAAACGGCTTAGAGATGAGAGTCGATTCGCTAGTGATCCGAACCGACGAACTGACTCAAAGAGTCGACACTAGTCAATATGGCGACGCTCATGCGGTGCGTGAGGAGTGTTTGTACCACCAGCAACAGGTGTGTGCGGAGACAAATAGTGTGTGTTTCAACAGTGGATACAGTGGGCATAGCATCAGATTGCCAGAGTCAAGAAAAGGCAACGAGCAAACGAGAAAGTCATGTCTTGTCCTCCAGACCTTCACATGTCCACGCAGTTGAAGGTCTGCGCTATGAAAAGGCGCATCCTGATGACAAGCGAGTGTTGTGAGTACTGTGCTAATGTTTATATGACAGAATTTATGTCGTTCTGATGTCACACTTATTCATGACCTTGAAGGGATCCTGTGAAAGCTGGATTTAATGTGGGAATACAACCTTATGACCAGTTTTCCCAGGATTCATCAACAATGTATGTAAACTATATGTCTGCCTCTAGTGGTGAAGCGTGGAAATACAACTGAATGGAAATCCTTTCCTACAAACCTACTGAAGATGGATGAATAAAAAGTCATATAAGTGTAACAAGGATGGTCAGTTTAGGATAAATCCTGATTATAGAGTTGGAATACAATCCTATGCCAAGTTTTCCCATGATCCATCTACCCCAAATTAAGCTGCTCTGACCAAGAAAACTGGGGATAAGGTGGGGTGGTATTAGAACTTTCATAGAGCACCAGTTCATTTCAGGACAATCACACACATGGATCTTGGTATAATTGTGTATATTGTGGGAATAGAACCTCCATCGAGCACCAGTTAATTACAGGACACACTACAAGCAAACCTTTACACACTGAAGGGCAAAGAGAAATAACACACCAACCAGCAGGTTTTGGAGAGGGGTGAAGAAAACCTGCGAATCCTCAGGGAACCCACAAGGACAATGAGGTCAACACAAGAAACTCGGAGGAGATGGTAATCTAAGGTTCAGATTGAGCCAGAGGCCTGTCAAAGTTTGCAAAGTGATTGCAGTTAATTTTTTTAGGGAGCAAAAGAAAATACACACTGCACCTTTAACTCCTTTAATTCCTGTACCGTTTACAGACGTTTGGTGAGCCTGGCTCGGTCCAAAAAGCTTCGTTCTCAGCAAGGGAAGATCCTCCTGGAGGGAAGACGTCTCATTTCTGATGCTCTGGATGCGGGTGCTTCACCTCTTGCCGTCTTCTTCAGCACGGAGGAAAGACTTCACAAGCTTCCTGTAAACAGACTCACACACGCCAGCTTAGTCAAAGTCAAGTTGGATGATGTCCAGATCTGGCCTGATCTTGACATGCCGCTCGATATGATTGGTAATGCACAAAGGGGGTGGGATTTTATTGTGAATTTCATGAAAGCTTCCAAAATAATAATGTAGTTGAAATTGAAGTGTGTAATGACTGCTGACTAGATCACACTTCTCGCTAGTGAGACTGTGCTTGTTTTGATCGCTCACAAAATCATATCATGATCAAGTGTCATGGTAGAAAAGATCTACATAGGCTTGTACCGAAGCTCACTTATGAATTAAAGTCTGAAATCTGATTGGTCAAAAGGTTTGATGGCATTCTTGATTCTATAGCAACAGCTACATTGCTACATAGGTATCTTTACCGGTGAGGGAATGTCTGTTTGTTGCTGCTATAACATATATAACAATATATGGACAAAATTATTGGGACACCTGACTCCTCAAACCATATGTTCCTCCCTCACAATTGTACAGGACGTCTTTTGGATGTGGACCCACTAATAGTTTTTCCCCATCGTTTAAACCTGTTGCTCTGTGCACAAAGCCAGCTCCATAAAGATATGCTTCGGGTTGGAGCAGAAGATCTTCTGCTATAGAGGTTTAGACCCCTCTAAATGTGAACGCTGACTGCACCCCAGTCCTCCTCACCTCACCTACATCAGTACCTGACCGTAGCATCCTAGTATCTGCTTATGCTCTACAAAATCTAGTAGAACATCTTCCCAGAAGAGTGAAGGTTATTAAATGTGGAATGGGATGTTCAAAAAGAAGCTTCTGATTTTATGATCAGGTGTCCACAAAGGTTTTATCCATACAGTGTAAGCAGCAACAGGGATTTGTTAGAAATGTAACTATAAATGGAAAAAAAAAAAACAACACCTATGAATGAAGAATTTCATATTTTATATGCAATTCCGAGTATTTCAAGTTAATAACAGCGTAACACCGTATGGTTTGGCAGCAATCTTCAGACGTCCAGATGTGTCCAAGCTCTCATTTTCCGAGGAGAAATACGGGAAAGCATTGCCTTTGACGCTTATCTGCGATAATCTGCGGGATCCGGGGAACCTGGGTGCGACGTTGCGCTGCGCCGCTGCTGCCGGATGCCACAGCGTCCTGCTGAGTTCAGGTATGAGTAATTTAGCAATATTTAAATGACCAGTTAATTCCTGTTAATTACTGTTGAAATTTTTCAGTGTTGAAAATTCCTGGAATTTTGCAACCCTAATTGCTGCCAAACATTTCGTTCGGCATATATCGGTTGAATGTAAAGGATCGAATTTCCAATCTTCTTTCAGGTTGTGTGGACGTCTGGGAGCCGAAGGTCCTCCGTGCCGCCATGGGCGCCCATTTTCGCCTTCCCATAATCCCTAACCTGTCCTGGACCGATCTACAGAATCATCTTCCCTCCACTACGACCGTCCACGTAGCTGATAACTCAAGCAGCTTTCCCGTGACCAAGCCTGAACTCTTAGGAACGTCTCGTCGGCGTAAAAAACCCGGAGAATACGGATGGGTAAACAGCCGCCAGATCTCCCTGAAAGAATGCGGTGAAGATGAGGATGAAGAGGACAAAGCGGGTGGATCGAAGCAGACATACCTGGTTTTAGAGACTCAGCCGTATCATACGAGTTGGATGGGTAACCACACGGCTGTTGTGATTGGTGGAGAGACTCACGGTCTGAGCCGGGAAGCCTTACAGCTGGCAGAGGAAACGGGGGGGCGGAGATTATTGATTTCCATGGTGCGAGGAGTGAACAGTCTGAACGCTGCAATGGCTGCCAGTGTGCTGCTGTTTGAGGGACGGAGACAACTAAGTGCTAAATGAAGGAACATGGCTACAGTTCATTACGCAGAATAAACGTAAATTCATCCACTTCTATGACTATGCTGCTGGCCATCAGTTTATATGAACACACCCACTTTCTAAAGTGTTACCGTTTTCATAGAAACGGCTCTTTCACAGGGTCTTAAATTGCATGTCACATGAATAAAATATTTATGGAAGGAGTCTCCAGTGTCAACGCTTTGCAGCAATCAGTTCTAACGCTATAACTTTTACGTTAACAATGTGCTTTGTGCCGAGTAAGAGAACAAGCAGCATCCTGTTTGACAGACGCTCTAGGACATGCCTTCAACGAGGCCATACTAAATAGGAATTCTGAATTCTTTGTTGGAAATAAGTTATAAATTTGAAGTTGAATGCCGGGTAAAAACCCTCATTTATTTCAGCCAGTTTGTAGACAAAAGTCTGTGGACACCCGACCTTGTGGAGATTTGTGCTCATTTAGCCACAAGGGTGATGGTAACCTCAGGTAATGATGGAGGTGAGGTGAGGAGGCCTGCGGTGCAGTCAGTGTTCACATTCATCCTAGTTTATGTGACCTCCAAGTTTGTGGTAAGATGTTTGAGGAAGAAACACATATGGCTTGGAAAAGTCAGGTGTCCCAATACTTCCGTCATTGTTTTGTATAAATAGATAAAAAAAAAATTGCAGTGTTTTTTCTTTAATAAAAAAAAAAAAAAAAAATCGCAGTTCCTATTACAGTAAAGTGATGCGGTGCGTTAAATGATGCTGATGCATCACGACTCGATCTCCGGACGGATTTGACGTCTGCGGCGTCTTAAATGCGCAATAACCTCCGTGTCACCTTTCATCTTTCAGTTGATGTTGACGTTAACATTTCTCAGTATTTATTCTCCAGCATGCCAGCGGCGGGGAAACGTTTCTGATCTGCATTACGGCTGACAGCCATCGCCTGGTAGTGACGGAGAAGAGGAACAGAATCGCTTTAAAACTGGGTTCGAAATCGGAATAAACCATAGGCTTTGAAATTCTAGTTAAAAAGAAATTAAAACTCTATAAAAGTTATGCAGCCGTAATGTCAAATCCACTGACGAGTGACGTGAATAACAGTGATTATCTCGTTAAAGGGTAGAAAATATTAGCCAATAAATGAACAGGAAAAAAAGTGCAAGATGCGTTTATTTGTCACGTTTTTTCAGCACAGCGAGATTTTTTTCTTCGTTTTGGGGAAGTTGGGGTCAAAGCACTCGGTCAGACATGTTGGACCATGTTCAAGGGCCCAACAGTGGGATCACGGGGGCTTAAACCACCAACCTTCTGATCAGTAACACAGAGCCTTAACTACTGAGCTACTACTTTCTTTAGACAGTGTAACAATAGCCACATTGTGACGTCTAGACGAGGTTCCGAGCATCACAAAACTTCAGGTCTTGTGTGGTGTTCCTGGTATGCAGTGGTTAGTACCTACCGAAAAGTGGTCCATTAAATGACAACCACTGTCCCTAGGATAGACTAAAAAGCGCCCATGAGTCATTGTTGTATGTAAAGGAAGAAGGCTAACCTGTTTGCTCTGGATCCAACAAAAGATCTATGGCAGCACAAATTCAGTCTTTTACCAATGGACAAATGGTTCAGGAACGGTGCGAGGAACAAAAGACTTCAAGGTGCTGGAGGGCCTACAAAGTCTCCCGATTTCAATTCGATCAAGTATCTAAGGAACGTGCTGGATAAAGGTCTAATCAGTGGAGGCCCAACCTCACAATTTAAAGCATGTCAAGTATTTGCTGCTTGTGTTTTTGTGCCTGGTATCACTGCAACCTTCAGAGGTCTTGTGGAGTCTATAGAGATCCTAGGTGGGTTCAAGCCCCAGTGGTACAAAGATGCCACTTTTGGGGCCCTTGAGCAAGACCCTCAAATCTCTAGTCTCCAGGGTGTTCCATCATATGCTCTGACCTCAGTTTCCCCATGAGCAGGGATATGCGAAGAAAGTATTCTACTTTGCTGTAGTAAGAATAAAATAAAATAAATAAAAAAACCATTCATGTTTATGCACCATAAGGACTGAAATTAAATTTCGTTGTACCCTGTGCAAAAACAATAAAGAAATCTTTATCATGTGGTACAGCATATGTGACGTGTGAAATTCATTGACTCCACTAGAGGGAGCAAGTGTGATAAGATTTGCCTCAGGTCTCAGATTTGCTCTGCTTTGTGATTTTGTAAATCCTCGACTTGCCCTTAGTCTCTTTAGATTTATATTAATGAAATAAATGAACCATATAATTACATCTCTTTTTTTTTATAATCCCTAAAAGAGCAGAAGTAGGTCATAAGAAGCCGTTTCGTTTCCTTGTTCTTGATATTTTCCTGCGAATACACCTGTGCGTTGTCATTAAAAGTTAGAGGGCGAAGGTCTATAAAAAAGCGGTTGATGATTACAATCCTATGCCACTATGAAGTGTTAATGAGCCACGAGGAATATCATTAGGAGTAAAGCATGATGGGAAAACTGACCAGGGTGGCGATTAGGCAGAGCTCATTATACACTCATTATAAAACAAGTCTTGAGTCACCAAAGACTGGAGATTCACTCATGCTCACACAATGGGATGGGCATGAGGAATCCATAACACACACACACACACACACACACAATAGTGTGACCCAGCAGTCGGTTCTTTCATGAAAAGAATCAGAGTCGATGCAATGCTGACACACAACCAATATATTCACCCTGCTGAGAAACACAATCCTTCTGAATCACTCACTTACATTCAGATCAAATGAATATTCTGCAGCTATTCCTCAAAGCTAAAACATTTCTCTAAATATGAATAGTTTTTTGTTTTGAGAACTGGTTCAGAAAAAAAAGAATTCATGGCACGCATTTGTTTGGTGCTCAGACTTGAACAAGAGCTCTGGGCATCACTATGGATTACTGAGATGTGACTATGGATAATTTAAAAAATGCCGAGAGAACAGCCACCCAACCTTTTATTGGGTACTGATGAGAAGCTAAAAATAGCATCAGGCTGAACAGAGAAAGGAAAGAGAGATGGAGATAGTGAGAGGAAGCTTCTGACGTCAGCACTGCACTGATTCTCTCATAAACGAGGGTTTGGCATAGGTGGGTTTCAAAAAAGATTCATTCTGACCTGCTCATTGCTTCCTGTCCCCTTTCCCACACTGATTTCCCTGCAATCTATTTGCTCTGTATTGTTGGCTCTTATGCGTGTTTAAAGATGATCGTGGCGTGTCTTCCAGAACCATCTGCGTTGATCACAGCGTGGACGTAGCCTGAGCTTCACATCATTATTCCTCTTGTGATCATGGTGATGATCAAAGGACTTGGTTTCGTCTGTTACCGCTGATAGCTTTTTAGATCTCTCTTTGGTCTTTTGGTCTCTTTGGTTTATATCATATATAATATATCTCATTCACTTTAACTTGAGCCTATGAAGATGAAGATGAATGTATGTTCATTGAAGATATGCTTTACATTAGTTGGAGTGGAAGATCTCCTGCTAAGGAGCTTTTGCCCTACTGAACATTTTTTGGGTTAAATGTGAATGCTGACTGCACCCCAGACCTCCTCATCTTCTCACCTGACTTTACTAACATCCTTGTGTCTGAATAAGCACAAATATCCACAAAATATAGTGGAACATCTTTCCAGAAGAGTGGAGTTTATTATAAGAGATAATGGAGATATAATTTGGACCAGGATGTTCAGAAAGCACATATTTTACAAAGTGGAAGTAGCATTAGTATTCAATGGACAAATTAAATCATTTTAGATAAAGTAAAACCAGATATTCAGAGCTGTGATTTGATGGAACTCTTAGTTTTGGAGAGGGGAAACATTTCAATTGAACTTCAACAAAAGCTGGTTCTCAAAGTTTTTGGAATGAATTAATGCTCTTTTTTGGACTGAAGATACGGCCAGCGGAGTTAAAAAGCCGTTTACAGGCAGCAGATTCGGGTAGGGGAGTGTTGAGGTTTAATGACATCTTCAACAGAGGTGTGAAATGTAATTGTTAACGATCATCGTCAATTAATATCCAGCAGAGTAAAAATTACATACAAGGTGGAATCAAAAATTTTCGAGACTAGTTTTGTAGCAGCCAACAGATGGCGGCATAAGACTGCACACACAGTCACAGGGTGCACCAACTTTCATAAGTCAGTGTGCCAAGAGACATTGTCCTGTGAACATCGAAGGCTGTGCAACGGTGCTATTCTGACCATGTGCGTTACCACGTCTACGATTTCATCATGAAAAGCGAGTTAGAACAAAGAGCAAACATAATATCTGCCATAGAGACGTTTGGCAGGATTCGGCAAGTTTACGGCGAGGCTGCCGTGAGTCTTTTGAGGTGTTTTGAGTGGAAGACGATGAGAGATCCAGAAAACCTTTAACGAGCTCAACCTCCGAAAATGTCAAATCCAATCGGCAACCATTGTGCATCGAGAATTTGTCCCTAGGGGCCAGACATTAAAATCTTTTTGATACCAGCTCGTATCGACTCATAAATGTAGTTGAGAAGAAAGAAAAAATTTGCTTATTTCTTTGATACTCAGTAAAACTAGAAAGTGGACAAAAATGGATACAGTAACAAGTATATTTACTCAAATACTTTGCACACACTTCGCAAGTCTAAGAATTTAGCAATCTTGCTTCCTCACATACAGCATATTCAATCTTCATGTATTTTTATGCAATTTTTAGGTGCACTTTGGAAAAAGAATGATTTTAAGCTGCGTCTTTTGATACCTTTAATGATACATCGAGAGTGTATCTTTAGAGGGATTTTTTCTTTTTTTTTTACCTGGGAAAATGCACGTCGGATAAAATGCGCATGAAATGGTACTGGCTCTTAAGACCAATCTAAAACCCTTCCACTGAACACTCCCAGAAGGACAAATTACAAATCCATATATACAATCAGACTCCACTGCCTCCACATTGTTGGTTTAACCCGTTCCAGAACCACACAAACCATGAGGCTATAGCCGCATAAACGTCTCAAACGTGTTTATATTAGATGTGCCACACAAAATTCAACAGTCTGAATGTCTGTTTCCTTTGCTATTATTGGTTCATTGTCCATTAATAATGCTTGGTCCTTCATTGACCATTTGTGAGGATGAGGATGATGAGTTGTTAAATAAGAGATGAGTGATTCCTTTCCAGTATGAGCTCCAAATTCAGCTTGATCTTTTTTTTTTTTGCATTTGTAGAGCACTTTTTTAAATGGTCATGGTCGCAAAGCAGCTTACACTGATAAAGCGGTTACATTTTTTTGTATGTTTAGTGCCTATAAGTTTGTTCCTTATATTATTTTTCCCTGATGAGTGAGCCTGACTGTGGGCAGGAAAATCTCCCTGAGATGGCATGAGGAAGAAACCTCTGAAGGAGCCAGATTCAAAAAGGAACCTCATCCTCATCACCGAATGTCCATTTATTACAGTTCCATTGTTGATGTGTGTAGTAATAGGTGCCTAAATGCAGAACCGTTCATGCAACCTGTAGACCTGAGCCATTGTAGTAGACTGATGATTTTATTTACACCCCAAATCCATTCTCAAGTTCTTGAGTTGCTCAGCGACTTCACAACTTTATTCTTGTAACACTCGAACAAGCCTTTATTGTTTGATTCAATTTATCCAACGATGATATTGTCAGGAGTCACCAAAATTCAAAAGATGAACCAAGTAGCATAATCAATGGAGGATGGTCTCAGAAAAGAGGGTGATAAAATGATCGTTATTGTGGAACACAGAAAAAGAAATCCTTCTGGTTGAGTTTAAAACAATAGTTTCCCAACGCATGAAGTTTGGATCATGTTTCCCTGTAACGAGCTCTTCCCTGACGTGTATCCCACAAGAGTGTACCGTGTATATAAAATCCTTTGTAAACGTTCATTACATTTGCTCTCCAGCCATTGAGTGAGGAAGGAGCTGATGACTATTGCAATCTATACCTCTTAATGCTGCTGTAAACTCATTAAAATTCCTTCGCAGTAGTTTGTGCGGCTCATAAGAGCCACGGGTTGAACTTTGAGTGGGTGGATGGAGGGGAAAAAAAGAAGTAACAATTATACGTGACATGCCTCAAGGAATAAAACACGTTCACTTGGACGTGGTCATCAGCATAGAGTGAGTTGCATATGTTTCACCACACACTGACATCCACACAACCTTCCTAAAGACCTGAGGGCTTCACATCGATCTTGCATTACAAGAGGTTCGCATGTACCAACTCACACACACACACACACACACACACACACACACACACACACACACACACACACACACAAAAAGAGACAGATATATTTTATTCATATACTAGGTCACCGGGGATGATTTTGAAAGTCGGCTGGCTTTTGCAACTTTTCGGCCTCGTGGGACGTGTAGGAGGTGGAAGTGCAGTGAGAATCGCTTTGCTAGAAGTATCACCCCCCCAAATAACAGCTCTGCACATGGGAATGCAGGCGTATCGGCTCATTAAAAAAAAGGCGAAGTTTTGAGGTTAGTGCTGGGAAAAGGATGTTATGTAAAGGCTATAATTGTGTATACGGGGGTCATTATTTCATGCACAAGGTGATGATCCTGTGGGATTTTAACATCATTAATTTGCGAGCTGGTAATTTAAAATGAGAGAAATACAGAAGGTGCGTGTAGATGCCTACATTTTGAATTATAAAGCAAGAAACTGGTTACTAGGCAGTGTTTCCAGGAAGCGTTGCAACTTTGAAAGTGGTAGCTCAGTGCTTAATTCAGACTCTAGGTTCCTGATCTGAAGGTTGAGGGTTCAAGCCCCAGACTTGCTAAGCTGCACTTTTGGACCCTTAACCCTCTGTGCTCTATCGGTGCTTTATAATGGCTGATTCTGTGCTCTGACCACAGCTTTCTAACATCACTTGGCACAAGGGTTCATCATGCAATCCTGAACTTTGAGGTTCCATGTGCTCCTCAAGTTCATGTGATTTCAGAAGCAAAAACAGCCTTTATAATACAGTGCTGTGGCTTGAACCCCCAACCTTCAGATCCAAAATCTTGCACCTTGAACATTTACGACACCCTTATCTCATTTATACACCCGAGCAGGTATGATGTTAAGGGCCTTACTCAGGGGCCCAGGAGTGGCAGTTTGATGTGGCTGGGATTTGAACTCACGACCTTCAGTTCCAAACTCCAATACCTTAACCACTAGACTACCACCCAGGAAAATACCAGCCTAGGGACTGTCTATGCTATAAATGTCCCTAAGTTGCGTCTCCATGGACTCCTACCTCATCCCAAAAAAAGGAAAACTCCAGACATGTTGAATGTAGAATTTAGAGGAATGTAGAATATCTTAAAAAAGTGTCTCAACACTTTTGTGCAATTTACAAGAGAGCAGTTTTCAACCACTACGCACATTAGGGATGATGGGATTCGCATCGGTGCATTGGCATAAAAGTTAACGATGCGATGCATGGGATACTAGTTAGCATTTGTATCATGGCGCATGATATTTCCTTTTTTGCATATCTGCATCGGTAAAAACTGATGTTCTCTCAGCACCGCTGCTGCTACTTGAATATGTCAAGATAAAGTATCACACCACTACGAGCGTGTTCTGAGAGTCACACAGAATACAGATTAACATGGCAGAGGTAGAGCTGCACCTTCCTGGAGCAGGAAAAAAAAACGTCTGGGTTTATTTAATAGTTTTTCTCTCTTGTTTTTGAGCTACAAAGGCCTGTTTGTGAAAGTGCCATCAACATCAGTTATAGAGATGCACATCCCTAATAGACATGCAGTAAATATCGTGATGAATCCACAACTGGTCCCATATATAAGAGAAATATTGATAAAATGTTCCTAAATTCAATAAGAATCCTAGTCAGGATGGAAAAAATTGGATTGCTATATAAATTGGATCATTTAGATCATGCACATTAGGGCTGGTCCCTTAGACCTGAGACAGCATTTATTTGGACTGACCTTTGAAGCAGCTGTCGAAACAAAGATTTTTCTGCCCACTCTCACTTGGCACGGACCTCAGGCTGGTATTTGCTCTCTCGCGTCACGCTGACGTCTCATCAATGAGACGCAAGAGAGCACTAGAGCTCAGTGAGATGTTTCAGTGCCTGGCTGACTTAAATGAGAACTGAGCATTTACTACTGAGATGATCAGAGAATATATGTTTGGGGGTCATCGTTTTTTTTTTTGCCTCCTGAATCCACAACCCTGAGCTGCTGTTTCAGGCAGGTTGTCACGGATCAGTTCTCGGTGCAAAAAAAAAAAAAATGGCCTGTTTATGTCATTCTTTTGCACTCGCAAATCATTTCTAAGGCTACGGTTGCTATGGTGCTTTTTTTTTTCTCTGCACATGTGGTTTTCTTTGCTGTTGCTCTCACACCATTTAGACACTTTATTTTCTGCCACATATGATTTCGCTAACAGTTAATTAATAATTAATGTGTCGACTGCAAGTCATCAAATCGGAACGACTCGGACATCTGCGTTGCTTCACAGATCTGCTCCTCAAAAGCAATTAGTCTAATTAGGTTTCAGTGGCTGGTATGCTTGGTGAGAGGACTTCACAGCCTTTCAGCATTCGTTGTTAAGGTCAGAATGCATTAGTAACGAAGTACATTCACTGACTTGGATCAATTCAATAAAGGCTCCATCGATATTGCAGACATTTTTTTAAACCCTCGAGTTAACTGTGGAAGGCTGGGACTTAAAAATACGATATATGTAATAAATACATTTGCATACATCTGTGTTTTTTTGGGAAACAGTAAAGACAGGGCGAGACCTTTTACAAAGAAATGTCCATTTACATTTACGGTGTTTGAAAGACGCTCTTATCCAGACCATTATCTCATTTGTACAACTGACCAGTTGAGGTTAAGGGCCTTGCTGAGGGTTTGTAGTGCTGGGATTTGAACTCATGACCTTCTGATCAGAAGTCCAACAACTTATTTAAGCTTTGAGGATGGATTTGGACTGTAATTAATATCAACATTCTTCTACAATGGCTCAGGATTGCATGTTGAATGAACAGTTTTGCATTTAAGCAACATTGTGAACCTATTAAAGCCAACTTATCTTTAGATTGGTTGCCTAGCATATAAAAAAACATCTTAACTGAACAGTACTCTACAAGAATGATGGAAATGTAATGGATAGATATTGAGTGCCACTCTGATGAGAATGGTTTTGAGTCTGGTTCCTCTCAAGGTTTCTTTCTCGTAACGTCTCATGCCAGCTCATTAGAGATAAACATTTATACAATAAACATTTATAAAGAACAGATGTATAGGTACTAACCTTATACACTTTTTTAAATACATCATTATAACCTCTTTATCTGTGTGAATCTGCTTGTCCATTGGTAAAAGTGCTCTACAAAAGTAGTTAATTGAATTGAATTAATTATTAAACCTTCCACAAAATGTAAGCAGTGTGCGGCAAAATACTAATCGGTCACCGAGGCACACATTTTAGCAAAAGTAGTTTGTGGCCTAGAGTACAATCATAAAGTACAGTATGGAAAAAAATAACCTATACCAGTGTAAGTACAATAGAAGGAAGACATGCAGGTAGTTGGTTTAAAAAGGGATGAGTATTATGGAGACGGATGATCATCTGTGGTGACCCCTAATGGGAGAAGCCGAAAGAAGAAGATGACAAGCTTTGTGTTGGTCAGTTGGGTCTCTTAATCTAGCAGTCACTTGACAAGTATGGAAGACAAAGTCTCTTCTGCATGGATTATTAGTGACATCCTGGTTGATATTTCTAGCCATTGGACAACGAGAACATGAACAAACTTTCCAGTGTGTGTTCCGTTATCATTCATACTACCCTGTGACATCTCCATTTTGCATGAAACGGCACTGGTCATGGCGACCTCTGGCCACCCCTGACCACCTCTGGCCACCCCTGACCACCTCTGACCACCTCTGGCCACCCCTGACCACCTCTGGCCACCCCTGACCACCTCTGGCCACTCCTTAGCTCTGCCCATGCCCACAAAATCATCTCATATTGCTCGTTATTTAAGCAGGAGTTTGTTTAATTTAATGTAGTAGTAAATTGATTGATTTTATTGCTAAAAAGCTTTGGGTCAGTTGACACAGCATTGAGACCTGAACAAGCTGATTTTCACCTCTATAGCAAAAGCATCTGTCGGGGTGATCAACTTTCATGATTAATTAATATATAAAAAATATTTAGTTGATTGACAGTTCACTACTGAACGATTTGGCTGCAGACCTGAGTTACCCCAGGAGTCAGACGCGTGAAGCCTCCAGCCAACGCTGATTGGTGGATAAGAATCGGATCTGCAAAGTGATTGGACGAATCGCGTTCACAGCTCGGCGCAGGTGATTGGTCGGCCGGAAGAGCACTCGGGGAGTGTGTCATTAACTTTCGGTGTTACCTGAGATCGAGGAAACCGGTGAAGTGAATGGGTGGGCGGGGAAAAGTGGCGCAACGACATGCGCGCGCTCTGACCAAACGCTGGGACACTTGGTTGGATACAGAACGGCGCGCCGCAGATCCACGCACACTCACGCGCACACTCTCAAAGAGACACGCGCATATCCACACACGCGCAGCGCAGACATACACGCACTGGAGCGGAATACACGCGCATTAAAGCGCACAAACACACACACACACACAAACACACACAGGAGCGCATTAACACACGTGAAGGAGCGCGTACAGACCAGGATGGCGAAAGATGCACGAGAGAAAGGTGAGATATTCCGTTGTAATTGTTTGCTGTCTGCCCCTGGTGCATGCTGGAGTGCTGGAATTCCCCCCCGGTGTGTTTTACGGGCGCTGATGTTGCACAGGGTGACGCACTGACATTTTAGCCAAGCCGGTGTGAGGGAGGGAGGTGTGTTTCAGCCAGGACAAAAACTAAATCTCCATCCACACGATTCACATGACAAAAAAAATCCCCCCATAAATGTCTTACTTTGTTTTCCAGAGAGTGTGTCCATGTGTGTGTCTGTGTGTCTGTGTGTGTGTGTGTGTGTGTGTGTGCGCGCGCGCGAGTGAGCGTGTGTAGCAATGTAACTCTGCACATGTTCTCCCAAATGACACATTCGACTCTCAAAGGTCTGCTGACCTTCATGCATGACACGACATTCCATCCTTTCCCAGCTTCATTCTTCTCCTCATCAGTTCCCATACCCACTCTAACGGGACTGTGCTGTGAAACTTCATCTGTGGTGGTATGAAGATGTCATGAACGTTCATGATTCACTTACGCTGAAATCAAAACATTTCACACAAATGCAAAAAAAAAAAAAAAATCTCTCTATTTCTCTCTTTTTCCAAATACTGTAGTAAAAAAAAAAAAATTCTTATATTAGAGGTGTTAAGATTCAATTTACATCAGTGCATCAGCATGAAAGTTAACGATTTGATGCATCAATAAAAAAAAATAAAAAAAGTTCAAACAGGTTGGCATTTCGTATCCCGATGAGTTTTTAAATCCGCAGGAAAACCTAGATATGTGTGCAGGAGGTGCAGCTGTGGCTACAGTGAAAGGAGAATTGTTGAATTGGGTTTATTGGGTTTCTTGCTTCAGTAATGCCATTTCTAGCTATTTGAGATTCCTGTCTGTGATGCAGCGCTCTGTTATACTGTTTATTTTTGCATAATATTAATAGCTTCTGTAGTTGTGGCATGACATGGAGGTGGATTGATTTGGGCAGGGCACCACTAAAGGCCTGGGGGTGAATATATTGCCAGTATATTACAATGCACCCAAATTTGCTTTGATATCATTTGATGTTTGATGATACCAGTTAATCTGCTACGAAGCGATGCAAAACGGTGAGCGTAATTCAACCATTTACCATACCGTTGTCTCAGGTCAGACCACTGCTGTGATACGGGTTTGATTTTTCAGGCAAAAATAAAATGTGTTTGTATTAAACAATACAATATGATACGAATTGATTTGGTTTAGTATATACAGCATGTGACGGATTTGGTACCGGATCTGGGATTGGCGTATAGATCCAATTTGGTATCGGATTTACCAGTTTTAGGCAAATCAGATACCGTATTTTTCGGACTATAAGCCGGCACTTTTTCCCCACGTTTTGAACCCCGCGGCTTATCCAACGAAGCGGCTAATTTATGAATTTTTCCTGGGTTTTTCCCGGTTTCACAAACTTCAAACCAAAAAACTGAACCCCATAACATTAGACCAATTAAATTTCCGAACGGAAACGAAAAAACGCACCTCACATGTCTTCTGAGCTGCACGCCATCGGGAGAAAAAACTTCCCTTCAGGTGATTTTTAAACGCACGACGATGCCAAAAGATAAACTCCCGAGAGAAATAGTTGTGAAAGGAAGAAGGAAGACAGTGAACAATGACTAGTAGTCGGCTACTGTTTAGATACAAGCCGTTGAAGCGCATTGAGTGTGGGTGAAGGGAGAGCTCGCTTCTGGCAGGCTATTCCCAAAATACTGCTATGCTCGTAAGGAAGCGCAACATATTTCACCCGTTACACCGTGTGTAACGTGTCTTTCATTAAAGCCTGTGTAAAGTACATTAGTGTAGACACGGCTTATAGACAAGTGTGGCTTATTTTTGTTCAAAATAAAAATATTTTTAAAATTCAGTGGGTGTGTCTTATATATGGGTGCGCTTTATAGTCCGGAAATTTGTGAAAATTTTTTTTTTTTAAATTCACGCATCAGATGTGTCATTTTCTCTTATTTTCAGACTGTTGCTTTGATTCGCTTCAGTTTTTGTCTTTTACGTAAATCGATCCAAATTGAAGTCAACATCCAATTAAATTCTGTGTGAAAGCCTTATCAGGGGCGTGTCTTGCGCTCCAGTAGATTGTCGCCAACGGAAACCATGTTTCGATGCCGCTTTTAGCCACGTCTCTTTTGGAGTCAGGAAGTGCTTCGATTGTCTACTGGTTTACGTCTTTTGTGTTCTCAGAACCAGTGTCCTGGTCTGCATCATTTCATCCGATATTCAGACGTGTCAGAAGTCACACGTGCGTCGTCGATCTCAGCTCCCAAACAACTCCCAAAACATCTCAGACCGGTCCAGTTGAGCTTATTTAGACCTGTTACTATAATTAGATAGAGATGTGAGACACTGGACATGCTTCTCGAGCGGTTTGTTTGACACTCCGGGGGGGTGTATGTGCAGGATCTCAGAGAGACGTTTGTAAGCAGAAGCGAGGAGACTCGTGTGGAATCATATCCGATCATCTCACACTGGCCCACATTTAGTGGCGGAACATTAAATAACGTCCCCCGAGCCTATCAGAAGGTTCCGAACGGATTTAATTAACGAGCGTATCTAGGTTTGGTCCAGCCGGCTCGTGTACAATCAGACGCAAAAACAAGCAGAAAGACGTGGTTTATATACGCCATAGTCGCTGCTCCGGATGCTGGAAATGGACTGAACCAGTGATCATGAAAAAATTCAACCAGTCAGCGTTTATGATGTCGAGGGGAAAAAACGGTTACGGCATCAGTTATTAATCAGTAATTACAATCACAGAAATTAAATGTTGTTACGAAGCATAGGAGACACAAAACGAGCTTACGAAAGTGTGTGTGCATAAATTTTCGTGTGTGTGTGTGTGTGTGTGTGTGTGTTTAGAGATTGTTTACAAGGACATTTCAAATTTTGTGGATGTTTGTCTGGAAACCAGATAATTTTTTTCCCCTCCAAAATTAAATAAGTGGCCTTTAAAAAAAATTAATTAATAAACAAACAAATAAATAAATAATAAGAATCAAAACATTTCCTTTTATATAACTAACATCAAGGTTAGGGTTAATTTTGGGTGTTACAAAGCACTGATTATGTAACAGACCTGTGTGTGTGTGTGTGTGTGTGTGTGTGTGTGTGTGTGTGTGTGTGTGTGTGTCTGTCTGTGTGAGGGCTGTTGCAGGTATACCCAAACGAGGTACATTGTATGGACAAAAGTTTGTGGACACCTGACCATAAGATTAGTATCTGCTTCTTTTTGAACATCCCATTCCACATGTAGTCCCTATTTGCTCTTATCATAACCTTCACACTTCTGGAAAGAAGTTCCAAGAGATTAAGTGGAGATTTGTGGAGATTCATTCAGCCAGGGTGTTAGTAAAGTCAGGTGATGGAGGTGAGAAGGTGAGGAGGCCTGGAGTGCAGTCAGCGTTCACATTCATCCCAAGGGTGTTCAATTCACTCGAACCCAGGGAAAGCAGATCTTCATGGAGCTGGCTTTGTGCACAGGAGCTTTGTTGTGCACAAAGTTGTGTTTAATTAGACTTCAACTCAGCATCTACAACTCCTGAGAAAAGAGAACGTATATAATGGAGATTTCCTACAGAGACCCGACTGCGCTTTTTAATAATCAGTGTACCTTATCATTTGCGGTTTAACATGACCTGCCAAGGTTTTTTCAGGAGGTGGTAGACCAGTAATTAAGGTTTTCAAATGCCGAACAGAAGGTTGTGGTTCCATCCCCACTATCGCCAAGCTACCACTTTTGGGCCCCTGAGTAAGGCCCTTAACCCTCTGTGCTCCAGGGGTGCCATATAATGGCTAAGCCTAGACTCCAGCCCCAGCGTTTTTAACATCACTGCGATATGCGAATGTACATGTGACAAGTAAATGCATAGTTACTCTTTTAATCCTGGCACACACTGAATAAATCACAGAGTGGGTCGCAAATCAGAAATAGAAATAGAATCAAACTTGAGTCTGAGTCGAGGTTCAATCATGAATAATGAGTGATCTAGAAGTTCATACCCTTCTATTCATCTTTTTGAGGAGGCAGGCGGTGAGATAAGATGCCTGTTATTTATGCTTCACACGTTAGTTCTGGTTAATCGTGGTTAAACTGGAGCTGAACCGTCTAAAACCTTTCTTCTTTTTTTCCCGCTAAAAGACAAAGACATTCGATGGCTCGCTTCATCAAAACAAAAGATATGATGAAACGGCCGACGGGGGTGTAGATCTGCAAACGTCCTCTCAACAAGCGTTCTTTTATTGGTCAGAAAAACGAAATGAACCGAACCTAGAAATCGGATCGGATCAATTTGTGCATGCATCTGGGGTTTATTTCATTTCTTTGTGGTTAGCTGATGGGTTAATGCGTGCTGCTTCTGCTCAGAAGGTCATGAATTCTAATACCAGTACCACCACTATGCCACCTGTTTGGCCCTAAACTAAGATCCTTACCCCTTTACTGCTCAGGTATGGGCTGATTTGGATAAAACCATCAGGCAAAAGAGGTGAATATTCACATCTTGGCAACAAATAAAATATCTACAAATTCAATATTTTTGACCTGAAATAAAATTTGGTATCGATGTTCTATCAATCTTTGGGTCTCCTATGAATCTGCTTTTGGTCTCCTGTGGGGTACATTTAGGTCTCCTATGTGTCTCCTTTGGGTGTCCTATGAATCTCTTTTGGCTCTCCTGTGAATCTCCTTTGGTTCTCCTGTGAATCTCATTTGGGTCTCCTATGAATCTCCTATAGGTCTCTTTTCGGTCTATTATTGATCACCTTTGGGTCTCATATTTCTCTCCTTTGGGCTTCCTATTAATCTCCATTGGATCTCCTTTGGACCTTCTAAGAATCTGCTTTGGGTCTCCTGTGGGTCACCTTTAGGTCTCCCTATGTGTCTCCTTTTGGTGTCCAATAAATCTCATTTGGGTTTCCTATAAATCTCCTATGGGTCTCTTGTGAATCTCATTTGGGTGTCCTATGAATCTCCTATAGGTCTCTTTTCAGTCTCCTGTTGATCACCTTTGGGTCTCCTATTGATGTCCTTTGGGTCTCATTTGGACCTCCTATGAATCACTCTTCGATGTTCACATCACAGAGCTGCAATGCAAAATATTGTGTAAATATTTTCCTGGTTTTATGATATAAAGATTTAGAGTAGACGGTATATAAACGTAAAATCCTGAAATAATAATCTTCTCGCCGTAGATCAGATTTAATTATACACGTCTAAGGCTGATAATCAAAAAAGGTTGAAATTGTAGTGTGTGTGTGTGTGTGTGTGTGTGTGTGTGTGTGTGTGTGTGTGTTTGTTTTTTTCTTAGCGTAGGTGCATGGTATGACTTGTTTCTTGAGCGCCCACATATATCTCAACACACACGAGCCAGTAATGATATAGCAGCTACAGCTACACACCTGGCCTTTCTCACCTTATCGCTGTGATCATGAGCAGCTGACAGACGCACAGGAAGCCCAAACTCAGGCGGCTTTTTTTTTAATTGTTTTTATTTTTTATCTTATTGCTTTTGCAGTCAGAAAAACTGTCTGTCCTGCAACTACAGTGTTTTTCATGTCTTTTTTAGGAACGCATGCTTGTAATGATAAGACCGAGGCGAATGTAGCTGTAATGGCTTATCTCTGTCTGCTTCAGGGATTTATTCTTTCTTTTTCTCTTCCTCTTTCTCTCTCATAGTTCTATTGCTCTTTAAATCCCCTGCATTGAGTGTATAATTAGTTTGGGAATCATCATTAATCGGTGCACAAAATTCAAGCAGGGTCCTTAAGGCATATAGGGAAGTGTGTGCTACGTTTGCTGTATAACCCAAACACTGTTTTTTGTACCACTAAATAGTAAATATTAAATGTGAGAAATCAATCAGATACATATTTACATATAGCATAAATATATAAATATCTTTTTTGGATGCTTTTTGAACATCCCATCTCATATCTCCACTCTTCTGGGAAGATGCTCCACTAGATTTTGGAGTGAGCTTGTGGAGATTCAGCCACAGGGGTGACTTTTAACTAATTGTAATCCTGTTGTTTAACAGCTTTATAGGTGATCAAAATACCATGCACTATATGGACAAAGGTATTGGGAAACTGAACTTTTACACAAACTGTTACCACAAAGTTAAAAGCACACAACTGTGTAGGATGTCTTTGGGTGTGCTAGAATGATATGTTCCATTCATTCGAACTCGAAGACCCAAACCTGTTCCGGCATGACAATGCCATGATTATTTACTTTTCATGGGTTGGAGTAGAAGATCTCCTGAGCTTTGACCTCAACCTTACTGAACACCTTTGGGGTAATTTGGAACACTGGAAATTGGATGAGCACACTCCACAAGCACACTCTAAAATCTAGAGGAACATCTTCTCAGAAGAGCAGAGGGAATTATAAGAGCAAATTGGGACTAAACCAGTTGTCTACACACCCTTGGCAATATATTATAGAGCTAGTGAGAGAATGTGGGTGATAAAGAGAGAAGTAATCTGAATTAGGGAAGTGCTGCCTTAGTGATTAAGGTGTTGGCCTTTGAATTGGAAGGTCATGCAATCTCAACACAAACAAGCTGCCACTGCAGGGCCCTTGGGCAAGGCTCTTAACCCTCAACTGCCTGTGTAAATGAAATAATTATAAGTCACGAGATATTTGTAAGGGCATCTGAAAGCCTTGTGAAAACCTGAATCTAAAAGGATCATGTTGATAGCTAATAAAGTGGATGTTAAAAAAACTAAAACAGGAAGTAGTAACAGACTTTTACAGCTCCTGTAAAGCTTTTTGATACCAGACATGATAAACGAGGAGCAGCATGGGCGTGAATGTGTGTACAGCGGGAACCTGAGGAACCGCTGTAACGTTCAGCATTTTCCTTCTGTGTGTGTCAGCAGTTATGTTGAAGGAAACAGCAGCTGCACACTAGGATTCTGCATATTCATGTTTATTTTTCACTGCAGTGTTTCCAGTGAAACCAGACCTTGTTTTCATTGCTTTCGTTAAACACCTCGTCCGAGTGTTTTGTCCAACTGTTCATACAAACCTTTTGCTAAACAAAGCTTTATGAAAGCACTCACCATGCGGGAGAAATTGTAGGAAAATGTTCTTAATTTTGGCCTTTTTGGTGCGTTTCCTTATATTGCTTCTCTTTAATGTTGACGCTCTTCAGGGATGGCAAAATTACACACATCCTTCACTCAAGTAGAAGTACAGATACTCATGTTTTAAAAGACTCTGGTCAAAGTTGAAGAACTGACTACACTTTTCACGTGAAATTAAAGAAGTATGGACTTGTACTTAAGTAAAAAATTGTCATTACTACTACCTGTTTAAATGTAACGCCGGTAACCGGACCTCACATCTTATTAATTTATTCATACTAGAGCTGTCAATTGAGTCAAATCTTTAATCACTATTAATTGCATGATCACCACGTGTTAACTCGTAATTAATCGCAACTTAATCGCACATTTGTATCTGTTCTAAATGTACCGTAATTTACGGACTATTAAACGCACCCAAATATAAGCCGCACCCACAGAATTTGACAAAGATTTTTATTTTGAACATAAATAAGCCGCACCTGTCTACACTGAAACTAATGAACTTTACACAGGCTTTAAGGAAAGGCAGTCCCTGTTACACGGCTTGTATCTAAACAGTAGCCTACCAAGAAAGTCATTGTTCACTGTTTTCCTCCTTCCTTTCACAACTATTTCTCTCTGGAGTTTATCTTTTGGCATCGTCGTGCGTTTAAAAATCACCATCGGTAAAGCTTTTCTCTCGACGCCGTGCAGCTCAGAACACAGGTGAAGTGTGTTTTCATGCCCGGTTGTTTTCAGCGTGACGGATGATTCGCATTTCCTGTAGACAGTCCGAGTGAGCGGCAGGTCAAACATCAGAGGAACATCATCCATATTTATGATGTGCTGCGGCCCGATTCAGTGGGAGCGCATCTGATTTAATATAAAGAGTTTCATTGGTTCACCTGAAGCCGTTCAGCAATTTCATTGGTCTAATGTTATGGGGCTCAGTTTTTTGCCTTGAAGTTTGTGAAACCGAGAAAAAACCAGGAAAAATCTATAAATTAGCCGCTTCGTTGTTTAAGCCACGGGGTTCAAAGGGTGGGAAAAACGTATCGGCTTATAGTCCGAAAAATACGGTACCTTAAATGAATACTTTTCACAATTTAATTACACTATCTAATTCTTACAGATGTTATAAATGTATTAATTTCACTTAATATCTCTCCCTTTGTTATTAATTATTTTATATTTATTTAATTATTTGACACTCAGGAAATGACTCTTAATATAAATTTCTTTTGAGATGTAATGTTTCTATAGTTATATTGTTCATTGTTAGTTTGTGGTGGTTTTATCTGTTAAATATGGTACGTGGTTTATATATTTTTTATATTCGAGTGAAGAAAGGACGTCGTAAATAAATGTGTTGCGTTTTAGTTGTAAGGTTTTAATTTTGCCTCTTTTGTATTTATTCATTTCAATTTTTGCGAAAAAAAAGGGTCAAACAGAAACGCGCGGCGCATTAATCGCACGTTAATTGAATAAATGCCGTTAAAATCCATTTGCCTCAACAATTTCACAGCTCTGATTAATACAAAAGATGTCCATATGTTGTTTTCTAATGAATGTATCCAGACTGAACATCCACCATATAGAACACTAGCAGAGAAAAGATGATGATGATCAGGCGATCGAATGAAAAGAATCAGGCGATGAGAATAAAAAGGAATTTACATTTCACCAAAACTAAACTAAAGTAAAGAGCCTGTTTTGAATATGTAAGAAGTAGAAATTACAGATATTTCTGTGAAAAATTTAGTGAGTGAAAGTAAAAAGTTAAAGAGAAATAAATAGCGAATTAAAATACTGTATTTTCCGGACTATAAGCCGCTACTTTTTTCCCACGCTTTGAACCCCGCGGCTTAAACAATGAAGCGGCTAATTAATGGATTTTTTCCTGTTTTTTTCCTGGGTTCACAAGATTTAAGCCAAAAAACTGAACCCCAAAACATTAGACCAATGAAATTGCTGAACGGCTTCAGGTGAACCAATGAAACTCTTTATATTAAATCAGATGCGCTCCCACTGAATCGGGCCGCACCACATCATAAATATGGATGATGTTCCTCTGATGTTTGACCTGCCGCTCACTCGGACTGTCTACAGGAAATGTAAATCATTCGTCACGCTGAAAACAACCGGGCATGAAAACACACTTCACCTGTGTACTGAGCTGCACGGCATCGGGAGAAAAGCTTCACCGATGGTGATTTTTAAACGCACGACGATGCCAAAAGATAAACTCCCGAGAAAAATTGTTGTTAAAGGAAGGAGGAAGACAGTGAACAATGACTTTCTTTGTAGATTACTGTTTAGATACAAGCCGTGTAACAGACACTGTCTTTTGTTAAAGCCTGTGTAAAGTTCATTAGTTTCAGTGTAGACACCTGCGGCTTATAGACAGGTGTGGCTTATTTATGTTCAAAATAAAAATCTTTGTAAAATTTAGTATATATATATATATATATATATATATATATATATATATATATATATATATATATATATATATATATATATATATATATATATAATATTCCGGAAATTATGGTACTGATACCAGAAAAATCTACTTAAGTACAGTAACAAAGTATTTGAACTTCATTACTTTCCACCTCTGTCTATGTTTGTTTACATGTTGGACAGTCGTAAGAAGCATTTCACGACATGTACGAATGTCTATATGACAAATAAATATACGAATTTGAATATTTTCATTAATGCGAACGAAGCAGATTTGTGTTGGAAACATGATTTGTGTTGCATAACGAACACAGGGCACTGGCGTAATTAAGCTCCAGAACCCCATAATGAAACAGTTTGTTAATTGTCCATTGGCGTACTTAAAGCTTTTTTCCCTCCTAACAGCAGGGAGAGATTTCTTAGCGTTTCCTAACATTAATCCCTGCACCATTCAGCCTGACAAATTCACCATCCCGTTTTATTCCAGTCTGCCCGCTATTCCTCCAGAGACGCATCTTCAGTGCCAAAGCCTGTCTGCTACAGATACATGGCAGATGACAGGTAGATCAAGCAGCACAGATGCACAAGACAAGAGCGAGGACCAGAAAGAACGATCCCTGAGCTTAGTGATTCGTCTATAGTTGACAACTCTTCTAAAAAGCTCTGCAGTTATGAATATAATATGAATATTTAAAAAAAATATCTGTAGTTTGTTTGCTGATGATTAGGGACGATTCACCGTTTCGCATTTTACAACGTATAACACCATGCGCGTTACATATACACTGGCCGTGCAAAAAAAAAAAAAAAAAAAGGGCACGCATTCTAATAATTCGTTGGACCGCCTTTAGCTTTGATTACGGCGCGCATTCGCTGTGGCAACGTTCCGATAATCTTCTGCAATGTCGTAACATTTATTCCTGCCCAGAGATGCAGTCATTTTTCACCAAGATCTTGTATTGAGGATGGGAGAGTCGGACCTCTGCACAAAGTCTTCTCCAGCACATCCTAAAGATCCTCAATGGGGTGAAGGTCTGGACTCTGTGGTGGCCAATCCATGTGTGAAAATGATGTCTTATGCTCCCTGAACCTCTCTTTCACAATTTGTCTCCGATGAATCCTGGCATTGCCATCTTGGAATCTGTCCGTGCCATCAGGGAAGAAAACAATCCATTGATGGAATAACCTAGTCATTCAGTATATTTGGGTAGTTGGCTGACCTCATTCTTTGGGCATATAACGAAGCTGAACCGAGACCTGAGCAACTGCAGCAACCCCAGATCATAGCACTGCCCCCACAGGCTTGTATGGTAGGCCCTAAGCATCAGAGTCTCTCTCTCCTCCATCACGGACATTACACCACACGCTGCATCCGCAAAGCCAACAGTATTGTGGATGAACCCTCACACCCCTCACACACACTCTTCACCCTCCTGCCATTAGAGAAAAGCATACGGGCCTCACATCCAGACTATGCAACAGTTTTCTCCATCAAGCCATCAGTCTTCACAACACACAGAACTGAACTGGACCTGAAACTTACACACACACACACACTCACACTCACACAACTGTGTGTTACTGAGCTGCTACAAATCTGAACTTCGACACAAACTCAAACTTATTTCACACATCCATGTCTTCAGCATTTTCAATATTATATTATTATTTTATTATAACTACATAACTGTTTACATGCTGTTTTTTTGCACATCCATTTGAATGCTGTTATTGCTTTTTTGCAAAAACTTTTGTGTTTATTTACAAGTACACTTCTGTATACAGTTCTCTTTTGCACACTGTACTGTATAACATGCAGTAGGTTTACTGGCAGCGCTGTTTTGTGTTTTGTGTATTTGTTCCATATTGTCTTGTGTTGTCTGTTTGCACTGTGTTGTTGTGCACTTTGCACCAGTTTGCACACGACGCACTTTATGTGGTGAGGACTTTATGTGGTAGTCCTTCACTCTTTGTTCTTGTAGCTCAATGCTATATATGGTTAAAAAGACAATAAAAGCTTCTTGACATGACTCATTAGGACTCGTGAATCTGAACTCACCAGACCACATAACCTTCTTCCATTGCTCTAGAGTCTCCCAGATTAGCCTCAATGATGAGTGGTTTTATTAAGGCTATAAGAAAACAGCTGAAAACAGCAGTTCTTAACCCAATTAATATTTTCAGCAATCTCCTTAAATGTTTTCTTTGCTTTCCAAGACCACAGGATGCGTCTTCCGACAGGGTTGTTTAGGAAATGAGAAGCTGCTCACTGCATCAGTCAGGGTTAAATAACTCGTTGCCAGCTGAAACATAATCACCCATGCAGTAATTATCCAATAGGAGGCTCTTACTTATGTGCTTAGTTAAAGCCAGGTGGTGACCTTTTTTTGGACATACAGTGTATTTATATATATAATTATTGGAAGATGCTCTACTTGTATTATTTAGAAAGTGTCCGATCACTTATGACTAATATTTTAATTTATTTCTCTTCGCTTAACTGGTTCCCAAGTGCGTTCTCTCAGCACCAATGCTGTTAATTAGGCTTCCGCAGAATGAAATGGTTCAACTTTTGTATTGACTAGAAACGTAAAGATTTACTTCTCTACCCTTGATATCGCTAATTTCCATACCAGTATACTGATTTTTATGGAAATTATTTCATTATCATCACTTCTGTCTGACTACTGTGAGCTTGACTGATTTTTGCCTCCAGAAGAAGACTAAAGTCCTGAACAGGCCCACCTTTTCTTTTTGCAAGAACACATTTGCGGATTTATTTTCCCTTCATGATACAAGTCCGTTAGATTTTTTTGTCTGGATCTGTGGGAGGTTATGCAGAGTTATAGGCTAAGATTTATATCTGAGTCAAGCTTGCTTTAAACATGCTCTTGAAGCTGTTGCTTCAACCAATCAGACTGAGGTTTGATCACTCCGAGACTCCCTCTCAGGGGTTCAAATACATCGCCATTTTCACGTCTTTTAACTGGAGGGTCAGAGGGTGCGCTAGTCAGACTTGCAAACCGGATCTGCTGCACATGCAGAGATATATCCATTTGGATTTAGTAGCTGTTTTTTTTTATTCCACAATGACTGATAGAGGAGAAGGAATGAATTTGGTTGAGATATACTGTGAAACCTTGATACTCGTGACCTTGACACTCGTGACCTCGATAGTTGGCGACTTTTCATTTGGAACTGAATCTAATAGTTTGTGAGAAACCGCGAGTGGTTCGAAAGTTCGGTGTAACATTTAAAAACAGTTTTTTACTAATAAATTACATAATGTTTGAAAAAAATTAGTTTTTCTATTATAATTTTAAATAGTAAATAAAAAAATTATGACAAGTAATTCACAATGTTTGTTGAGTTTACACTACAGTTTATGTACAATCCCCCTAGAAAAGTCAAAACCTTGCCATTTTTTGTTACTCGCGAGGGGTCATAGAATCGAGAAAATCAAGGAATCACATGAATCACAAGAAATTCAAGGAAAACTCCAGGTTCATTTTATAAGGTTAATGTTGATGCTTCTGCTGGAGATGAGGTGCAGCTGAATTGTGTTTATTGGGTTTCTTGCTTTAGTAATGCCATTCATTCTCATTGTATAAGATGCAGCACTCTGTTATACTGCGTTTCTCTATAATATTCATGGTTTTTATAGCCGTGGCATAAAATTGATGGTATTGAGAGGTGGATTGATTCAGGTAGGACACCACTGAAGGCCAAGGTGTGAAATGCACGGCTCGTCACTGCTGTTCCGCTTCAGCTGGCCGACCTCACCAGGTTATTTAATGGAGATAACACTTGGAGATAGAACTGTTTGGAACAGGTACAGCTACTAATGCCTGCACAACCTTCAATAAAAGCAGTAGGAGAGAGTTGGCTGAAAGGTGCACGGCATCAGGCTTCACTGGGGAGAACGAAATCAAGGACGGGGTGACGCTGTTATCGCCGTCGTGCCATTACGCGATGAATTGCGGCTCCTTATCGTTCCAGATGGCAGCCCCACTCTTGCATGGCGTTCCGCTGCAGGAGAGCAGCGGAGTGGCGGAATAAATGAAAACACTTTATGCCGAGGACTGTGTGAAACTCAGGGCACTTTGCAGCAGGCACCTCATCACAAGAAAGAGATCAATCAAAGTGCACAAAGCAAATGCAGTTCTCCAAACCTGGCTTTTTACACGAGTATGTAAGCAGCTAAAAATCACAAGCTCGCTCTTCATATATTGCTGAGTGCATTAGCTACAGCCTCCTGGAGTTTGCTGTCTTTCGCAATACACTCGACTTCTTTCCACTTTATTAGAAACACCTGTACATTTTCTTGTTTTGGGACTCTGGTTCATTCCAGCAGACACTTTAAAACATATTTATGTCTCTTTTAAATGGAAACCAATCCTTACATGGAAACATAGTTTGGAAAAAAAGCAGCATGTACACACCCATGACTTGTACAACTGTCAAAAGGGTGGAGTCATTTCTGTTTTTTGAGACGCATGCATGTTCCTTTAGTTTCTATGCAGCAAACTCAGTAAAAGGCAAAAACACACATTGGACAGTGAATGAGTGGAAAAAAGTTCTGTGGAGTCCAAATATGGAACTTATGTAAGAGAGATGTTAGAGACTTATTCCAGAAACTGAAAGGAACCAACATGGCAACCATTCCATACATCAACATACACTATCCAATTTCATCTGGACTGCGTCTCACACTATACGCCGAAGAGTACATCCGAGCTCTGTAAGCGTTATTTAGAGAGCAAACAGTCGTCTGGGGTGTTATCTATCATGGCTGCCCAGTCACCGCACCTAAATCCTATTAAACTGCTCTGGGATGAACTGGATCACAAGAAAGAAATCTCCAACTGGTCTTTTGGCGAGTTGTACAAAAGTACAAGAGGCATGGCAAAGTATTTCAGCTGAATGTTTGGAGAAATGAACTGTCTGTATGCCGAGAGTGTGTTCTTCATGCTAAGAGAGGATTTTTCAATGGAAATAAAGTGGAACATCCAGACATTTATATCATTGTTTGGTCAAAGTAAATCTTTAGAACATTACATTTCCAAGTTTGTTGCATAGAAACAAAAGGAACATGCATGTGTCTCTCAAAAAACATTAAAGACTCCTGTGTTTCCTAACTGACTGAATGAGGTGAGAGGTCTGGAATGTCTTCTGTTTCATTTTCAGGTCTTCAACAGAAGTTTTTTTCTTTTCTTTTTACCATGGAAATTGACTCAAAGCAGCTTTACAAATATAAAGCAGTTGTAAAGTTATTATAAGTTTATCCCTAATGAGCGAGCCAGTGGCAACATTGGCATTGAAAAACTCCCTAAGATGGCATGAGGAAGAAACCTTCAGAGGAACCAGACTCTAAAGGGAACCTCATCCTCATCCTAACCGAATAGCCATTCATTGCAGTTCCATTGTTGAGGTGTGTAATAATAGGTGCTTAATTTTAAAAATGTCCATGCAAACTGTGGTCCTGATTCATAGTCATAGACTGTTGATATTAATTACAGTCTAAATCCAGCTGCACAGAGTGGTTTCCAATTGAGAAGAACTCCATCCAAGTAGGGTGTCGGGATGAACCGGGCTAACCCGAAGTGGACAGGAACACTGGTCGATGGTACCTCACCTTTAGCTTTTACATTCTGACAAGGAAAATACACGGAACTGTAACACACACATTTGCAGTTGACAACCTTCAGTCCTAGACGTACAGAGGAGAAGATTGTGAGATCGTCTGCTTGTCTTTGGTTTTATTCTCAATACATCCTCTGCTCTTTATGGCTTGTTAAATGGAAAACATATGTAACAGCCTGGACATTGGACACTCCGTTTGCTCTGTAAACCAGCACTGAAAATGTTTTATGGCAAATTCACAGCTGTAGCTCATCACCCAGAGCTTTCACGCCATACATCAGCCTCTTCGCTCCTGTCATACTGTAAACCGTGTTGTGATGTATAGGAGAGAGACGCAGAGGCTTGTGGAAGCGAACCGAATTTGCACTGGTCACTAAATATCAATCTCTTCTAATAAAGTGCACCCGGAGTCGATGGGACACATCCATTTAGTCTCTTTTATCAATCACGGGCAACGTTTCGAGTCACTCGAGTCAAACGGGGGATTAATGTGCGCTCAAAATGACCAAACTCAATCTGTATGCATAGGCTGAACTAGCAATGTGGACCATGCTACATGTTGCATTGGACAACTCCATGTCTTTTGAATTGTGTACTGAGAACTAACAATCTTCTCTTTGAATGTCCCACTTAACATTGAGTGTCCATTTGCTCTTATAATAATCTCCACTCTTCTGGGAAGATCTTAAATGAGATGATAATTGTTACATTCTGTAAAGCTGCTTTAAGACAACGTCCATTGTGAAAAGTGCTTTAGAAATAACCTTAAATTAAATTGAGGTGCGGTGAGGAGGCCTGGGGTGGAGTCACATTCATCCCAAAGGTGATCAATAAGGTTTAAAGATCTGTAGCAGGAGATCTTCCACTCCAAACCATGTAAAGCGTATCTTCATGAAGCTGGCTTTGTGCACGGAGCATTGCTGGAACAGGTTTGGGTCTCGTAGTTCAAGTGAAGGAAACATTTCATGCTACAGCATCCAAAGACGCCCAATACAATTGTATGCATTTGAATTGGTGGTAACAGTTTGGCGAGGAACCACGTATGGCTGGAAAACACAGGTGTCCCAATACTTTTGTGCAAAAGAAATGAAGGAGGACCGGTGCAAAGTTTCAGGCAGATTACAGAATGTTGTAGACCAGGTTTGGCATGAACCTATGGTTCGTTCTAGTGTGTCACAGAACCAGGCAAACCAGACCTACAGAAAATGACGGAATAACGGTTCAGAAAACACACACACACACACACACACACACACACACACACACACACACACACACACACACACACACAGATATTTTACGGACTACTGGGACAAAACAAAGCGAATATTTAGAGGCAGGTGCAGGAGGTGATAAGAGCCAGTGTTCAGAAGGGAGCCGGAGCTGCAGCAACACAACAGTCTGAGATTTTCATTCTGCTCTTCTGCACAACCCCCAAAGCACCAAACCACTTCCTCGTTCTCTCTTCTTCCACTTCCTCTCATCACTTCTATAAACACCTTACGTCTGCCTTCATGCCTTTCAGTCCAGCGAGCTGAAGTGAGAATTTGATAGCATGGGCTGGAGCATGAACAGTGTGCGTGTGTGTGTGTGTGTGTGTGTGTGTGTGTGTGTGTGTGTGTGTGATAACTCTGTTATTATTGCTGTGTAATAATTGCAAATATGATTATATGAAGAACATTCAGCATCGAAACATTTCCTGATCTTTTATCACCGCTCTGAGTGTGATAGAGTGTGAGCTCATTTCATTCTCTCTCCCGCGCTCACTCTCTTCCTCTCTCTTTCACTCTCTCTCTCTTCCTCTCTCTTTCACTCTCTCTCTCTCTCTCTCTCTCTCTCTCTCTCTCTCTCTCTCTCTCTCTCTCTCTCTCTCTCTCTCTCTCTTTCCTTTTTTTCCTTTTTCCCTCTCTCTCACTTCCTCCTCCTCTCCCTATCTTTTTCTCTCCTTTTCTTTCTCTTCCCCTATTGCTTCCTATCTCTCTTATTCTCTCGCTTTTTCTCTCCCTATCACTTTCTTTCTCTCTCTCCCTTTCTTTCTCTTTCTTTTTGACTCTCTTTTTGACTCATCCTTTCTCTTTCTTTCTCCCTCGCACCTTCTTACTATTGCTCTCTTTTTTTTCTCTCTCTCTGGACAGGAAACACAGCAGAAATAGTCTGTACATAACGTATGATCATACATACATAACAATATGACATATATTATTTGATGTTTTTAAATAAATAAAATATATATATTTTTTTACAATTATTTTGATATCAGTGGCGGGCCATGCATTCGGTACCTGGGCCTTCAGTGAGGACGTACCCGACTTAATCCCCCTCTTAAGACCACACTATCACGTCACAATTATAGAAAACATCAATACTATACAAATACAAATACTCTAAAAACGCAATATAACAACACGTGCCATTACAGACAGAGAGACATTACAAATGTGGAGGGTGAATACCATTTTACTAAAGCAAGAAACCCAGATAAGACTCCAAACCTCTACACTACAACCTCAACTGTGCACCTTCATCATCTGGAGCAGTTTAGAATCATCAGAGTGCATTGTGGGTATAAACAAAGAGCATAGGGGTTTTCTTTTCCTGCACAGCCAGAGAGAGTAATGTGTAACTAAGAAACCCTGAGGTAAAACTTTAGCATTTAGACTTTTATAAGTGAAATATAAACACATCAGTGTGAGATGTTAAACTCCAGGCAATACAATTAATCTAATGTATTTTCCAGTAATCCATTTACAAACCAACAGCATACCCTGGAGTATCAGTTTTTATCCCTAAATATACTTAAAAACAACTTTAAAGTGCCATTTAAAAGAAGAAAAGCCCCACCAAAGTTCTGGATGTTGAAGCTCACACTTGAATAAAACTGTCAGGCGGATTTACTATGCTGATAGACGCATTCACATTGTGAAGCTTTAGCAGATGACGTTGTGGGTCAGCTCAGCGTGGACCCCTGTCCATTCTCAAGTCAAGCTTCGAAAGAGCGTGAGACGACCAGACAGCTTTATAGTCAGTTTTGTCTTTAAGGATCATTTCTCAGGATAAAAGTGGATTTCAGAAGCCGATCGTTAATTACAGGTCTTTAAAACTCGCGAATTAGAAGAGGCGACGTGCCGAACCCCTTCCCTGTCTCCGCTCGGCGATCGTCCCATTTATCCGCAGGGCGTGAAAACTCTATTATGCATGAAGCATCTATTTTTGTCTGAGCTGCTATTGTATAAATTCAGCATGCTTTTATAATGAGAATTAGACCATAATACAGCCATGGCAGTGAGAAACTGGCAAAAAGAGATTGTGTTTAATATTTTCGAAGCACAGAATGGATAGAGAAGCCAGAATTTCACAGTGAAGCCGCGGTCAAATTCAGGAATCCGATTAAAAAGCATGCATTATTATTCATTATTAATGTATGCATTAACAGCAGTTCGAGCTGTAACTTTTTTTTTACTTTATGGCCAAACCTACTGGGACACCTGTCTTTTCAAGCCATATGTGCTTCTTCCTCAAACTGTTACCACAAAGTTCACACAATTGTATCAGATGTCTCTGGATGAAGTAGCATGAAATTTTGGATTCGCTTGAACTACGAGACCCAAACATGTTCCAGCATGACAATGCACGTGTGCACAAAGCCAGCTCCATGAAGATCTGCTTTACGAGTTGGATTTGTGTGGAAGATCTCCTGCTATAGAGCTCTGTCCTCAACTCTACTGAACACCTTTGGGATGAATGTGAACGCTGACTGCACCCCAGACCTCCTCACCTTCTCACCTACATCAGTACCTGACTTTACTAATAAGCACAAATCTCCACCAGCACACTCCAAAATCGAGTGGAACATCTTCCCAGTAGAGTGGAGGTTATTATAACTGCAAATGGAAACCAAATGTGGAATGGTATGTTCAAAAAGAAGCACATACCAATCTTATGGTCAGGTGTCCACAAACTATTAACATATACTGTATATATCTAAAATGTATTAAGACATTTCTTTATGGAAGGAGTTTCCATAGTTTCATAGTCATAGAGTTTAGTAATCGCTGGTTGTAATGGGGAATTTATTGGTTTTAATCGGAAATAATCGTCTCAGCGGGTCCTTAATTTGTTGCCATCTATTGATGGCATGCTAAGGCAATGCTCTAATACCATTAGGAACCATAGGAACACCTTTGACTACTTGTAGATGACATGTTGGTATCTACTGGACACCAGTAGGGACCATTTGGACACCATTAAGCATCCCGACTCCAGTAAGATTCTACACTGGTTTCTTTGGTTTGATGATATTGACTTTCTGATGTACACAAACACACTATGTAATGAAAACCATATGAGAATGGCTTTTAATGGTGAACAGCTGATGGTATGTAGTGGTATTTAAAGGTAAAGATGCTTGTTACTTGTCACATGCACATTACAGCACAGTGAAATTCTTTCTTCATATATTCCAGCGTTGTTAGAAAGCTGGGGTCAGAGTGCAGGGTCAGCCATGATACAGTGCCCCTGTAGCTTGGTGATACTGGGGCTTGAGCCACCAACATTCTGGAGTTTGATCAGTAACCTAGAACCTTAACCACTGAGATACCAGTTACCATGTGGTAATTGATTCTGGAACTGATTCTTATACTGAACAACAAACCTGATTCTGATTGTGGCAGTAAGGCAATGCAAAACGTTCATGCAGATATGGGACAAGACCTTTAGATAATATTTAGGTCAAACATCAGGAAGTGTGTTCTCTATAACGTGTGTCAGATAGAAAAATCGTTGGTCACAATTCTGAATTTGAGCTGTGAACAAGGATTCGGTAACCAAGAAGATAACCGTTTGTTAAACCATTGATACATCCAGCTGCAATCTGTCCATAGCTGTCCATCTGTCCTGAGCCGTCGCTGTCTCATGCTGTTAATTTATCAGACGTGAAAGTTTTAGTAAGACATCCGTCAAATGATTGAGCACATACATGATTTATGATCCAGATCAGTCATGGCTTCCTGCGCCCGATGGTTTCCTGCCACAACTGTTAGTACCAGCATGAGTCAGGAATGGAAATTTAATGATTTCTTCATTTTCATCCCCTGAAGCGAATTCCTTTCCTTTCAGTCGACGTTCGCTAATAATGACGAACCAATGTCTGTATGTTTAAGACACATCGTTTGTTCATGGTTTGCAGGTGGATGCAGATTGCTGGACATGGCAAACATTTGGCCTATTGGCCTCGGTCCGTGTACTCTACACACTGCCCTTTCGCTCTATGTTTGCCTTCCTGGACATGCTCAATACACTGACCTTTCATCATGTGTTTTGTTGCGGGTTGTGTATTTATATCTAGCAAGAAAGCAAATTTCTCCTCCTATTGTAACTTTTCTGAAACAGTTACATTTCTGATTAATTATTTTTCTTTGTTCTTTTAAACAGGATTGCATAATGAGATGAAGATTTTCCTCTAGAGCTTTTTTATTAACTTGAATCATTTCTGCTCTAGTCGAGCTGTGTATTTCGGCTAGCAGACTGTAGAGGTGCACTGACCATGTTCAGACAGGGTGTTGTACGAGACAGAAAATTGTTTAATATTGAATAATAAAGTGTTTGATACTCCACGATGCTCCACAGTAGGAAACCGTGCGAGCACTAATATATCAGAAACAATCATGGACGTCTGTTTTCGAGCTGATCTTGCCTCACTGGCTTGATTACCAACACAATCTTTAGGGTTTTTTTAATGTATTATCCATAAATCACCAGCATCCTATCAATGTCACTGCCACCTGTGGTTTTGGAGCCAAAAAAAGCAAAATTGGCTGGGTGTGATTAAATAACTTTCATCCCCTGTCAATCACTCAGACATTAGCTAATCGTCTCTGAGAGCATGTATGCAGAGCAGACAGCACTTTGAATTATTTGGCATTTTGAAGCAGCAGTGCCTGAACTCACACACCTATTTAAATACAATTCAATTCAGTTTTATTTGTTTACTGCTCATAACAATGAACAATGTCCCAAATCAGCTTTAAAGAGGGTAGAAATTTGTAATTTATATGTTAATGCCTATAAGTGTATATCTAATGAGCAAGCCATTGGCAACAGTGGCAAGGAAAAACTTCCTGAGATGCCATACTGTGAGAGGATCCAGACTCAAAAGGGAGCCCATTCTCATCGCTGTGGAACCGAATGTCTTTTCATTGATGGAAAACCATTTCTGAAAAGTTGAGCTTATCATAAGAGCAAAGAAGGGCTAAATCTGGAATACCATATTCCATTTACGGTATTTGCTCAGACGCCCTTATCCAGGATAATGTACAATAATCTCATTTATACAACTAAGCAGTTGAAGATTAATGGCGTTGCTCGGGGCCAAGCAGTGATATCCTGATTGTGCTGGGATGACATTTTGATGCCATTCTGAAGTTCAATGTCTCTTGAATTTAGTGACTTCCACTAATCTTATTCATACAAATGAGCAGCTGGGGTTAAGGACCTTGCTCAGGGGCCCAGGTGTGGCAGCTTGTTGTGGCTGGGATTTAAACTCATGACCTTTGGATCCAAAGACCAATGCCTTAACAATTAATCTACCACCTACTTACATTTACATTTACATTTGCGGCATTTGGCAGACGCCCTTATCCAGAGCGACGTACAAAGGTGCTATGAGTCTCTAGCAATAAATAACTCTACACTGGTACACAAGATTACAAACTTAATATAAATATAACTCTTGAATTCTACAAAGCAAACTTGGAAAGTGCTAATTTAAGTGTTTTAGGAGGAGGAAAGTCTTCAGTCGTCGCTTGAAGATAGTCAGGGACTCCGCTGTACAGACATCTAGGGGAAGTTCATTCCACCACCTCGGTGCCAGAACAGAGAAGAGCCTTGAAGTATACTAACCTCTCATTCTGAGAGAAGGTGGTACCAGTCGAGCAGTGCTGGAGGATCTCAGACAGCGTGGTGCAGTGCAAGATGTGATGAGGTCTCTGAGGTAAGATGGTGCTGGTCCATTTTTGGCATTGTAGGCAAGCATCCGTGTCTCGAATCTGATACGTGCCGCTACTGGAAGCCAGTGAAGGGAGCGCAGCAGTGGGGTGGTGTGGGAGAACTTGGGCAGATTGAACACAAGTCGTGCAGCTGTGTTTTTTGAATCATTTGCAGTGGACTAATATTGTTCAGAGGAAGACCTGCCAGCAGAAAGTTTCAGTAATCGAGTCTTGAAATGACAAGAGACTGAACAAGCACCTGGGCAGCCTGTGTGGACAGCAACGGTTGAATCCTTCAGATGTTGTAGAGAAGAAATTGACAGGAGAAGAAGTACAGTTAATTTTCCATAGTTACCCCAAGGTTACGAGCAGTGGCTGAAGGGGAGAGCAGAGAGTCATGAATACTTAAATAGTGTGAGCCTGGTGGTGCTGGGATGACATTTTAATCAAAGTCAAAAGTCTTACCCACTGGGCTCCCACAAGCCATGTTTAACAAGCACATAAATGTTATAAAAACACCACATTTGGCTTTAGTCCAGTGTAAACCATTCCTGGAACTGGTCGTCGTGGCTCGACATGTACATCACAGACAAGGGACAGAGTTGTGTTTTTTTCCACTCTTCTCCAAAGGACGTTCAAACCAATAGCTTTTTTCTGTTTGGAGAAATAAAAATAGATGTAACATTTTGCCTTTAAAGGAAGAGCACGTATCCACCTTTATGGAATGCTGATATATAGGCACCTCTATAGAATCTACCGTGATGACTGTCTACTCTCGTTCTTAGCTTCACTGTCTGATTTCTCTGGATGTAATGTGTATCCAGTGTAGTCTCTGTAGTGCTTTTAGATGTACCTTTGTTCAGTTCTCTACGAAAAAGCAAGTGTATTTGCACTTTTCTGATGCACGGATATTATCCTGTCCAAAGTCTTTATTCCCGAAACGGTTATTAACATTGTAGACACACTTTTGCACTGAGTGTGTTAGATTACATATCATTTCTGATAATATGCTTTAAAACAAGTAGTTTCGCGCGATCCCAATTTGCCATCTGTTATTAACTGTTTTGTTTGGTGCGCCTACTTTAACTGTAGCATGGGGCATCGTGATACCTGCCCCGACGGATCGCTCTTTTTTATCACCTGTTTATCGTAGTTTAAGTTTCTGTCTACTCGGTGCAATAATATTTTGTTGAGTTGAAGAGTACCATCAGTGCTGTACCATCACACTTGGTTTTGTCCAGCGTAATCCAGCTCTGGAATGAGTCATCACGGCTCTGTAAATCACTCCAACAGTATTTTCTTGGCCTTGTCTTTTCTCTACTCTTTTTTTGTCAAAGGACAACCAAGGCACTGTCGGATTGCTCTGAATTAAATGAGGATTAAAAATCAACCTATTACCGTCCGCCATGATTTTATGCTAATAAAAATAGGGAAAGCCTTCCTTTATAGTGAAATGAACACCAAAAGATTCTCTGGGACTCTAGAATTTCAGGCACCACCAGGTGCTGGACTGCACCTCTGACACATGCAATAAAATTGGCTGGAGTTGTGTCTGGGAAAGGCTTCACAATTTCCCCTGTAATTAGGCCAATAAATGTTATGACACGTTAAACGCTCGACACTCTTAAGTATGAAGTGTGAAGACGGACTCGGATTCATGGGTAAGCCCATGTGCAGATGACATGACATGGCAGGTGGCGCGTATTTAGCAGAATGGATTTTAATTGCAGCGAGGTTCAGGAGTCGCAGTTCTTTATATTTTACTGTCATATCAGTGGCAGAGTAGTTCGGGAAACAACTGTAATTATGTTGACGCAGAGGGAGACTGGGAAATGACAATGCATCAGAGCTGCAGAACCATCTGTGCAGCAAGAGAGATACTCTCAGCATGTGCAGTTCATGGCAGACCATCATTCCAGAAACTCATATCTTTGTGACTGGCAGGAAGACTCTTTTAAGACTCTGCTTTATTTCGATGTGATGTGTATTTGGTGCCTGTGATGTTTGGAACAAAGAACAACTTCAGGCTTCATACATACTTTTTAATTTCATTTCCTAAATGAACTTCCTTCAGTTTCCTGAATTCTCTAATAAAGCACGTTTTATGGCTTCCCTTTTGTTGCTGGATCTCTGGGACTTTGCAAATCTGTCACATTAGCATTTTTTTTTACTCATGTCTAGAAAGATTAGCATCTATAAAGAGATTTAAATTCGCCCCAAGAAAAGATTTCGGCAAGTCCTTTGTGAAAAGAGGTTTGAAATGCAAAATATAGACACCATTTAAAATGGATGACATCCGTGGCCTGTTTAATCCTCTTGGGCCCTGGTCATGGATCATTGTGTGGACATTGGGATTCAAAATCTCTAAATTCAGGATCTGTACACTCACGATTTCCAAACTCACAATCTCAGAACTCGTGATCGTCAAACGAATGATCTCTGAATTAAACACACATTCTTACATTCTTACAAACTCACATTCTTTAAACACACGCTCTGAAATTATGATCTTTAAACAAACACTACAAACTCAAATTTTTGAACGCAAACCTTTTCCCGAATAGTGGACAATAATCTAGTTTGCGGTGGGAATAATAACTCTGCTCCAGATTCCTGTGTTGATCGAGACGAATGCAGTGTATTTTATACCCATTTATTAACACGTCTATTTGAGTCGGCCGTCCTCTTAAGAGTGAGTTATTGTGTGAAATGTGCTGCATTGAGATCGCACTCCGCCCCGGGGCTCTCTCGGCGGCCGTTATTTCGTCATAAGCCCAGCTGACGGCCGTTACAAATCCCAGCTCTGTTAATGTTTGGGTTTATTGGCAGGCATTTTTCAGAGCCAGAGTGCAGACCAGCTAGGTGGGGTGTGTTGGCAAGCTGGGAGGGAAGTGAAAATCAGGAGGAGATGTTCTAATTCTAAACTTAAGCTCCAACGTTTTACAAAAGATGTCTGAAAACAATGTTTGGACATCTTCTATTTTGCAAGCTGGGAGAAGCGTTGAGGATCGTCTCAGTGATAAAGTACAACACCGGGACTGTCAAATTACAGAACAGAAAATGGTCCTTCATCAGCCGTGGAGGCGGGAAGAGAAAAGACGAGGGCTCGAGTGGATTCTGGTGCAAACAACTGTCAGTGAAGTTACAACCAGTGAGTCAGTAAATCAGTTAAGTCAACACCAGTGAGTCAGAGAATCGTTTAAGTCATAACCAGAGAGTCAGTGAGTCACATAATTCATAGCCAGTGAGTCAGTGAAGTCCTAACTAGTGAGTCAGTGAAGTCACAACCAGTGAGTCAATGAGTTTTTTAAATAATAACCATTGAGTCAGAGAAGTCATAACCAGTGAGTCATTGAATCATTTAAGTCTTAACCAGTGAGTCAGTTAAGTCCTAACCAATAAGTCAGTTAGGTCAATAAACCAATGTCAGTGAGTCAATTAAGTCATAACCAGGGTCAGTGAAGTCATAATTAGTAAGTCAGTGAGTTAGTCAATCCACAACCAGTAAGTCAGTGAATTTACAACCAGTGTGTCAGTGAAATTATACCCATTAGTCAGTGGCCTCAGTCGGTGAGTCAAAAAAGTCACAATTAGTGAATGATTGTGTATCATAGCAATGATATCTATTATCGTTAACAGAACATAGTCAGTGAGTCAGTGAAGTCACAATCCAGTGAGTCACTGAGTCATAACCAGTGAGTCAGAAGTCTTCCGGTCTCCAGAAGAAGAAAAAAACCTCCAAACTCTTTCATTCCTTTGAGATTTAATCAATGATGGAGGTCAGTGTGCTCAGTGGAAAGGAAATGACCACCTGCGTCCCAAACATGAATCATTAGAACGTAGCTACACTTGATAAAGTGAAAAAACCTACTAGATTTATAAAGATAAGCCGTGGGTCTTGTTCGAAATCCAAAACCCCTGACCATTAATCAACAAAGGCATTTTTTAATAATTCTTTTGCATTGCATAAATCATTATTGGATATTTTTTTCCTGACAGAGCTTCATTGCTTTTTCTCCTCTCGGCAGCTAATGCGCCTGCCAGCGGGAGCACTTGTTTTTTATTTAAGAACTACCAGGAGAAAATGTGCCCTATCTACAAAGCGGTAGGGAACAATAAGGCATAAATGGAGTGGGGTCTTTGCAAGGCTTATTCAGAGCTTAGCCGAATCCACCCCACCGACAGCAGAGAGTTTTTCTTTTTTTTTTTACGCTCTAATTAGTCACGCTCTGCTTCACAGTGGCACTCGGTTTGCGACTGAGTTTCCGTACAGAATCAGAGTGCGGGGAAAGGCTTCCCCTCTCGGGTTTAAGGAATGAAACAGAATACATTTCAGGATTATGGCTACGGACTACATTACCCATTATCCTGCACGTCACATGACCGATTAACTTGTCGCCTATACCATAATTAGGACATATACACTACATGGACAAAAGTTTGCTATGGTTGGTATGTGCTTATTTTTGAGCATCCAACATGTAATCACCACGCACACTTAAAATAACCTCCAATCTTCTGGGAAGATGTTCCACAGGATTTTGGAGTTTGCTTGTGGACATTAAGCCACAAGGATGTTAGTAAATCAGGTACTGATGTATAATAGGGTTGAGGTCAGCGCTCTATAGCAGGAGATCTTTCATTCCATCCCATATATTCATGGATCCGATTTTGTGTACAGGGGCATCGTCCTGCTGGAACAGGTTTGGATCTCCTAGTTTGAATGGAGGGTTTCATGCTACCACATTCAATGCATTTGTGTGCCAAATCTGGTTACAGTTTGGGGAAGAACAACATATTCCTGGAAAAGTCAGGTGTCCCAATAATTTTGTCCATACAGTGTATTTATATTTAATTAACAGCATTTGGTAGATAAACCTATGCAGTAGAGGGTTGAGGGCCTTGAGACACCTTGGTGCAGCTTGGTGTGGCTAAGATTTGAACTCATGAACTTCAGCACCAAATCCATGCATTAACCACTAAGCTACTGCGCTCCCGACTTTTCCATGATTTTTCCGCGACTTCGCTGAATCATTCAAAGATACAGAAAGTCAATACGTGTCTGACAGAAATGAGTTCGATAGAAGCTTCTTAGGTTTTTATGCATGCGCAGGATACGGGTGTATAAAGGTGTTCCAAAATGCCAGGGTAGACGAAGGGCGTTGTAAAACCAAAACGCGTTTTTTCAGCTCTGTATTTATGTGGACGACGTTCGCAATTGCTCCTGCCACCAAGCAGTCCCTGACTGCACAGCCGATCCTGTCATTCCCCTCTCCCCTCCTCTTCTAAACACTGTAACGGTGTGACCACTTGTTGTCCCTTCATTTTACAGTTTTGGACATTAATTTTTATATAGCAGTTACATTTTTATGTGCAGTTGAAGGGAATATATAATTTTATATAAAGTCTATTGCATTTTCTACGTTTTTTTGTTTCCTAGATGTGACCAGAAAATTCAGTGCGTCCCATTGGAGGCTGCAGAACATCGTGCAGGAGTCCATGGACAGCTCGGATGAGGAGTTTTTCGACGCTAGAGGTGAGAGGTGATATGATTCATAATGCGTTGTATTATTTAACATACTGATCCGACCGTTCATTTGTCCTCGCCTTGTTTCTGAACAGCCCTCAAGCTCTGAGTGTCTCATTGTGTCTCTCATTGTGTCTCTTGGTGTGTGTTTGAGAAGATGTCGTTCAGATAAAACGAATTTAAACATTCAACATTTGGTGCCACAGCTGGACCAGAGTATTGTGCTTTCTCTCTCTCTCTCTCTCTCTCTCTCTCTCTCTCTCTCTCTCTCTCTCTCTCTCTCTCTCTCTCTAATATTACGAGTCCTTAATTCAAATCCATATTTATCCAGATTGCACTGGATATCTGATCTCTGAGAGTGTAACGCTGGTCTTGATGGAGCATCTGATCGAATAAAATGCAATGTTACTGATGCGAGACGTATCATAATGAACACTTTTTCAACACGGGATCACAACTGAAGCAGGGGGTGGCAGCGCAGTGGTGAAGATGTTGGACTTTTGATTAAAGACTCATGAGTTTAAATCCAAGAATCACCAAACTGCCACTGCTGGGCCCCTGAGCGTGGCCCTTAACTGCTCAGTTGCATAGATGAGATAATTGTAAGTTGCCCCGGATAAGAGCGTATACCAAAATTTATATGTGATACAAAAGAGCAGTGTAAATTTTCTGTCTTTTAGAAATAAAAAGATTTTGTGGAACGAGGCACAATTGCACTGCGAGTCCTCATTAAACAAATATGGAGATTGCTTTTGATTCCAGGCCTGATTTCTCTCCAGCCTGGGCTTCTGATTCATGCAGTGATGATAGTTTCAAGTCAATAAACATATTTAGAGATTGTGAATTGTTTATGTGGATCTTAAACTACATGTAATCCTGATTTCAACAGTATTGTCACCACATGTGGAATGGATGTTTAGTTTTTACTCTGTATTGAGCGTGTTTGTTCTAGCGAAGCAATATTAGCTAGCTTAGCTACACGCAGCATGGTTCAGCGCAGAACACCAACGCTTGCCACTGTAATGCGACGTGCTGCCTCAGTATTTCTTTCTTTGTTTTTTTGATTAGGAAAAATCTAATTTAAGGAGGAAGGAGCAATATTTCATCCGCTCCCCAGAGTCAACCCGCAATAATATTACATCAGAAACTTTGGACTACGACGCGAGCGAGCAGGCGTATAACAGATGAAGCTAAAGATTTATGCCTTTGAATTATGAGCCAGAAATAGTTTAATACCTAAGCTTTGCCTTGAAAGTCATAAAAAATGTTGATGAAATGTTTAATTATCAAGCAAGGGTACGGAATGTGTCCTAATGGTAACTTTTGGCAGGTTCAGACAGGTTGTGGGAAAATAAACAGTTGAGGAAGCGAGCGCTTCGTGCCTGTGAGAGCCTAATGATAAATGGGCTCATTGAAGGTATGGGACAGCTTCCAGCAGTAGCATGATAACATCGGGGAATGTGAATGTAGTGCAGAAACCTCCACAAAAGGCAAAAACCGTATCCCCCGTCACTATTCTGAAGAGTGGAGGTTATTACAGATAGATTAGAAGATAATTGTAAGTGGAGTAAGAAAGCATGTGGCAAATGTTTTAAATTTAAATATGACCAAAAGTTTTTGGACACCCGCCTTGATGGGACGGGATAGCTCAGAGGATAAGATGTTAGACTGCTGATCAGAAGGTCATGGGACTAAATCCCAGCACCATCAAAGCTCCCACTGCTCCTTGAGCAAGGATCTTAACCATCGATTGCTCAGCTGTATAACTAAAATAAGAGTCACTCTGGATAAGGGCATCTGCCAAAAACCATGAAGGTAAATGTATTATACCAGCAAATCGGGTTTAAAACAGTTTCTACACAGAAACACTAAATTCCTCTGCTGGAAATAACACAGAAATTCTAATGGTTTCCACTTCAAGTACCATTAAAACCAAAGGCTGCTAACTGTTATACCCATTTCCAGACTGATTCCAGTAGGTAGTAAGTTTGTGTGCATCAGAAATTTATCAACTATCAAACCAAATAAACCAGTGTTACTAAAGCTCTAATAGAAAGACACAACTTTTTTCACTGCATATCACAGATACACAACAATGTCATGCAGTTTAGCATCTACCAGAAGTGTTAATAGTAGCAATTTAGCTCATTTACAAGTGCAGATAAATATGCAAATATATGTACAGCATGTAATATAAATATGTAAATATATGTACTGAAATATAAATAGACTATGGTAGTAAAAAATGTGCAGAAGCTGTTGCGCGAGGACAACAAATAAATAAAAAGATTCTGGGCAGTGTAGAAATGTGCGGGTGCATGTGTATATATATATATATATATATATATATATATATATATATATATATATATATATATAATTATAAATATTTAATCGCGATTACATTAAAATAAGTTAACTCATTATTAATCACAACTGAATCACACATTTTTATCTGTTCTAAATGTGTCGTAAAAAATACTTTTCAAGTTTTGAATACTCTAACATGGGCATGGAAAAATATTGATGCTTTAATGCAAATATATGTTTATTATTAGTTTGTTTATTATTATTATTACCAAACTCAACATAGAGACTGAAGACAAAATGTTCTTGTAAAAGTAATCATGGTATTTTAAATTATGTAAATCATCAGGACACCAAACTGAAACTTTGCTATGTTTCCACACAGACGCTTTTAAAAGCCGGATATGCGCATCATGGAGTCTGGAGGCTTAATGATGCTGTGTCCATTGGTATCTATATTGTTGTTTAGTAGATACCAACATTTACATTTATGGAATTTGGCAGATATCCTTACTTGCTTACAGTTATCTTAACTCAAGAACCCAACAGTGGCAGTGCTGGGATTTGAACCCATGACCTCCTGATCAGACATCCATCATCCTATTCACTCAGCAACCACATCTCACATGTGAGCTACGAGCCTCCACAGGTTTGTTTTGGTCCTAAATAGTATCAGACACAATATATTACCCGTAGTACAGAGTTACACCATTATAAGCAATACTTACTTACTTACTTTCTTTTCGGCTTCTCCCGTTAGGGGTCGCCACAGCGGATCCTCCGCACGTTTGATTTGGCACATGTTTTACGCTGGATGCCCTTCCTAACGCAACCCTCCCCAATTTATCCGGGCTTGGGACCGGCACTAAGAGTGGCTGGGGATGGTTCCCTGACCGGGAATCGAACCCGGGTCGCAGCGGTGGGAGCGCTGCATCTTAACCACTAGACCACCAGGGGACACACCATTATAAGCAATACATTTCTATTAAAACCAGTGCCATTCCCATTATAACCATTTAAAACATTACAAATTCAGTGTGGATTTTGATTGTTTATTCAGACGTGTGAAGGTTTTGTGCGAATGTGTAAATATTAGTTTGGTGTTCTACTGTGTAAGAATAATGAAACGAATATTATGCTTCCAGAATGTTAGATATTGAAGCATTAGTATTCTGCGTCTGTTTGCGTCTGTCAGGAGATTTATTTTTGGTTTGTTTTTCTTCTCTCCTTCTCTCTTTGATGTCACACTGGGCCTCATTGTTCTCTCTGTTAGCATGTTTTTTTTTGTTGTTTGTTTATTTTGCTGCTTGTCTCTGTCATTCTGTCATTCGCTATCATCGTCATTCTTTCTCTCAGACGTTATAAATATTCAGAGTGACTGTTGCCGTAGCCGAGGCGCTCGCCGGGATCGATAACCTCGTGCCATGGAACACACGTGGATAGAAACGGCTCGTTGTTTCAAAGCTGTTGAATTTACAGCAACTACATTGTGAGCATTGAATGGGAAGATGAAGACACTTGGGTATAACACAGGTTTTTAAAACAAAGGGTTATGATTTTTTTCTGTTATACCCAGTCTTTTCTGCATATACATTTTTGCATCAAATAAAAAAAACAACTAGACATTTTCCTGAAGGGAACCAGAATGAAGTTCTTATTTAGACTCATTTATTCAATCAAGGAAAAAGTTTTAGCATTTTAAAAACTGGGTTTCTCCCAAAAGTGAGAAAGGATGCCAGAAAACTGCACTGAATGATTAGTATTGATTTAACTGAAAGACTAAAAGGCCCCGCCCCTAATTGATTTGTATATTTAACTTGTTTTTATTTGAATTGTAACAGTAATGTATATAGAGTAAGTTGAGCAAAGTGCGATTCCTGCCCCAACGTACCTCTTTCAGTGTTTGTTAGGCTCCCATTAAGATTAAGGCAGATGAGACACGCCACACACTCAGTAAAAGGCAAAAACACACAGTAATTGGACAGTAAATAAGTAAAAGAAAGTTCTATGGACAGATGAGTCCATATTTGACATTTTTGTCTCGAACAGAAGAACTTTTTTAAGATTGTTAACAGGAAGGAGAGATGATGTGATGAAACAGTTTAATGGTTTGGGGTTGTTTTGGAGCAGGGAAGATTGGAGGATTGTTCCAGGAAGGAATACTGAACCAAAGTGGCAACCATTCCATAATTTAACACCATGCAATTCCGTCTGGACTGTGGCTCATTGGAAACGCCTTCACCGTACAACAAGACAATGAGCCAAAGCGTACGTCCGAGCTCTAAAAGCGATATTTAGAGAACAAACAGTAATCTGGAGTGATATCTATCATGGAATGACCTGCCCAGTCACCGCACCTAAATCCTACTGAACTGCTTTGGTGAGGAACTGGATCACAAGAAAGAAAACTCCAACATAGTGGAGAACATCTTTTAAGAAAGAGGCACGGCAAAGTATTTCGGCCGAATGTTTGGAGAAACAAACTGTCTGAAAGCTGATCTTCATGCTAAAGGAGGATTTTTCATTAAAATTTTAGTCCTGCATCTGTAAATTGATATATTTGTTTGACCAAAGTAATCTTGTTACATAATCATCTTATTACATTACCTCGTTTGTTGTATTAAAACATTAAGCATGTGTCTCTTAAAAAGCATAAAAGTGTTTCCAAACTGACAAGCACTGGGTATATATAGGCAATAAAATAAATATAATTACGCAGAAACTCCAGCTAGTTCCAAGTCACGAGTGCTTGTTTAGGCTGTTTGTTTCCGTCCCTGTGTGTCTGTGTGAACTGCGTAATTAAAATCCTGTGAGAGTGTTTAACTTGGCCACCTCGTCTGGCTTTAGCCAATCGCTAACAGGAAGTGCTCCATCAGAATGATAACGCTGACACACACACACATACACACAAGCCATACATCTTTAATGCTGGGATATAAAATTATATAAAACACAAATGACATCACAGGCTTATGTGAACCTCCTCTGCATCTTGCCTTAGCTCTCGAGGGGATTTGCTACTGGTGGTAATAATCACAAGCTGCATTTTCTGAATAAAAAACGATGTTAAAAATTTTGAACAAATGTATATTTTCTTTTCGAATAATCTCATAATCAGTAATGGCCATTACATATTAGACCAATTTGTCCATATTCTGGATTTTTCCTGAAATTTGCTAAAACGTGATATTTTGCAGAGCAATTTGTTGCTCAGATCCGGTGTACATTTATTAAATTGTTTTAGTCAATACTTGTTGCTATTTTTGCAATTGTTGCGATATGACATACACGATATATGGACAAAAGTATCAGGACACCTGACTTTTCCAGCCATATGTGCTTCTTCCTCAATCTGTTACACAAAGTGGGAGGCACACAATTGTACAGGGTGTCTTTGGATTCGGGAGCAGGAAATATTCCCTTCGACTAGGTGACCCAAACCTGTTCCAGGTGCATAAAGCAAACCCCATGAAGATATTGGTTGGAATGGAAGATTTCCTTCTATAAAGCTTTAAACCCTATTTTAAATTTTTTAAAACTTCGAATGCTGACAGCGGCTCAGGCCTCCTCATCTCACCTACAGTACAGACCAAAAGTTTGGACACACCTTCTCATTCAAAGAGTTTTCTTGATTTTCATGACTATGAAAATTGTAGATTCACACTGAAGGCATCAAAACTATGAATTAACACATGTGGAATTATATATGGAATTATATACATAACAAAAAAGTGTGAAACAACTGAAAAATGTCATATTCTAGGTTCTTCAAAGTAGCCACCTTTTGCTTTGATTACTGCTTTGCACACTCTTGGCATTCTCTTGATGAGCTTCAAGAGGTAGTCACCTGAAATGGTCTTCCAACAGTCTTGAAGGAGTTCCCCGAGAGATGCTTGGCACTTGTTGACCCTTTTGCCTTCACTCTGCGGTCCAGCTCACCCCTAAACCATCTCGATTGGGTTCAGGTCCGGTGACTGTGGAGGCCAGGTCATCTGGCGCAGCACCCCATCACTCTCCTTCTTGGTCAAATAGCCCTTGATGCCTTCAGTGTGACTCTACAATTTTCATAGTCATGAAAATAAAGAAAACTCTTTGAATGAGAAGGTGTGTCCAAACTTTTGGTCTGTACTGTACATCAGAGCCTGATTTTACTGACTGTGTGGCTGAGGGAATCTCCACTAATCTCCACACTCCAAAATCTAGTGAAACATCTTCCCAGAAGAGTGGATTGTAATGTTCAAAAGAAAAGCAACAATCTTATGTCCAGGTGTATTCAAAAAGAGGTATTGCTGCTGCTTTACGATGCCTGCACACCTTACTGCGTCTTTTGTAAACAGGTAATGGCCCTAGTGTGCAGTTTATAGGAAAGAAATACACAAGCCTGCAACATGTCGTGTTTTTGTCACTGATGTTATCTAATCATGCAACACCTCTATTACAACTCAAATCTCAGACATCGATTTTTTCCCCCATTCCAGCAGTTTCAGCAGTTGTGGAATGGGCCGTGTAGCCTCTGGCTAGGGCTTAATGAGCGAGTGTAATGATAATGAAATGGGTTTCTGCGAGTCTATTTGACATAACAGATTTCATTCTCTCACACTGCCTGGTTAGTTCCCAGCTGGAGGTGAAGACCGATGCCGACGCACACATCCATCTTCATTAGATCATTTCTGTTACTTTTCATCTTTCTTTTTCAGGCTTTACCCTACTTTCCTTTCCCTGTTGGTGTCATGGCAGCTATTTTTAGCCCCCGCTCTCGATTTTTCAGCGCTTTCAGCCCCCTGTGCGGTTTATGCGTCTTCAATTGTATTACTGCTTTGTTTGCTTTAGTCTGAAATTTTCCCTCAGCCATGCTCATGTACATTGGATCAGTGGTTTATATTAGATCATTTCGATAAGATCGACCAAACAACGTCCATTAAAGATCTGCTTCAAAGCTTCAGTGATCATTGTCTTACAGAAGTGAAATGTTTCTTATAATCTAGTCATTATTCCCAGATCCCAGACTATGGTGGATTAGTGATTACCTTGTTTGCTTGGATGATACATTTTCTCAATGTTTCCTCCATGTACTCCTGTTTCCTACCTCAGTAAAAATACATTCATTGTACCCTGAGTGGAATTCCCGAAATGTAGCGTAGAGTGTAAATTTATGTGTGTGTATGGGATTGTTCCCTGGGCACTTTGTCCATGCTGTCTTCCCCAGATCTTTGGGATAGGCTCCAGGCTCCCTCACATTATTGTCTTGACATTGTCTCAATATCCTTAGTCTCTCAGATCTCTATCTAATTAGTTATAAGTGATTACATATTTGTATTTATTCATTATACACATCAATCGAGTGGCAAAAAAACTCTTATGGAATACTAAGCTGATCGCAAACTTTAGGTTTAAATGTTTTTGAATTATTGATGTGCTGAGGTTTCAGCTCTGGCTCACGATTTTGGCGAGAAAATCTCTTAATTCCAGTGTGCCATCATTCCATTATTCCTGTCATCATTCCATTATTTCAGCATTCCATCATCCCGTCCTTCCATCTTTTTTTTTTTTTTTTTTTGCCGCATTCCAACATTATAGCAACCCCACAATTTAACTTTCTATCATTCCAACATTCCAGTAAACCATCATTTCAGAATCCCAACAATCTAGCATTCCAGCAAACCAGCATTCCAAATATATGTATTTGCAAATGTATACAGTGTATTTTAAGCATTCCCAAAATATGAGTATTCCTACAATCATTCCATCATTCCATCATCCCCTGTTCTATTATACTAGCATTCCAGCATTCACTTGTTTCAGCATTCATATGTAAATCAGGATTCATATGTAATCCTATTATTTCAGCTTTCCATCATTCCATCATTCCATCATGCCATCATTTCAGCATTCCAGCATTCCGTCATGCCATCATTTCAGCTTTCCATCATGCCATCATTTCAGCATTCCAGCATTCCATCATGTTTGTAAGATCTGAGATTTTTCTCCTATTGGAATGACTGCATGAGAGAATTGTTTAATACTCAGAAATAAAGCTCGGCTCAGTTTTCTTGTTCATCACACTTTCCTGCGTCGTGTGTTAAAGCAGTACCGGATTTGTTTTGCAGGGTGAGTCTGATCGCTCCTGGCTTATACTATGACTGAGCAGCTTATGCGTTAAATTCGATGTTCTGTTTCGTGGAGTAGAAAAAACATGCAGTTTTATATTATATTGCATTTATACTGCAGTGACTAATCAAAATACAAAATCAAACACACAGGCACTTGCTGTCCACCTTGTTAGGAACGCCTGAAGAAATGGACATTCATATTGTAGCTCATCCACTAAGACTTGGGCCTTTTGAGATCCCTTTCTGCCCACCACAATAGTAAAGAGTGTTTATTAGAGTTGCTGTAGACTCCCTGGCAGAATTCTGTGTTCTGTTCTATGGGTTTGTAATAACTCTATGTTTTTTCCCCCTCATTCCGATATCCGATATTAATGTTTACCAAAGCTCTTGATGTGTATTGAGCTTGATGTGTTTTTTGTCTTCTTGTTTGCCAGATGTGATGGAGGGAAAGACAGCTATCCTACTGGGAATGAGCCAGTGGAACTCGAATGATCTGGTGGAGCAAATCGAGACCCTGGGCCACCTGGAGCGCTCACGAGGTACACGAACCCAGACGCACACAAAACACACACTTCACCTGCACTTTCAGTTAATGGAATATTATAGAATAAACAGCTGATATAGGATTCACTGCATGAGCGTATACTTCAGGTTAAGGCTAAGATTCTCAGACTTCTAAAGATGGGAAGGTTGTGTGACAGTGTGTGTGTGAGAGAGTTGTGTGGACTGGGGTATCTCCTGCTGTGGCTGAATAGAGGTGGAGGGAGGGGAAGAAGATCACACAGTGACTAATTTTGCATGGGTGAGATAATCACCATATTGCCACTCCGGTTTTCTGAAACCCTATTAGCTCTGCAGGATGCACAGTGACTCAGTCTGGGTGAGTGTCTCTCTCTCTCTCTCTCTCTCTCTCTCTCTCTCTCTCTCTCTCTCCCTCTCTCTCTCTCTCTCTCTCTCTCTCTCTCTGTCTCTGTCACATCGAACCTCAGCAGAGCCTCTGCATTAGTATAGCGTTTCGCTAATATCGCGTGGCATCTTGGAGAAATGTATTTGTGTGTAAATAGGCCCGCGAGCTGATTATTAACTGAGCCTCATTCCGCCGAGGATGATTACGCCGAGAAACGAGAGCCGCTTCCCGCAGTTATCATTTGAGATTTTATTTCTGGAAAGTGGGTTTTATGGAGGTTCATCAGTGGGAAAGTGAAAGGACTAAACAACAGAGCGGAAATGAGATCATGTTGTTTCCGGCGAGAAACTCACATGTGACAGAGTGCACACGTAGTCAGAATAACAGACGTGGTAATGCACGTAATCGGAATTGCACCAGTCGTACACAGGACGATGTCTTTTGGCGCACTGACTTAAGGTCGGTGCTTCCTGTGACTGTGTGTGCAGCCTTGTGCTGCAATCTGTTGTGTTACAAAACAAGTCTCGAAACATTTCATACCACCTTGTTTGTGTTTCTTCCCCAAACTCTTAGCATTTACATCCATGGCATTTGGCAGATACCTTTATCCAGAGCGACATACATTTATCCCATTAATACAACTTTAGCAGTTGATGGTTAAGGGCCTTTGCTAAGGGCCCAGAAGTGGGAGCTTGGTGGTGAACTCGTGACTTTCTGATTAAGCTCACGACCAACAAGTCCAAACCTCCACCTCAAACATAAAGTTGGAGGCACACAATTGTATAGGACGTCTTCGGATGGTTTTGGTAGCATGAAAATTTCCCTTCACTTGAATTAGGAGACCCAAACCTGTTCCCGCATCACAATGCCTCTGTGCACCAAACCAGCTCCATGAAGATGGGTTGGAGTGGAAGATCTGGTGCTATAGATCTCTGACCTCAACCCTATTAAACAGATGAATGTGAATGCTGACTGCACCCCAGGCCTTCTACATCAGTACCTGACTTTACTAACACCCTTGTAGCTGAATGAGCACAAATCTCCACAGAAATCTAGTCGAACATCTTCCCAGAAGAGTGAAGCTTATTATAAGAGCAAATAGAATGTGGAATGGGATGTTTAAAAAGAAGTACATACCGTTCTTATGCTCAGGTGTCCACAAACTTTTGTTCATATAGAAAAATCACAGGCTTTTCTATATTACTGTAAAATATTTCATGAAACTGAGAGAGAGATCTAGAAACAATTACCAGGCAACAGAGCTGTGAAAGGGAACACACTGAACGCCTTGTAGATAGTAATGACATTTCTGTGTCCTTGTTTATGAAGAAGGATTAGATTGATTTTATAAACAGGAAGTGTGCGATGTACGGCGGTAATGAAGGTTATTTGCGACAAGTCACACTGCAGCTCTAAAGCTCAATCCTGGTTAAACATTTTGTGCAACATATCAAGAACATGCACTATGTAGCCAAAAGCAAGCGGACACACAGCCATCACATGCTGTTCTTCAAATCCCTAAAATTACGTTACATTAATGGCATTTGGCAGACGCTCTCACTCATAGCGACTTGAGCAGCTATTGGGTTAAAGGCCCTGCTAAGGAGCCCAAGAGCGGCAGCTTGGTGTGGCTGGGATTTGAACTCATAACCTTCAGAGCCAAAGGCCAACACCTTAAACACTAATCTACCACCTTCCTGCTTGTGCTGCTAGAAATTTGAAGGCACTTGATCGTATAGAATGTCTTTTTTTTTTTTTAATGTTCAGCAGTTTGAGCTACAGGAGCTCGTTGTTGGATCGGATCACACGTCCAGCCTTTGCTCCCTACGTGCATCAGTGAGCCTCGGCCTCCTGCGACCCTGTCGCCGGTTCACCACTGTTCCTTCCTTGGAGCACTTTTGATACATTTTGACCACTGCAGACCAGGAACATCCCACAAGAGCTGCAGTTTTGGAGATTCTCTGACCCAGACGTCTAGACGTCACAATTTCTCAAAATCGCTCAAATCCTTACGCTCGCCCATTTTCCTTTGAGGACAAATGTTCACTTGCTGCCGAATAAATACATCCACCCACTAACAGGTGCCATGATGAAAAGATCATCAGTGTTGTTCACTTCACCATTTGTAATGTTATAATGTCACAATGAATTTATTTTTTACAAATAAATAAGAAAAACATGCAAACTGTGGTTTCTTCTCCGAACGCTTCAGATAGTAATACACTATCGATTCTTGCTGCTCATGAACACCATTATTGCTTACTTGTTTTGTTTTAGCAGTTAAAAGCGATCGGTGCATTAAAACCCCCGCGGGGCCTCCGGGGCGAGATCTGCGTCGGCTGATCAAACCACAATAAACGTTACAAGCGTTTTAGCCTGACGCTGTGTATTTCTTTCCCCCCAATCGCTCATCAAACATTCATAGCCGTTATCAACGGTGAACCGTTCGCATGGTGACTGATGACGTTTACTAATCTGACGATCGGCGAACTCGAGGTGCAGCCTGTAATTCACGCATGTGATGATGTCGGCCCACGCTGCCACCCAACACGATATCAAACATTTACTAGGTGAGTGGAGCAAAAAAAAACGGAGCTCTGAGGAAACAGCGCACAATCGGAATCGTTATTTCTCTTGAGGAGACTAATGGCAGAGCTCTAGTTTCAGGGATGATGTCAAGAAAATAAAGGATTTCTATTTCACTTTGTCCTGTGCCATGTTTTTCACCACACACACAGAAACAATCACGGTTTAATGTGTACGTTAGTGAGAGACCACTATGTCAAGCTGAGGATGATTCTACCTCAACAGCCTGAAAATCAATGAAGTTACTGAGCAACTCAAGAACTTTAGGGACGAATTTGGACTGTAATTATGGGCTCAGTAACACAGGTTGCATGAACACTTTTGCATTTAATTGCCAATCACTGAACCTTACACTGAACAATGATAGAACTATAATGAATAGACCTTCGGAATATATATACTCTAATTTTCCGAAAGTATTGGGTCACCTGAACTTTTCTGCTATATGTGGTTCTTTTCCAAACTGTTACCACAAAACTGGAGGCACTCAATTGTACAGGACGTCTTTAGATGCACTATAATAACATTTTGCATTTACTTGAACTGGGAAACACAAATCTATTCCAGCATGGCGATGCCCCTGTGCACAAAGTGTGCTCCTTGAAGATCTGGTTTACATGATTTGAAAAGGAAGATCTTGAGTGGGCTGCTATAGATCTCATCCCTACTGAACACCTTTGGGATGAATGTGAACGCTGACTGCACCCCAGGTCTCCTCACCTACATTAGTACCTGCCTTTCATAACACACTTGTGGCTGATGAGCACACTCCAAAATCTAGTGGAACATCTTCTCAGAAGAGTGGAGGGAATTAGAAGAGCAAATTGGGACTAAAAGTGGGATGCGATGCTCAAAAATCCCATGCGATACTTATGACCAGGTGACCCAATACTTTTGGCAATAAAGTGTAGATGGATGATAAAGTATTGGTTAGTTTTTGAGTCTGGTTCCTCTCAAGGTTTCTTCCTTATACCATCTCAGGGTCTTTTTTTTCTTGCCACAATCGTCACTGGTTTTCTTACTAGGGATAGACTTATAGGCACTAAACTCTTTTTTACAGCGATGTTCTTCCGTCCTTGGAGCGCGTGTGCCCTTTAAAACACCTCAAATGTCTCACCGGCATCGGTTTGTCAAATGTATGTCATGTCATGTTTGCTCTTTGTTCTAACGTGCAATCCGTGATAAACTCGTGGCAGACGTGGCAATGGTGGTCAGAATAGCACCAAAATGACCTGCAGTCTAATAATGTGTCAATTTTGAGAAACCTATTGATTGAAGCAGACGTGTAAAGTATCTGTTTCAAATACGACCATAAATTGGCTACTAGCAGCCGTTAAAGCGTTTCCCAATGGCATCTTATTCATTTGTCTCTGTGTTAAGCGGAAAAATTGTCGAGAGTTGAGATCATAATCATGAATGTGCTTTAAAAAAATAAATAAATCAAAAACCTGAATTTTTATGTTCCTGTTTGTTTTGCAGGTTCCCAAAATGACAGCTTGAATCAGCACCGTTATTTCTTCAATGCTTTTCCTTTTAGCTCAAGGCTTTTTTTTTTTCTCCTCCTCTATTCCACAGAAAGCCTGTACAGACTCAGACACCCTCGTTGTGCACCACAGAGCAGTGTCGATGGTCTGGAGGACATGGAGGTAAGTGCGCTGATTCCGTCTCCTGAGAAGGAAGGTCACGCATGGCTTTTGAGCTGATGCTGATAACACGGTACAGGCGCTCACGTTAGAGTAACGATGGGATTCGGTTTTTTTTTTTCACAAAAGTGTTTTTGAATGACCTGCCAGCATTGATCCCGTTTTTCTGCTTCGCTTTTTTTCATTGCAGAAGAAATGCAGGACGCAGCTGCTGATCCTAGTTGTTCACGGAGGTCACATTCTGGACTCTGGAGGAGGCGATCCAGGTGGGAAGGCAGGAGATGGGGCAACGCTGGCGTCCGTGTTGGAGCGAGTGGCTCGTGCTCACTTCCAGGAAGCGGCAGACAGCATGCTAGTGCGCTTGGTGGCCTGCCCTCCTGTGTGTGCTGAAGCCTTCTCGCTCGTTTCTCAGTGAGTTCTTTATTTCCATAAGGAAGAATCATGAACCAGGCTTAGCTTGATAGAATCAGTGCGCAAAAAAAAACATCTTTTGCTTAGGAAAAGCAGCATCAAATAAGTCAGTCATGTTGAAGAAATAAAGTGAAATAAAGATAAAGAGCTTCTGCTTACATCAAACATAAGATTGTGATCTCTGCATCATGCAGGCTGGAGATCTCTGGGATCTCTGGAAATTAGACTATTTTTTATTTTTGCTGTCTTCTGTCTACATTGTGTCACTTTCCTGTTCTCCTGTTTATAAATGGCAGGATGACAGTAGACCTGGTTTTCTCCTCTTCTTGCTGTTTTCCTCTGTCCTGTCTCAGGCATTTCTTCTCATAGAAAGGACATTTTTTTATGTCACTGCAAGAGTCTCTATGGACTGTTTTGAGTGAAAATCACAGGAGATCAGCAGTTTCAGGAGGCCTCCATGTCAGAGGAAAAGTCACTGACTGTCCATTCAGTTTATTTCAGTTCTATTTTTATAGTGCTTTTAACAGTGGACTTTGTCTCAAAGCAGCTTTACAGAGATAAAGATTTTACATGTTGCCTATAAGTTTTATAAGTTTATTCCTAAAAGTCGAGACAGTGGCAAGGGAGATGGAATAAAGAAGAGGAACCAGACTCAAGAGAGAACTCATTCTCATCTAAGTGACACAGAATGTCAATTCATTACAGTTCCATTATTGTTGAGGTATTCGGTGATAGGTGCTTAAAGGCAAAACTGTTCATGCAAATTGTGGTCCTGAATTATTGTAGCAGACTGCTGACATCAACCACAGTCCAAAAGTTCTTGAGTTGCTCAGTAACTTCATGGATCTTTGAGTGATCTCCAGTTGAAGAGAACTTTATCCTGCTGGTTGAAGCTAGTAGATAACTCTGTAGTAACACTATAACAAGGGATAAAACCTAAATGAACGTATATTGTATATAACAATGCAAGAAAATGCTGAGTTACTTAGGAGATATCGGAGGAGCTGCAGTTATTTGATATCACAGCACCACCTACGTAACTTTCTTTATAATAATGTATTCATTTTAACCTCACCCATTTCGCGTTGTCGCTACAATTTGTTGTACCAGTGAACACAGCTCGAAGCGTAGGAAGTCCATCACAGTGTGCCACACACACACACACACACACACACACACACACACACACACACACACACACACACACACACACATACACATTCACACCTCATTAACACACTTACTCTCACCCAGCTGCAGGTTTTTGAGATGTGAGATAAAACCCATAGTGTCAATTTGGCGAAGATCCAAAACTCATCGCAGACAGTAACCTTCACTCAGGACCCCGGAGGTACGAGTCTGGAGGTTCCAAAACTGCCCTCCTTTAGATTATATATAGACATCTCTGAATGTCATGGTGAGGTGTAGAAGGCTGTTTGTGCTATAAAAGCTAGTGATCACACACCGTTTTCATAAATCATCGCACTATTTTGTATTGTGTTGGTTCTCCAGAAAACCAGACTAAATCACAGCTTTAAGCATAGCTTCTTGTTCCTCACACTTTCTCTGCCATGCTTCACTAATGTAATTACCTCCAGGAGAGGGACATCTGCTGGAAACAAATAAAACCCTACACATTCTATTGGTGCTTAGCTGCCTAGGCTGAATTCTTGCACTGTCTTGACAAGGGACTGCAGTCAATTATTAATCACACCACCACTCTCTGGTGTGGAACACAACAGCAGAGATACTGCAGTTCCACTCCTGTAATGAAGAATGTAGTTCACGGAGACAGAGATGCTGTCACTTTTTTTTTTCTTCGCTTCACTGAGTCTTATCCCAGTGGAGGCTCAGATCTACGGCTTAACATTTCTGTCAGTTTTTTGTCAGTTTTCCAAGAAGCTTTTCTTTCTCATAGTGAGCTGAGACAATAAATGTCATCTTGAGTCGAATCTTTCTTTACAAAGGTTTGTGGACACCTGAGCATAAGATTATTACTGTATGTGTATCTTTTTGAACTTCCCATTCCACATTTAGTCTTTATTTACTGTTATAATAATCTCAACTCTTCTTGATGACTGGCTGTTCCACCAGATTTTGGAGTGTGGAGATTTTAGCTCAGACAGCCACAGCCACTGATGTAGGTGAGGAGGCCTGGGGTGCAGACACTGGCGTTTAAGTGCCTATCACTGCATACCTCAACATTGTTGGCTCTTCTCTGTTCTGGCACCGAGGTGGTGGAATGAACTTCTCCTAGACTATCTTCAAGTGACGATTGAAGACCTTCCTCTTCCAGAAACACTTAAATTAGCACTTCCCAAGTTTGCTTTGTAAGAATTCAAGAGTTATATTTATATTAAGTTTGTAATCTTGCGTACCAGTGTAGAGTTATTTATTGCCAGAGACTCAAAGCACTTTTGTACGTCGCTCTGGATAAGGGCGTCTGCTAAATGCCACAAATGTAAATGATGGAACTGTGATGAATGGACATTTGGTGAGGATGAGGATGGGTTCCCTTTTGAGGCTGGTTCCTTTTAAGGTTTCTTTCTCATCTCGGAGAGTTTTCCTCGCCCGAGTCGCCACTGGCTCAGTCATTAGGGACAAAATTATAAGGAACAAACGTATACATTATACAACTTTGTAACTGCTTTATCTCAGTAAGGCTGCTGTGAGACAATGTCCATTTTTGAAAGTGCCATACATTTCATTTTTCTAATAAAAATGAATTGAATTTGAAAATGTTACTGAATTTGATCCATATTATACAATTGTGTGCCTCCAATTTTGTGTTAACGGTTTGGGGAAGAATCACATATGGCTGTAAATTTCAGCTGTCCAACTACTCTGGTCACAATTTAAGGTGTCCCAATATAGTGTAGCTTTTTGAAATCAGTCTTTTCTGCGTTCTCTCTAGTTTAAATCCGTACAGCTACGACGAGAGCTGCGTTTGCAGTAGCGTGGATCACCTGCCCTTGGCCGCTCTGCCCATCCTTGCCATCGCTGCTCCTCAGTACCAGGACGCTGTTGCCATGGTGATCGCTCAGGCCAATCAGGTGTATCACGACTTCCTCCAGTCTTCTGAGGGGTTTGGCTTCACCGGCCAGGTAACCACACTGCAAAAACTCTTAATCCAGGCAAGACTTAAGATCTTATTTCCAGCCATAAAAATCTTTTGATCTGATTTTAACGGTTGACAGTTGAGGTCAGACAGGAGTCATAGTGGACTATGATGTTTTGGGGATGATATTGTGATTTGTGGAGAGAATAGGAAGCAGGTGAAGAAGAGCCTAAATAGGTGGAGGTGCACACTGGAGAGAAAAGAAATGCAAGTCAGTAGGAGTAAGACAGAGTACATGTGTGTGAATGAGAGGGAGGAGAGTGGAGGGGTGCGGTTGCAGGGAGAGGAGGTGGAGAAGGTGAAGGAGTTTAAGTAGCTGGGTTCAACAGTGCAAAGTAATGGGTGGAGAAGAGTGATAGCAGGAGTGATTTGTGATAGAAGAGTATCTGTGAGAGTGAAAGGGAAAGTTTATAGGACTGTGGTGAGACCTGAGATGTTGTATGGTTTAGAGACAGTGGCCTTGAGTAAAAGACAGGAGGTGGAGCTGGAGGTAGCAGAGCTGAAGATGTTGAGATGTTTGTTGGGAGTGACGACGACTGACAGAATTAGAAATGAGTTTATTAGAGGGACAGCGCATGTAGGACGTTCTGGAGACAGGTTGGGGGAGGTGTGATATAGATGGTTTGGACATGTGCAGAGGAGGGATTATGTGTATAATGTTAGTCAAAGCCCATGTGAGCGTTATGACGGATGGAATACTGAGCAGATCAGCGTAAATGTGCTAATTAAGAAAATATTAGGTCTGGAACTCGTATCGTTAGCATCATTCTTGTTCCCCGCAGTGTGACAATGAATTGCAAATGTATTTAAACGTGTAATGTTTCTTCTTCTGTCACCCCCCACCCCCACCTCAGGTGTGCTTGGTGGCTGACTGTGTCGGTGGAGTGCTTTGTTTTGATGCGCTGTGTTTCAGCGGCGACAAGCGGCACGGAAGTCCCGAGACAAACACTATAAACTACAGCACAGAGAGCCTCAAGGTAAACATAAACACACAAATACACACTTGTGTCTCTGTCAAACACAAGTCTGTCGCCGGCTTTCTACCTTATCATATCTGTCTGGTTTTGTGCTTTATCTAATGTTATAGCTGTCGCCTTTGACAAGCTCTCGTCTTCTTTTTAAAAGTCAAAGCACTCTGACCTTTTAATCATACGTTCTACCAAGTTGCCTTGTGTCCTGTCTTTATTCAAATAAAGTTTTCCTTTGGGAGAGAACTGCATCTTTGTGGCAGTTTAATAAAATCTGCTATGATGCTAAAAAAATAAATAAAACACAAGAGAATGGGCTCGAACATTAGCGCGGTCTTTACATCTCTATTACATCTCCAGAGGTGTAATGCTGACACTAGCATGAACTGTTGAAGACGTTACATTTTGGGTATAGAAATAAACCTCATTGCCCTGTTAGATCATAAAAACACGTTTCTCGTATTGAAGACGCATACCAGCAGTATTTGGATGATACTGGTAGTAAAAAACATATATACTATATCCAAATAGGTCTGTGTGTAGTGTGTAGGTGTATGTAGTGTGTGTGTATAGTGTGTAGGTGTATATTGGGTGTAACTGTATACAGTGTGTGGATAGTGTGAATATAGTGTGTAGGTGTATATAGTGTCTGTATATTGTGTAGCTGTGTATAGTGTGTGGATAGTGTGTAGGTGTATATAGTGTGTGTATAGTGTGAGGCTGTATGTAGTGTGAGTATAGTGTGTAGGTGTATATAGTGTGTGTATAGTGTGAGTATAGTGTGCGGCTGTTCATAGTGTGTGTATAGTGTAAGAATAGTGTGCAGCTGTATATAGTGTGTGTATACTGTGTAGGTGTATATAGTATGTAGGTGTATATAGTGTGTGTGTATAGTGTTCAGCTGTATAAAGTGTGTGTATACTGTGTAGGTGTATATAGTGTGTGTATAGTGGGCAGCTGTATATAGTGTGTGAATACTGTGTATGTGTATATAGTGTGTAGATGCACATATTATGTGTGTATAATGTTCAGCTGTATATTGTGTGTATACTGTGTGGGTGAATATAGTGTGTAGATTTATATAGTGTGTGTATACTGTGTATGTGTATAGAGTGTGTAGATGTATATAGTGTGTGTATAGTGTTCAGCTGTATATAGTGTGTGTTTACTGTGTAGGTGTATATAGTGTATAAAGGTATATAGTGTGTGTATAGTGTTCAGCTGTATATTGTGTGTATACTGTGTGGGTGAATATAGTGTGTAGATGTATATAGTGTGTGTGTATAGTGTTCAGCTGTATATTGTGTGTGTATACTGTGTATGTGTATATAGTGTGTAGATGTATATAGTGTGTGCATAGTGTATATATATATATATATATATATATATATATATATATATATATATATATATATATATATATATATATATATATGATCTGTAGGTATAAATAGTGTGTGTAGAGTGTAAGTTCATATAATGTTTGTGCATTTGGTGTGTCGGTGTATATTGTGTGCATATAGTGTCTAGTGGGTGTTTAGTGTGTGTATAGTGTGTGTATAGTGTGTGTATAGTGTGTGTATAGTGTTTAAGTGTATTTAGTGTTTTGGTACTAAAATAAATGCAGATGTGAAGTATGTGATGATAATTGAGCTAAAATTGCAAAAAGACATCACTGTAATTAAGTTTCAAGATGATTTCAGGTGAAGTCATTTGCTTGATGAAACCCCGGTTTCAATCTACCTACTCAATTTGGAGCAATTATCATGGTTGAAATGAATTTTGGTTCTTGGACCCTCCCCCCCCCCTTCCTCGCACTTCCCTCAGCAGACTCACATTCAATGCAGGTACATACACGTGGCTCAGTTGGCAACAGCTTCTTCCCAAGCAGCGATTCCCAGCAGTCGGTCTGCCTGGCCACTTTGTTCTGATGTTTTAATGAACACTCGGCCACCTGCGCCGTGCTGCGGGGGGCGACACATAAAGCAGACGCTGCATTAGCGGATGATGCTGCACCTGATATGAGACTAAAAGAATGGATTCAGGTTCAGACTTAAAAGCCAGAAATGTGTGTGAGATCGTGTTTTTCTCATTTCGGTGGAGGCTTTTATTCAAAGCTCCAGTCACTGAGGTTAAACTGAGCAGCTGAGGTTTTTGCGTCAGGGTGGCAGTGGCAGCTGTGCGGGACATGCACTCATCATCATAACCTTCTGATCACTGGTCCACAGTCCTAATCAAATGCTTAGCGCTGTAGTTGAAAAGTTAAAAGGCCTTTGGTTTGGAAGGTTGTAGGTTTATGTCCCAGTATGGCTGAAATGCCACTGCTGGGCTCTAAAGTGTAGAACACTTACCAATCATGTGGCAGCAATTTATTTACATATAAGGAATTTTGCAGATGCTTTATTCTGAGTGATTTACTTTTACCTCAGTTGAGGATTACAGGTCTTGCTCAAGGACACAGCCATGGCAGTTTTGTGGTGATCAGAAGTTCAGAAGATCTCAAATCACACAAAATGCCAAACTATGGGCTTCAACAGCCGAAGAACAAATAGGGTTCCATGACTGTTAGCAAAGAACAGGAGCAACTAGTGGACACAGCTTGACTAAGAGTGGATGTTTGATTTTGAAGGTTGGAGAAAGGTCATACGGTCGGCCGAATCTCAGATTTTTGCAGCATTGTTCCGCAATTTTACAGACCACAAGTCTTCAGCCATTTTATGATGCAAACTATTGCAACGGGACCAAAGTCTCAACGGAATGTTTTCAACATCTTGTGGAATCCATACCATGAAGAAGACGAAGATGAAGATACCATGGCTGGAACCCCCAACCATCTAATCAGTAACCCAGATCCTTACCGCCTTGAGATACCACTGCCCAAACACTAAAGCACTGACTTTGTGAAGGCAAAATGCTTCCTAAGTGTCTTAGTACAGTGATGTGTTTACTCACATTTTTCGGGGTGAGTGTAGCTCTGTGACTAAGATGCTGAACTTGTGATCAAAAGGTCATGAGTTTCAATACCTTCACCACCAACACTAAGCTGCCACTGCTGGGGCTGCTCAGTTGCATGAATGAGATAATTGTAAGTCGTTCTGGATTAGAACATTTGTAAGACACTGTTATTTAGAGCGACTTACATTTATCTCATTCATACAACTAAAGAGTTGCGGGTCAAGGGCCTTGCTCAAGTACCTAGCAAAGGCAGCTTTTGATCTGTGATTGGAACCCATGACCTTCCGATCAGCATCCAACATCTTATCCACCTGAGCAACCACTTCCAAAAGCAAAGTGGGACAAGAGCGATGCTGTAACAAGTCATCAAAGCTGTATTTATCCAAGAGGACATTTTTCCCATTTGTATTTGATTGACCACTCTTCCTAGGAGAAACCTGGACTGGTGAGCAGTCTGAGTCCCACTCTAAGTAGCAGCAAGCGTCTGAGTAAGAGCAACGTTGACGTTTCATCACCGTGCGAGCCGGCCCGAGGCCTCCGACGTCCACCCATCCGCAAGCAGAGCGACTCATGCGACACGGACATCGCCGGATGTCAGAGGGACGTCTTCTTTAGCAGGTCGGACGCTCGACTCCTTTGTTTGAGCTCATTGAGTGATTTCAGTTGAACGGTGTCTGTTTTTCAGTGTTCACAATGTCATTTATACGTTCTAACATTCTTTATGACACACTGTATGGACAGAAGTATTGGGACACCTGACATTTCCATCCATATGCGCTTGTTCTCCAAACTTTTACCACAGCAATGCCGAAAGCACACCACTGAGTAGAACGTCTTTGGATGTGGTAGCACAAGATTTTTCCTTCACTTGAAATAGAACACCTAAATCTGCTCCAGCATGTGCCCATGTGCACAAATCTAGCTTCATGAAGATATGATTTACATAGATTGGTGTGGAAGATCTCCTACTATAGGGCTCCAAACCCTAGTGAATACCTTTGGGATTAATTTTTTTACGCTGACTGCACTCACATCATCTATATCAGTAATATTGATTTTACTTGATTCTGAATGAGCATAAATCTCCACAAAATCTAGTGGAACACCTTTTCAGAACAGTGAAGGTGTGAACAGCAAATTCTATACATTTGTGTACTTTGTGGTAAAAGTTTGTGGAAGAAGCTCATATGGCGGGAAAAGTCAGGTGTCACAATACTTTTGTCCCTATTGTGTATTCCTATTTATTTTGACTTGTGGATACATACCTGTTTGGAATCATTCTGTTTCATTTGTTGTTCATCCCCCATTCTCTATTTGTTGTTCCTCACACAAATAGAGAATGGGGGATGATGTTCTCCAGATGTATTCAGAATTATTATCATTAACCTCTATTACGTTTCTGCTCTGAGCTCTTGGTGCTGAATCGTACTCTGATGATACATGTTCTTCCTGTTTTTCTGTGATGTTTTTGATGTTTTTTTGTTTCTCTATCAGTCTGTCTCAGGATGGGCAGATGAGCTCAGTACAGGATCAGTATCCAGGCTGCTTCGACTTTGAGGTTTCAGACTGCTTTCTGCTGGGCTGCCCGCTAGGACTGGTGCTCGCCATGAGGAGAACCGTGCTGCCGGCTTTTCTGAGTAAATAACACCCCAAATATCTCTCTCTCTCTCTCTCTCTCACACACACACACACACACACACACACACACACACACACACACACACGCACACGCACACGCACACGCACACGCACACACAGGCACACAACATGCACTGATGTCAAAGCAAAAGAACAAGGCGGCTTGTGTTTACAGAGTAAATCCCATTTTGGCTCTTCAACGACTGGATACCTGACAAACAGAGTTCATTTAAGAAGCACTAGACTCCCCCTACTGGTCTGTCCTATTCTCTCTCTCTTTTTTCCTACTCTCTCTCTCTCTCTCTCTCTCTCTCTCTCTCTCTCTCTCTCTCTCTCTCTCTCTCTCTCTCTCTCTCTCTTTCTTTCTTTCTTTCTTTCTTTCGGGAGTGCAGTCTCTCCTCCAACCTAAGCCATATCTGTCTGTTTGTCTCTCTCAACACACAGAGAATGGTCACTGTGTATTAATTTGGTGTCTCTCTCTCTCTCTCTCTCTCTCTCTCTCTCTCTCTCTCTCTCTCTCTCTCTCTCTCCCTAGTTTCCCAGTTGCGTCCAGCCTGCTCACAAATCTTCAATCTGTTTTACCCGTCTGACCCATCTGCCTCACGTCTGGAGCCCCTGCTGTACCCACCTCTCACTCAGCTGCCCCCCTTCACTGTGCCACGCTACCAGCGATACCCCCTGGGCGACGGGCGCTCCACTCTCATCGGTAAAAATCCAACAGGCATTATGCATGATATTTTTCAGACATACTCAACATTTTTATTGCGATATATAATCTTCATTATAGTCATACTTAGTCCTTTTTCCTATTGTAAGAGATTGTAGATATTTTCTACTCATCTGCTCAGATGGTTTTTCCACATACCCACCCATGTTCCATATCTTCACTTATTTGTGTCTGCGAGTCCAAGAGGGCAAAACTGCCCGTGCTCTCAGAATGGGAGGGCCTAACAGTTTCACTCCTGTCAATCACAGTGTCTTTAGCCAATCATGGCCATTTGTGAGCTGAGGTATGCAGAAGAGGACAGAGAGCGCTGTTCTTTATTGCATTATTTTTTCATCTGACACAGATTGAGTTGCTGGGAAATTTATTATGAAGGTTTTAGATATTTAGCTAGCTTTAGCATTTTTACGGAGTACAAACAAAAGGCCTTCACCCCTAATAGCTGCCTGTTTAGCTGTGTTTCATACGTGCACGTCTGAGGCTCATTTCTGACTCCATTAATGCCTTTTTGAGAGAACACGCAATAATCGTTAGTTTTTACTTAATTAGAAAATCGGTGCATCGTTTTGTAAATGCGGGAATTAACTACTCGTTTTTTCTTTTTTTCATTTCGGGCTCGTTTTCATACATCGAGCGACAAGAGTGATTAAGTTGGTGGGAAAAAAAAGAAAAAGTTCAGGAGATGTGTGTTAATAGACTGAAAGGCAAGTTAATTATGTGAGAATGTGGGAATTACAGTGCTGAGCTTACTGCTGTGAGTCACTCCAAGGCTTTGGCTGTCTCTATCTCTCTATTCCCCCCCCCCACCCCCTCCTGCACAGTAGAAGATCAGTATTCTGTAGTATGTGCCAGCAGCACTCTAAGCCAGAAAATGTTCCCATATTAGGCTCTCCTGAACAGCCAAACAGGTAACAGGCATCTTCACATGGAGGTTAAAGCACAAATGTTTCTGCAGGCCAGACCCTTCCTCTTTTGCCCTTACACGTTTTTACCGTGCCAGCATTATGCCTGGCTTCCAAGGCAGACATATTTTCAATCTCAAACCCATGGAATAACATTTAAAGCATATATATCACAGAGTTTTGTTTGAGGCCCTCAGGATCTTCTCTTTGTACTGTTATACTAAACAGAGTGTTCTGCCAGGATCTTTCTTTCCACTGTTTATTTCTTTTCTCTCATCCTCACCCGTCTGTCTTTCTCTAGCTGACACTGCGGTTAAACAGCCGTTGGAAGGAAGCACGGAAATAGTTCAGTCTGGATGCTGCAAGACATTGAGTGATGGGACGTCTTCGAACACAGAGGCCAAGGACAGTCAGACGGAACGCACCGTCTCACAGCGTTAGTGTCCTCCTTCAGACATTACACTCAGCGTGTAGACAAACGATCCGACTCAAGACGATCTCTTTATAAATTTCATAAAAAAAAAAAAGTCATTGTAGTCAAGTCAGGTACACTGAATGGACAAAAATGTTTGGACACCTGACCATAAGATGCACTTTTCGAACATCCCATTCCGCATTTAGTCCCCATTTGCTGTTATAATAAGCTCCACTCTTCTGGGAAGATGTTCCACTAGATTTTGGAGCATGCTTGTGGCGGGTGGAGACTGAGGAAACCTGGGGTACAGTCAGCATCTAAATTCATCCCAAAGGTATCTAATAGGGTTTAGGGTTGTCAGAGATCTAAAGCAGGAGATCTACCACATCTTCCAACCCATGTAAAGCAGATCTTCATGGAACTGACTTTGTGCATACAGACATTGTCATGCTGGAACAGGTTTGGGTCTCCTATTTCAAGCGAAGGGAAAAGTTCATGCTACCTCACACCAAAGACATCGTTTTAGTTTTTTGGGAAGAATAAACATATAGCTGGATAAGTCAGGTGTCCCAATAGTTTTGTAAATATATTATATATATACTTTTGTTGCACCAGGTTTATTTTCACTCATTCTTTTGTTTCAGTGTGTAGCACCTGGTGGGGCATTAAGCGCCTGGACTATGTGCTCTACTGCCCTGACGTGCTCACGGCGTTCCCCACTGTAGCGCTGCCTCATCTGTTCCATGCTTCATACTGGGAGTCTACAGACGCTGTGGCCTTCATCCTCAGACAGGTCACTCCACACCTCCAGATAAGAGTAAATACACAATATAGCCAAAACTTTGTGGACACCTGCCAATCGCACTCATGTGTAGACATTTGCGTTTACATTTATGGCATTTGGCAGACGCCCTTATCCAGAGCGACTTACAACTGAGCAGTTAAGGTCCCAGCAGTGACAGCTTTGTTCATGCTGGGATTTGAACTACCTTCTGATCCAAAGTCCAGTGTCGCAACCACTGAGCTGCCACCTCCAGTGCTTTTGTGTACAAAGCGAGCTCCATGAAGACACGTTGTAGTCAAGTTTAATGTGAAAGAACCAGATTGTTCTCCACAGATCCCTGAAATCGCACTGAACCAGACATCCGAAAGTGATCTCACTAATGCTTTAGAGGCTGAATGAACACAAATCCCCACTGCCATGCCTTTCAAAATTTTAGTGGATAACCTTCTCAGAAGAGTGGAGCTCATTGAAATGGCAACAAATCAGGGAAGTTAAAGTGTCATGCTTGGGTGTCCACATACTTTTGGTCAGTCTGTGTATCTAAGAAAACTAGAATCGTTTGTTAAAAAACATTTCTGATACTCACAGCTTCTTCGAAACGTCTCCACCATCTTGCTGTTTAATGTCTCACTTTTTGTCAGAGGTTTCTGAAGAAATCACAGGATCACAGCTCAGGAGATTATCCATGATCACACCTTTTGTGCCTTACCCAAGTGCACAATACTAAATGGCCTAAATACCTCACTGGCTAGAAATAGTGCAGACGGCTGCGGTCATGACAGAGTCTGTCCGATTAATGACCCTATTTTAATTCGACTCTTTTTCCTGCCGGCTTGATGATGCAACATCGCAATTGCATTGTGCAATGTGTTCTTTTGGTGTCATGTTTTTTTTTTTACGTGTGTAGTGAAATCTCTTACGTCTGATCCAAGCAAACCTTCATCAAATGTAATGCAGGATCCCAAATGTCTTTCTGTTCACTTTGTTTGCTTCCTACAAACGATAAAACAAAATAGCACTGGAACGTCATGATACCGTACACCCCAATTACATAGTATAGAACGTATTTCCTCTTATTTCATTTCATAGTCCGAGATAAAGCTGTATGATATGAAAGAAATGATCAGACAAAAGAGCTTTGTTTTGCATTCAGACCTTGCTATATAGCATTACAGAGCCACTTTCGAGACACAATATAAACAAAAGTTTGTGGACACCTGACCATAAGGTTGGTATGGGCTTTTTCCTTTTGAACAAGATGTTCCTCTAGATTTTGTGGAGATTTGCTCATTCAGCCACAAGGGTGTTAGTAAAGGCAGGTACTGATTAGGTGAGGTAAGGATTCCTGGGGTGAAGTGGGGGTGCAGGGTGCAGTTTATACTGTTGAATTTTCATTCCAAACCAAGGAAAGCATATCGTTATGTACAGGTGCATTGTCATGCTGGAACACGTTTTGGTCTTCTAGTTCAAGTGAAGGGAAAAGTTCATGCTCCTGCATCCACTGAATTAGTGGGTACAATTTCAGGAAGAAGAACACGTGACTGGAAAAGTCAGGCGTCCTAATGTTATTATTCATATTTTGTATCCAACCCGAATCTGTAGAGATTTAACATCTTTTTTTTGGAATTGTAATGTCACATAGAGATTTGGTTCCTATGTTGGAAAAGAGGACGAATACGATCCTTAAATATTGAATAAAACTAGAATGCAGTCTACTTTCGCAAGTTGTACAAAATGGGAATTCTGAAACCTTTGCTTTAAGGAAAAATACCACTGTGGCATTTCATTTTGCGCTTCATTCGTGAGACCCAAATATTGCACTAAATTAGCACTAAAAAGTCCACAACTCGTGGGATTTTTTAAATGTCACACCCGTATAGTTCATGTCATTTCATTTCTGAGCAGGAGAAAATTGCAAATGAGTGTTAATGGGAAAGAAAAGTGCTTTACATCCTACAAGATGAGCCGTGTGCTGGGGTTATAATGGAGAAGCACACGAATCGAGTGCAATGTGCAAACCGAAATATTTGGTACATTTTCCTTAATATAATATTAGTTAGTGTGGTGCTGTATTCCAGGCAGGTGCAAGTCAGGCCTAAAGAATACATTCATGTGAGTCTGGTGAACAAGAGCATTTTAAGACAGAATGAAGCGACTGGTCAAGGATGATCTTCTATTCCTTTTTAGTTCTCCCTTCTTCTATTCCCTTTGTTCTTTTCCTTGTGCCTCTTTCTGTTCAGAGAAAGAAGAAGCCTAAGGGTTGATTTTTTTCCCCCTCTTCCTTCTTGACATTGCCAAGGTCTGGAAGCACAGCAGCAGAATGCATTCATTTGAGGTTTTTATAGTATTTAATATTGACGTCTGAGGCAGTTGCGCTGCTTGCGTCACAAATCTTTAGCTCTCTCTCTCTCTCTTTCTCACACACACACACACACGCACGCACGCACACACACACACACACACACACACACACACACACACACACACACACACACGCACACGCCTGCATCAGCACAATAAATTTCCCAAAGTCATCTGAAGTCCTTCTCCACAGCTGCATAGATTTCCATATTGTTAAGACAAGGCTGTGATGAAGTCTCAAAACAATACTCATATAATACACCTATAATAATACTCCTATAATACTCTTATAATAACACTCCTATAGTACTCCTTCAATACTCCTAAAATGCTGCTTTCTGAACAAAAGCGTAACGAGAAAAGAAATACACGAAGGGGTTTTGAAATCCAGTCACCCCACGGACTATTTCTGGAAACTCGCACTCCTTTATTTAGCCGCTATAGAGATAGAGAAGGGCAGAGATCATTTTTTCTCCTAGCAGAAGGGAGAATTGCTCAGATTAAGGATGAGGGCTTGAAGCACAAGGTCCTTGGGAAGTGACAGTGATGAATGAGAGACAGACAGAGAAGGGAGAATTATTGTAATGATAGTGATTGGTGAATAGTGAATAGTGATTATGCAGAAGCAGCAAACGAACAGATTTGAATATCAGAGTGTACAAAAGGCTTTCTGAGATTCAGTCTGTACAGCAACTGTAATGACAGTATTGACACAAATTCTACAAGTGTAAGGATGTGTATTGGAAATATAACAGAAGTATAATAGAAGTGTATGGGAAGTGTAATAGAAGCATAATGGAATTGTAATGGAAGTGTAGTGTAAATGTATTAGAAGTGTACTGAGTGTGTATTAGATGTGTATTGTGAGTGTATGACACGTTTATTATAAGTGTATGAAAGTGTATTGGGAGTGTAAGAGGAGTGTCCTTGAAGTTTATTTGGAATGTATTACAAATGTATTATGATTGTAATGGAAGTGTATTGAGGGGTGTATGCAAAATGTATAGGATGTAAATTGGTGTTGTATTGGAAGTGTATTGGGAGTGTATTGGGAGTGAAATGGAAATGTACTGGGAGTGTATTGGATGTGTCTTTGGAGAGAAATGGAAGTGTATTTGGAGCACATTTGAAGTGAAATGGAAGTGTATTTAGAGTTTATTGGATGTGTATTTGGGAGTGAAATAGAAGTGCACTGTAAGTGTATTGGATGTGTATTTGGAGTGTATTAGAAGTAAAATGGACGTGTATTGGGAGTGAAATGGAAGTGTATTTGGAGTGTATTGGGAGTGAAATGGCTGTGTTTCTGGAGTGTATTGGAGTGAAATGGACGTGTATTTGGAGTGAAATGGAAGTGTATTGGGAGTGTATTGGGAGTGAAATGGCTGTGTTTCTGGAGTGTATTGTGAGTAAAATAAACGTGTATTGGGAGTGAAATGAAAGTGTATTAGAAGTGTATTGGAAGTGAAATAGACGTGTATTTGGAGTGTATTGGGAGTGAAATGGAAGTGTACTGTGAGTGTATTGGATGTGTATTTGGAGTGTATTAGAAGTAAAATAGAAGTGTATTAGGAGTGAAATGGAAGTGTATTTGGAGTGTATTGGAAGTGAAATGGGAGTATTTGTGAAGTATGGTGTTTTGATGATGGTGGAAGAGAGCTCTGTCTTCAGATCTATTGAGTATTAATGTGAATTGGGTGAAGAGGTCATTCAGAAACAGACCACACCTATTAGGATCTTAGAAATATATCATCAAAGTTTAAAGAAGATAATTCAGAAGAACTCTGGACTCATCTGCATTGACAGCTCTCTCTAAGAGAACAAGTAGACGCAGGTTAAACGCCAGCAAAAAAAAATTTGTGTTTTTTTTTTTATTGTTTGCCCATCTGTATATTATACAACCTTTCACACTTTAGTCAAATTATTGAACACATTAAAGCTTGCTCTGCATATACAATGGCACGTGAGAAAAGTTCTCCAGGTTGTCCATGCATCTGCCTGTTCAGGATAGCGTGACATCTAAAAAATTAAATAATTATTCTTTAAATACTGTGTTTAAAATGCTTATTTTATGTGTTATGTTATAGTCAAGCTAAAGATTTTAACCATGGGGTCACGCATTCTGTAAAAACCCTCGCAACAACTGTTCGATTCAGCAGGCAAAGTGTTTTTGGCATCAGGTCTGTAATTCTAAAATGAAGAAAGGAATTTAAATAGAATGTTGTATTGGCTCTTAAAGAAGTCTTGTGTGTGTGTGTGTGTGTGTGTGTGTGTGTGTGTGTGTGTGTGTGTGTGTGTGCATGCGCAGGTGCTGCGCTGTGACTGTTTGAAGGCAGGTGAAGCAGACTGCTGCGACTCGGTGCCCATCTCTCCTTCCAGCCCTCGAGAGAAGTGGCTCCGCAGAAGAACACATGTCAAACTGCGGGTAAGAAGCCCGGACCCGAGTAGATGTAACTCCAGTACATGTTTTTTAATTAAAAATAAAAAACAACCAGTGAATACCGATGTCTTCATTTCTTCATTCCTCAGCGGAGACTAAAATGAGAAAATGACATTTATGTTTGACATATTGATGGGTGGTATTCTGGGTGGGGTGGGGGGGGGAGGGGTATAGGGAGAGGTTGATCAGGATTGTTCTTCAAAAAGTGTCTGGAGATTTTGTGCCTGAGGAGGACACGAGTCACGCTCCCATTTTCTGTCTCTCTCTTGTGTCTTTTAAAAAGCCCATAGTAATCCATATGAACTACTCAGAGTGAACCTAGAATGATAGATGAAGCCAAGGATGGATTATGTGCAGATGGGTGATTATATTTCAAGGTTGTTCCAGAGTCCCACATACCCCCCAAAAAAACAAAAAAACTTTGGGCAGGAAACTGAGGCGTTTTTTAGATTAAACAAAGAATAGTTTTTAAACATACTCCAATCATCGCTTGTTTTTCATTTTCTAGTTCTAACTGATTTACAATTCTAGGATACGTCTTAAAACTCATAGTTTCTAATTAAAGTTATAATAGCAAGAAATTTGATTCCGATCAGCACGACGTCTAAACCGAATGTCTCAGTCGAATACCGGTACAAAACATAAACACACAAAAAAGAAACGTCTTCAAAATTTTGCACCTGCAAAACTTTCACAACATGCAATTTTCACCAAAGTGCTGAAAAGAGGAGCTCTGGAGACTCTGATTTCCTGCTTCTCCGCCAGAGTGTCGTCTCAGCTGTGATAAAACTCTTATCTCTTTGCAGAACCTTACACATGAACTGCATTTTTCATTTCCAACCAAGATAAAGTGGAAAGAAGACATTGTAGAGTGAAGAGCTGCTAGACTGCTTGAGAGGTCTGATTGCCTCTGTGTGTGTGTGTGTGTGTGTGTGTGTGTGTGTGTGTGTGTGTGTGTGTGTGTGTGTGTGTGTGTGTGCAGAACGTGACGGCTAACCACAGAGTACATGACGTGATTGCGACGGAGGACGGGCCTCAGACATTGGTGGGGAGGTTCATGTACGGCCCTCTGGACATGGTCACGCTCACAGGAGAGAAGGTTCTCATCATCGTCATCCTCATCTTCATCATTAACATCATTATTATTATTATCCTTAAATTTGTCAAATTCAATTATAATTACAATCTTCAGCAGGAGAGAAGAAAAAAGATTAAATAAATGAACAAATGAATATATATACATATTGATATTTAGAAAAAAATGACAGTAAAGGAACATAGGACAATTTTCAAGCTTGCAATGTCTATAACTGAGGCCGATGTGATTCGCATCTCAGTGCATTGACAACGACACCACAGATTAAAGATGCATATGAAGCAGCTAAAAAATATGATGCTGTTTAATTCAATATGGTACAGATAGTTCACTTTTATTGCTTTGGTTCAGACAGACAGCAAATCACAAATTTACTAGAAGTACCTTCTAACTTCTAACGCATTGCCCTTTAAAAAAAAACAAAAAAAAACCCCAGATGTTCTTTTCCTGTTGTGTCTGCAGGAAGTTACAGCTCTACCTCTGCCATGTTAATCTGTATTCTATGTGACTCTCAGGACACGCCTCGGTCTCCGTAGTGTTGTGAAGCATCATATTCAGGTAGCAGCAGCGGCGCTGTGAGAACGCGCTCGAGAAACAGTTTAGGGAAGAGAAATTAATCTACATATCAAATATTGGTCGCAAATGATCACTTATTATTTAATAAAAGTATTTCACATCTATTAATAATTATATATAATTTTTTTTTTCTACGGATGCAAATATGTAAAAACAGATGCATCGCGATACAAATGGCAACTTGTATCCGATGCAAATCAGTGAATCTTACCACCAGCTTGAAGTGAGTAAAGAAATCTCTATAAATATTCTTACCTAATTTGATATAATTGTAATATAATAATCTAAATATTTTATCTTAAAAGAAGAAATATAAATTTGTCTCTAATAAATCAAAACATTTTCCAGCAAGAACAATCTTTACATTTTGAAGAGCATGAGCCTGCTTGAGTGTGTTTCATATATATATATACAGTGGGTACGGAAAGTATTCAGACCCCCTTAAATTTTTCACTCTTTTTTATTTTGCAGCCATTTGCTAAAATCATTTAAGTTCATTTATTTTCCTCATTAATGTACACATAGCACGCTATATTGACAGAAAAACACAGAATTGTTGACACTGTTGCAGATTTATTAAAAAAGAAAAACTAAAATATCACATGGTCCTAAGTATTCAGACCCTTTGCTCAGTATTTAGTAGAAGCACCCTTTTGATCTAATACAGCCAGGAGTCTTTTTGGGAAGGATGCAACAAGTTTTTCACACCTGGATTCAGGGATCCTCTGCCATTCCTCCTTGTAGATCCTCTCCAGTTCTGTCAGGTTGGACGGTAAACGTTGGTGGACAGCTATTTTTAGGTCTCTCCAGAGATGCTCAATTGGGTTTAAGTCATTGCTCTGGCTGGGCCATTCAAGAACAGTCACAGAGTTGTTGTGAAGCCACTCCATCGTTATTTTAGCTGTGTGCTTAGGGTCATTGTCTTGTTGGAAGGTAAACCTTCAGCCCAGTCTGAGGTCCAAAGCACTCTGGAGAAGGTTTTCATCCAGGATATCCCTGTGCTTGGCCGCATTCATCTTTCCCTTGATTGCAACCAGTCGTCCTGTCCCTGCAGCTGAAAAACACCCGCACAGCATGATGCTGCCACCACCATGCTTCATTGTTGAGACTGTACTGGACAGGTGATAAGCAGTGCCTGGTTTTCTCCACACATACCGCTTAGAATTAAGGCCAAAAAGTTCTATTTTGGTCTCATCAGACCAGAGAATCTTATTTCTCACCATCTTGGAGAACTCCATGCGGGTTTTCATGTGTCCTGCACTGAGGAGAGGCTTCCGTCGGGCCACTCTGCTATAAAGCCCCACTGGTGAAAGGCTGCAGTGATGGTTGACTTTCTACAACTTTCTCCCATCTCCCGACTGCATCTCTGGAGCTCAGCCACAGTGATCTTTGGGTTCTTCTTTACCTCTTTTACCAAGGCTCTTCTCCCCCGTTAGCTCAGTTTGACCGGTTGGCCAGCTCTAGGAATGGTTCTGGTCGTCCCAAACGTCTTCCATTTGAGGATTATGGAGGCCACTGTGCTCTTAGGAACCTTAAGTGCAGCAAAAAATTTTTTGGAACCTTGGCCAGATCTGTCCCTTGCCACAATTCTGTCTCTGAGCTCTTCAGGCAGTTCATTTGACCTTAATGATTCTCATTTGCTCTGACATGCATTGTGATCTGTAAGGTCTTATATAAACAGGTGTGTGGCTTTCCTAATCAAGTCCAATCAGTATAATCAAAAATTTCTGGACTCAAATGAAGGTGTAGAACTACTCAAGGATGATCAGAAGAAATGAAGAGCACCTGAGTTAAATATATGAGTGTCACAGCAAAGGGTCTGAATACTTAGGACCATGTGATATTTCAGTTTTTCTTTTTTAATAAATCTGCAAAAAGGTCAACAATTCTGTGTTTTTCTGTCAGTATGGGGAGCTGTGTGTACATTCATGAGGAAAATAAATGAACTTAAATGATTTTAGCAAATGCCTGTAATATAACAAAAAGTGAAAAATTTAAGGGGGTCTGAATACTTTCCGTACCCACTGTATATATAGCGAGTATAGGACCATGAGTATTGTCTTCATGCTGGTCTTGGTGAATCCAAGGATGCTTCTTTCACACTTATCTACGATGTAGAGCTGTTCTTTGTGTTCTTTGTGTTTTTATGCAATTATTATCTCCATAAGAAGACTTCATGATGAACCTCTTCTGACTTTGGAACACATGCAAACAGTGCCATGACTTTCATTTGCCACATTTTCCAGGCAAGAACATAGAGAAACGTTGATTCTCCTTTTGGCAGGTGGATGTGTATCTGGCGACGCAGCCCGGATCAGGACGCTGGGTTCTGTTCGACACTGAGGTAACCACCAGCAGCGGGCGTGTCACCTACACCATTCCTGAACACAAGAGGCTCTCGGTTGGTGTTTATCCTATCAAAATGGTGGTCAAGTGAGTGATCATGATGTTTTTTTAAGGGAAATTTATATGGAATTTATATACATTTGCTGCTGGCATTGACACGTGATGTGTTTCAAGAGGTGACCAGACAAGTGCAGAGGCGTTCCTCACCGTGCTGCCTAAAGCAATGGAGTGTGTGGTGTTCAGCATCGATGGCTCCTTCGCTGCCAGTGTCTCACTCATGGGTAGTGACCCTAAAGTCCGACCTGGAGCTGTAGATGTGGTTCGGTAAGTGTATGTTTTTGTACAATACCATTAGTTAATGGAGGCACCAAAATAGTTACGTGACGTAGTTCAGTGAGGAGCAGTGGCTTATGGAAAGCTTAGTTCCAGTCCATAATCCTGACACAGTGAGCAACAGATTCTGTAGATGGAAACATCTAGTTGATTAAAAAGAGATCAGGATAGAATGGCCAGACTGAGTCAAGCTCAAAGTTTAAGCTCACTTTGTACAACTGTTTTAAGCAGAAAAGTATCTAAGAACATACAACACATTAAATATTGAGCCTGAACAGATCACAGCAACAAAAAAAGTTGATGGACACCTGACCATTAGATTGGTAGATTACTTTTTAAACATCCCATTCCACATTTGTCCCATGAATTGCTGTTATAATAAGCTCCACTCTTCTGGGAAGATGTTCCACTAGATTTTCTGGAGATTTGTGCTCATTCAGCCACAAGGGTGTTAGTAAAGTCAGGTACTGATGTAGGTGAGGTGAGGAGGCCTGGGGTTCAGTCAGCATTCACATTCATACCAACAGCATTGAGGTCAGAGCTCTAAAGCAAAAGATCTTCCACTCCAACTCAAATAAAGCATATCTTCATGGAGCTAGCTTTGTGCTGCACAGGGTCTCGTAGTTCAAGTAAAGGGAAAATTATTTCATGCTCTCCCATCCAAAGCCATCATATATAACTGTGTGCTTTTAACTTTGTGGTAACAGTTTGGGAAAGAAGCACATATGGCTGGAAAATTCAGGTGTTCCAATATTTTGGGAATTACATTTTCACGCACTGATCACATTTTTATCTGTAACCTAATGTTCATGGGTAATGCCCAGATTCTGTTCAGGCCAATTGCAGTTAAAAGTAACTGTTTTAGAGGACAATTTCTAATTATTTTCCCCTGAAGTAACACTTGTATAAGGTTATTATTAGAAGTGCCTTTTTCTTCTTCTTCTTCTTCTTCTTCTTCTTCTTCTTCTTCTTCTTCTTCTTCTTCTTCCTCTTCTTCTACTTTTGGCTGCTTCCGTCAGGGATTTCCATCCGTCTCCAAATCACTATGTTCTCTTTACATCTGCCTTTTTGTACATTTATTTAATTTTGCAGACGCATTTATCCATTTATGTAATTTACACAACTGAGCAGCTGTGGGTTTAAGGGCCTTTCTCAGGGGCCAAGAAGTAGCATCTTGGTGTGGCTGGGATTTGAATGATTGGATTGAACGTCCTATGACTTAACCACTAGGTACCACCTCCTAAATTTACTCAAAATAGTAGACCAGACGCATACATTTACTGTGAAGCTAGTGGTTTAAGAGCCTTGCTCAGGGGCCCAGAAGTAGCAGCTTGGTGTTGCTGAGATTTTGATTTCATGGCCTTCGGATTCAAAGTCCAATGGCTTAACCATTGAACTACCGATTATATTTTCAGGTTAATATTAGAAGTTAAATGTAAGAACATTTAGAAGTTAAATGTGTATATTTGAATGCACAATGTTTGTTAATCCCCATTGATGAGCTTGATTTATGTTTTTAGTTTAGAAAAGTAAATGTGTACTTTTGTACCGTGAGGTGATGAGATCCAGTCCAGTGTAAGCTGGTCTTCAGGCAGCACGTTGACGATGGTGTTGTGTTTGCAGGCACTGGCAGGACCTTGGCTACCTGATCATCTACATCACGGGTCGGCCCGACATGCAGAAGCAGAGGGTGGTGTCGTGGCTCTCGCAGCACAACTTCCCCCAGGGCATGGTGTTCTTCTCTGAGGGGCTCGTCCATGACCCACTGCGCCAGAAAACCATCTTCCTCAGGAGCCTCATCAAAGAGGTAGTATTCAAGAAATGAAAACTATTTAATTGTTAATTAAAAGTAGGGGATTTTTTTAATTTAACGTTCATATCATTGTAAGACAGGACATCTGGATCCACCTGCTGTTCTACTGATGCTCTAGTCATTTAATTTAGTTTGGAAAAGGACTCGCTCACTTACTTTCATCGATCAGATGGCAGTGAAGTAAATAGCCTGCGCTAAATGAAAAACATAGTTCAGTCAGTACACTGGAAAAGAAAATGTCATGAAGAATTTATAATCAAACGTATTTTAAATTGAGTAGATGCCATGTTTTTTCCCTCATGTTGTTTTGATCTACTGGTTCTGCTAAATCACAGGGCAGAATAACACACTCCAATGAGCACATTTTTCCCTCTTTTGCATTCATGATGTCATAGACCCCCATGACTGGCTAGTCTAGAATAACACTGACTGCACCCTAGGCCTTCTCACCTCATCTACATCAATACCTGAATTTACTAACACCCTTATGGCTGTGTGAACACAAATCTCCACAGAATCTTGTGGAACATCTTCCCAGAAGAGTGGGGGTTATTATAAGAGCAAATAGGGAAATGTAGAACTAAATGTGGTCAGGTGTCCACAGACTTTTGTCCATATAGTGTAGACCAGTGGTCCCCAACCCCGGGCCAATTGGTACCGGGCTGCACAGAAAGAATACATAACTTACATTATTTCCGTTTTATTCATTATCTGGATCTGGACAATGTTTTATTTTGGAAAATTACCGGATTCTCTCCACCACATCTGTCTATGATTCACTGTTGATGCATGTCAAGATGTTTGCCTCTGTCACATGTCTTACCTCCATCCACTACCTTCTTAAAGGGGCTCCGGCCGCTAACACATAATACATTACCGCTAAATTGAAACCCCCAAGCGAGCAAAATAAACAATACACAACACAGTGGATTCACGTTTATTATTATATTTAGAAAATACCAGTTTTTATGGTCGTATCATTTCATTTTGTTGTATTTATCCGCTACACCTTAAAGGCCGGTCCATGAAAATATTGTCTGACATTAAACCGGTCCGTGGCGCAAAAAAGGTTGGGGACCGCTGGTGTAGACACTATAAATATTTTAATGCTGTGTAAAGCATAATGTCTCAGACACATCATAGGGACTCCCTCAGTATATCCTTTTAAGCCGTGCTCCTTTTATGTGTGTGTTGTAGTGCCACATTAAAATCGGTGCGGCGTACGGCTCTATGAAGGACATGTCTGTGTACAGTGCACTCGGTCTGGAGGCCACACAGATCTACATCGTTGGAAGACCATCCAAGAAACACCAGCACCAGTGCCAGGTATAACAAAAAAAACTCAGAATATATTCAATCTGAATCTCTTGAGTTTTTTTTTTTTCCTGTCCTTTTTTATGTTCTTTGTTTTTTCTTTTCTCTGTTTTCGCATCCTCAGTTCCTGAGTGAAGGTTACGCCGCGCACCTGTCTGCTCTGGAGTTCGAGCACGGCTCACGTCCCAAGAAGAACCGCATGATCCTGCGCCAGGGCTCGTTCGGCCTCTCGTCCAAGCCGGACTTCCTGACGCCGTCGCCCGATTTCTTGACGTGTAAGCGCACGCCGCTGCTGCGCCGAGCCATGTCCATGCAGCAGGCATCCCCGCCTTCATCCTCGACGTCCACGCCGAAACCGGAGCGCGCTCAGAGCCAGCCCGAGAGCCACCGGGACGGGCCTGAGATCCGCATTGAATTTGATGATCAGGACCCAGAAACAGGAGTATTTACTGCAGTTATATGAAGGAATTAATTGATCATTGAGAACAAAACTAAAAAGAGATGTTGTGCTTACGGCTTGTGGTATGACTAATTATATATTTGACATTCAAAATTGTTTCCACAAATGTAACTTTTGCTCCATGCCCCAGATAAAATCAGCACTGGACGCCTGTCTGTTTCACACAGACCCCCATTCTCCCCCTCACCCCCCTGTTATTCGGTGATGTTTTAAAGCAATCCGCAGACAGACAGCAACACGGTGCTTGGCGCAGGGCAGCAGGCTACCATTTGTTACTGCTGACAAGCTGAGAGGCTCATTTACTTAGCCAGCTCCCGTTTGGTTTGTGCTGACGCACTCGAGCTGCTCTGCGTCACTCTGTTGCTCCACTAGCCTCCGGATCTTGAATAAACCAATCAGCACGATAAAGCCACAAGGCCTTAAGAAAGCGCCTCGCACTTTCTTTGTAAACTCTGAGGGTAATGATTGGCTGCTTTGTCTCTGTCGGATCTGCAAGGAGTCACTTGTTTTTTTTTGTTTTTTTCCCCTGCAGGCATTGTTGACCACACAGTGGGATAATGGCGCTCTCAGATTGGGTGGCTCAGGCTGTCATTTTCTCACAGCAGCTATTATGGCACTCTTGGCTTATTTTCCCTGTTACATCAAGAGGGCAAAGTAAAAAAAAAAAAAAAAAGAACAATTATATATTATTATATTTTTACAATTTTATATATATATATATATATATATATATATATATATATATATATATATATACATATATACATACATACATACATACATACATACATACAGTGGGGCAAAAAGTATTTAGTCAGCCACCAACTGTGCAAGTTCTCCCATTTAAAAAGATGAGAGGCCTGTAATTTTCATCATCGGTATACTTCAACTATGAGAGACAAAATTTGATCACATTGTCTGATTTTTTAAAGAATTTATTTGCAAATTATGGTGGAAAATAAGTATTTGGTTACCTTCAAAAAGCAAGATTTCTGGCTCTCACAGACCTGTAACAACTTCTTTAAGACGCTCCTCTGTCCTCCACTTGTTACGTGTATTAATGACACCTGTTTGAACTCGTTATCAGTATAATAGACACCTGTCCACAACCTCAAACAGTCAGACTCCAAACTCCACTATGGCAAGAGCAAAAAACTGTAAAAGTACACCAGAAACAAAATTGTAGACCTGCACCATGCTGGAAAGACTGAATCTGCAATAGGTAAGCAGCTTGGTATGAAGAAATCAACTGTGGTAGCATTTATTAGAAAATAGAAGACATACAAGACCACTGATAATCTCCCTCGATCTGGGGCACCACGCAAGATCTTACCCTGTGGAGTCAAAATGATCAGAAGAATGGTGAGCAAAAATCCCAAAACCACACGGGGGACCTAGTGAATGACCGGCAGAGAGCTGAGACCAAAGTAACAAAGTCTACCATCAGGAACACACTACGCCGCCAGGGACTCAAATCCTGCAGTGTCAGACATGTCCCCCTGCTTAAACCAGTACATGTCCATTCCCGTCTGAAGTTTGCTAGAGAGCATTTGGATGATCCAGAAGAGGATTGGGAGAATGTCAAATGGTCGGATGAACCCAAAATAGAACTTCTTGGTAAAAACTCAACTTGTCATGTTTGGAGGAGAAAGAATGCTGTGTTGCATTTAAAGAACACCATACCTACTGTGAAGCATGGGGGTGGAAACATCATGCTTTGGGGCTGTTTTTCTGCAAAACAAAAGAAAATCTTGGAGGGAGTTGAAAATCCATGTTGCCCAGCGACAGCCTCAAAACATCACTGCTCTAGAGGAGATCTGCATGAAGGAATGGGCCAAACTACCAGCAACAGTGTGTAAAAAAACCTTGTGGAGATTTACAGAAAATTTTTGATCTTTCTCATTGCCAACAAACAGTATATAACAAAGTATTGAGATGAACTTTTGTTATTGACCAAATACTTATTTTTCACCATAATTTGCAAATAATTTTTTTTTTTAAATCAGACAATGTGATTTTCTGGATTTTTTTTTCTCATTTTGTCTCTCATAGTTGAAGTGTACCTGTGATGAAAATTACAGGCCTCTCATCTTTTTAAGTGGGAGAACTTGCACAATAGGTGACTAAATACTTGTTTGCCCCACTGTGTGTGTGTGTGTGTGTGTGTGTGTGTGTGTGTGTGTGTGTGTGTGTGTGTGTGTGTGTGTGTGTGTGTGTGTGTGTGTGTGTATATATATATACACAGTACAGACCAAAAGTTTGGACACACCTTCTCATTCAAAGAGTTTTCTTTATTTTCATGACTATGAAAATTGTAGATTCACACTGAAGGCATCAAAACTATGAATTACCACATGTGGAATTATATATGGAATTATATACATAACAAAAAAGTGTGAAAGAACTGAAAAATGTTATATTCTAGGTTCTTCAAAGTAGCCACCTTTTGCTTTGATTACTGCTTTGCACACTCTTGGCATTCTCTTGATGAGCTTCAAGAGGTAGTCACCTGAAATGGTCTTCCAACAGTCTTGAAGGAGTTCCCCGAGAGATGCTTGGCACTTGTTGGCCCTTTTGCCTTCACTCACTTTGTCCAGTTTACCCCTAAACCATCTCGATTGGGTTCAGGTCCGGTGACTGTGAAGGCCAGGTCATCTGGCGCAGCACCCCATCACTCTCCTTCTTGGTCAAATAGCCCTTGATGCCTTCAGATTGACTCTACAATTTTCATAGAGGAAGAAAGAAAGTAAGTAAGTGCTGGCTGCATTCATGTAAATGATATGCAGAGAGAAGAACATTGAGATCCTGTAAAAAAATTGACCTTGGTATCAATGGAAGCAAAAATATTTATAGAACATACTTTATACAGGCAGATTGCACTCTGCTTTGTAACGAAGGACACGAACATATAAATGGAAGTAATCAGACCTGCATAGATTTTTATGTCACTCCAAACTTTTTTCCTCCATTTACAGTTGAACTAGGAGACACAAACCTGTTCCAGCATGACAAGTAGCGAAGAAGAAATTCCTCCAGTTTACACTGGTTAGAGTTTAAGATCTTGAGTAGCCTGCTATCGAACTCTGACCTCAACTCTATTGAACACCTTCGGGATAAATGTATAAAGCATATATATATACACTTCAGAATATACTTTCTGAACAATCCATTTCACATTTAGTCCCCAATTGCTGTTTTAATAAACTCCACTCTTCTGGCAAGATTTTCCACTAGATTCTCTGGAGATTTGTGCTCAATCAGCTACAAGGGTGTTAGTAAAGTCAGGTACTGATGTAGGTGAGAAGGTGAGGAGGCCTGGGGTGCAGTCACCATTCACACTCACCCCAAAGGTGTTCCATAGGGTTGTTGCTCTATAGCAGATCTTTCAATTCAACCTAAACTATAGCTTTATGGAGCTGGCTTTGTGCACAGGGGCATTGGCAGGCTAGAACAGGTTTGGGTCTCCTAGTTCAAGTGCAGGGAAAATTTCATGCTCTGCATCAACAGACATCTGATGCAATTGTGTGCCTTTAACTTTGTGCTAATGTGGCTGGAAAAGTGTATATATAATATGACTTTCAACTCAACCTCATAGAACCAAATTTGGGGGGAAAAGAAGTGGCATAGAGGGCAATTGGAAAGTGGGACCTTGGAATTGCATTACTTCTTTTTTTTTTTTTTTTTTTACTAATGTGAAATATTTAAGATACCAAGCAAACGGGTGGAGAAAAAAAAAACCATGGACGTCTCCATCTTCATCTTTTGCAAACTAGTCGGGTAATTGTTACTGATAAAGAAAACAAGTACAATGTTGCTGTTTATGCCATTGGCAGCCATCTTAATTTTAACGTGTCAGAAGAATGTTTTAAGATTTTAAGGTAAGAGGTTCAAGTTAAGGCGAGTTTTCTTTGGTACTGAGGTCGATAATGATGAGCGAATGCTGCATTAGATCCCTAGAGAGCAAGCCTGAGACGAGATGGAGAGAAAAAAAATACCCTGTGAGAAAACACACTAATGAAACCTTGAGACTCAAAAGGTGAAGAGATTGTAGGATTAGTGGGATTAAGCATCACTTAGGCAGGTCAAAGTGTGAAGGATCAGTATCGGTTACAATTACAGCAGTAGCTTGAATTTCTTCTTGTCAAAATCTTTCTCCTTGCAAGCAGAACTTGTGGGAGCATCATGCTACGTTTCAGCCGATCAAAACGGATAATCAAGCTCTCGTTTTCCTCTCAGCAGCATTCGCATGGTCTCGTTTACCGTCCCATGACCTTGCAGAATTAAAAAAAACCCTCACGACAGAATCGAATCAAATTCCTGCTGATTTTTCAGTAATATATCTCTCCCCTGGGTGTCAGCAGCACATTTGTGTAAAGGTGATGCATCTGCTCATTGAAACAGGAGCAGCATGGTGATCAACGCAGGGAGGCCGAGAACCCCTGAAGGCAATAACGAGGAACTTTTTATTCTCATCCTGCACACCTGCGCCTGAAGCTCTCATTATTTACGTGCCGTTCGTGTTTTTCTGCCGGCTGCTGTTGTGCTCTTTTGTGCAGGTAAGTGTGTGCGTAAGCATCCGAACTGGCTCTATTTATAGCGGCACAGCAGCGACAGACCTGCACTTGTTGCGATTGTTCCCTGGCCTTGCCGTCCGCTCTCAGCTCTTTTCAAGCACCAGTTTATTGCGAAATCGCCTTGTGTTCATCTCTTGACAAAGCCCTGAATTGCCTGTGCGTCTGCCTCCCACACGGTTCTCTGCAGTGTGTGTGTCTATGTATTAGATGTATAGATCCGTACACGCTGCTGTACACGCGGCTGCAGCATGGAATACGCCTGAGACATACGTGTATCTGTGACGTGCAGTCAGTACCGAGTCGTAGTAAACTCTAGTTTTGCTAGCGATGACAGAAAGCTGTGTGATGTAACATATTGTGTATATAATTGTACATAATTTAAATGAACGTGTTGTTGGAATATGGTGTCGAGGTGTAACACTGTAAACTTTAATAAAAATTATGTGATTTGAAATGTCTGGTAGGACAAGTTTACTTTACCTTAAGAAGACTAGGTGTTGGGGATCCTGCAGGCTGTAAAGTGTCTAACCCAAGGAGCCAAATACACCGAGGTACGGGACTGGAGCATTTTTACACCTGGACATTTTCACAAAGCAGCAGAATGGACAAAAGTTTGTAAACACCAGGCTATAAGATTTGTATCTGTTTTCTGAAGATCGGGTTCCCATTTGCTCTTATTGTAACTCATCTGAGATGTTCCGCTAGACTTTGTAGAGACTCAGCCACAAGAGTGTTAGTAAAGTCAGGTACTGATGTAGGTGAGGTGAGGAGACCTGGGGGTGCAGTCAGCATTCACATTCATCCCAAAGGTGTTTTATAGGGTTTGAGCTCTATAACAGATCTTCCACTTACTTATATTTACATTTATAGCATTTAATAGACACCCTTCCAAAGAGACATTTATCTCATTCACGCAACTGAGAAGATATGGAGGTTAAGGGCCTTGCTCAGGGTCCTAGAAGTGGCAGCTTGGTGTGGCTGGTATTTGAACTCACGACCTTGTGAATAGTCTTGTGACAATAATGATAATAGGAACATAGCCATAATAAATCACAGAACTTAATACTTTTCTACTTTTAAGGCACATTTACTGGAGTAATATTTCACCCAGTGTGTACTTTAACTCAACTACATGCTTTGTGTACTTTGTCCACCACTGTTGAGAATTAACTGGGAGGTTTCACACTAGCAGAGAATAAATAATACACATGCAATCACATTTGAAATAATTTAAAACTATATTTCTTCAATATAGTATAGTATACGTCAATACTAAGAAAAAAGTTCAATTTTAAATCCAAGGTTATAGCACTAATCAATATGAATACGTTTCAGAGGGGTGAATACTTATGCACTGGATTGATTCTGAGTTCTTAAATGCAATGCTATCTTATAACCATTGCTAAATTTTTAAAAGAGCTAGTCAATAACGTTACCATCAGAATTATTTATTTATTTTTTACATTTTTGGTAGTTTTATAACCAACACATCAAGTGTTACTGTATTGTTACAATAGTGAGCAATAAATTTACCGCTAAAATCAGTAATTCCTTTTCTATAGAAGCTGAACTTTATTTCTAGTATTCTACTTTTATTGTCATTGTGCAAAAAAAAAAAAAAAAAAAAAGGATAGAATCTAAATGACCAACAGATGGGAGCTAGAGGTGGGCAGTAGGAAGGGGCGGATCGATCAGTGTCGGTACTGGATAAAGGGAAGAATCGATTCTCACTAAGTAATTTATCCTACCTGGATTCTTGAAGAAAAAAAAAAAAAAGAACTGATATTTATGGAGAATATGAACAGTTTCCTCTTCCTCTGTGTCTCCGTTCATCATACAGACAAATAAGCAGTCGGTCAGAGATTTTGGGATTACTGCATCTTCTGAAAGAATTTTCTCACATGCAGGAGAAAATGATCTTCCTCACTGATGAAGCAGAAACAGGCTCAATAAGAAAACCATCAACATTCTCCTGTATATTCACAAGAAAACAATCTAATGAAAAATAAATGTGGAAACATCATGTAACAGTGGGAATACGGTTTGTTTAATGGGGTTTAAATAAATGAAAAAGAGCCAAAGAAAAATCCAGGCAATTGCAGCGTATTTAGTATTAATAATATCAGTATTAATTCCTGTGAAAACTTTGGAAACACTTAGTCCTTCATCGTTTTTAAGACACGTCCATGTTCCTTTTGTTTCTAAGCCAAAAAGACAGCAAAGCTAGAATTGGACAGTGAGAACCTTCTTGGGTTCAAATGGGACATCCATGTCTCGAACAGAAGAAGTTCTGTTAGAAGGAGAAAAGGAGAGGAGATGATGGAGAGGCAATGAGCCGAATCGTACGTCCATGCTCTATAACCGTCGTTTGGAGTGATGTCGATCATGGAACGACCTGCCCAGTCACCGCAACTAAATCCTATTGAACTGCTCTGGGATGAACTGGATCACAAGAAAGAAATCTCCAACTAGTGAAGAACATCTTGGACAAGAGGCACGGGTAAGTATTTCAGCTGAATGTTTGGAGAAACAAACATTTGAAAGTGTGTAAAGTAGTTCTTCATGCTAAGGGAGGATTTGCCAATAAAAATGTGTGTACATTTATAAATAAATCGACAGAGAAATTGCAGAATGACCACATCACCTTTTTTTTTTTTTATAGTGCTCAGTCTTTTACTGCCTCATATTGTAGATTTATTGTTTGCTTGAAAATAGTATACCATAAAAAAAACTCTCCTGAGAACAAAATGGTTCTATATTTTTTTTTATTAAAGTATAAAAAGGTAAACATTTTCTGAAATGAAAGTTTAGTGTTAAGAAAAAAAGCACATAAAAACCAGAATTCAGTCATTTTCTTTTTTCGTTCTGCAGCTGTTGAAGACAAAGAGGTGTTTGCCTCATTTTCCTCCCTTTACATGGACCATGATCACGCAGTATTGTGTGCTTAATACTGTGCTAATAATATCGCTATTAATAATAGTGCTATATATATATATATATATAAAAAGAAATGTTCGTTTTCTCCCAACACCTCGGTACGAAGTGGCGTCTAAAATAAAGTGAATAAAATATAGAAGTAGAAACTACTCCGAGTTAATAATGCAGTTTGACTCGCTACGGTCGTTAGAGTGTTAGTTTAAAATAGAAACGCATGGAATAAAGGTAACATTGCTCCCCTAACACTGTCACACATTACAGCATTCGTTGAAACGAAACTTTGATGCTAAACGGTTTTTTTTGGTTGCTTTTCTAGAATATGAACAACCATGACCTTTGAACTGTAACAGCATGACAAGAAATTTGGTCAAATTTGGCTCAATCCAGCAGATCACACTGTGTGTGTCAGTTACTGATATTCCATACGATACATTTCTTAATAGAAAAGACAAAGTGACTAATAAAGACAAACATATAGACACAAAGAAACAGTCAAATATAACCAATAGTAGGAGATGCAGCTTCATGTGGTTTTGCGGAGGTTCTAGAGAGCGCTGTCGGTCCAGCTGCCCACCTGCTGCCGGATTTGCCGACTCTGCTGCCGGATGAAGGGTCTGTTTAATTTCCCCGTCGTGCCGCTTATACTGGAGCTGGAATCGCGGCCCTGAGTCATCACTGTCCTGTAACGCTCCATGGCCTCACTCCTGCACCAACACACACACACGTTATAACCATGTGCTGATGTTTTACAATTGTATTTGAAAGAAAAGATTGGTCGGATCGGACCGTTTACAAGCGCATGCACGGTATTTGAAAATATAAATGTAAGAAAATGTACAGCAGACAACATTTCAGCCACAATTATAAGCTCGGGGAAAATTTTAGAGACATCCAATGCAGTGACACAGTATTTAATTTTTTTGCAAAAGCATGTGGACACCTGACCATCCCATAAATACAGCATCTTACGAACAAACGAACGCACGCAAGTTGTTACTGTGTTCGTTATTGAGTACTCAAATCTCCTAAAGATGTGAGAGCTATAAATACTATGAAATAAACAATAAAATATACTAAAACTAATCGAAATACTGTAAACGATATTTTGTATTAAGTAATAAAAAAAACAAAAATGATTATTTTAAATATTCACTTAAAAAAACGCATTCTCCCGAGTCCAGTGCGCATCGTGTGAACTCGTTACGGTCGACGACTAGCTAGCGGCTCTCCTCAGTCTCGAATTTTTCCGACTATGAACAAATCTCACTTTGAGGACACGTTTGTTCGTATGCGCAAAATTTTTGTAAAGTGGGGAGCGTGTGTGTATATACACATTTCTTCATTTTAAACAACTTTAAAAGCACACAATTGTCCACAATGTCTTCTGTAGTGCTACAATCTTTTTTCACTAGAAGACCGAGAGTCCAACCCTGTTCCAGCATGATGATGCCATGTAGATGTGGTGTGTCATGTTTGGATTGGATCAGTGCCTGATCTCACTAATGCTTTTGCAGCTGAAGCTAAACAGGCGTGGCCCAAAATCTGGTTTGAAGCTTTCCTCGATCTTTCCTAGATCATTATTTTCGAATCTGCCTGATACTTCTGGATGGAGTTCTCTTCAACAAGTTGAGGATGGTTCCACATGAACAGCCTAAAGATTCCTGAAGTTACCGAGCAACTCAAGAACTTTGATGATGGATTTGGACTGTAATTAAGATCAACAGTCTGATACAATGGCTCAGGACTACTGTTTGTTGATCAGTGCTGCATTTAAGCACCAATCACTAAACATCTCAACAATGATGGAGCTGTAATGACTGGATATTCAATGTCATGAGGATGAGGTTTTCTTTTTGAGTCCGGTTCCTCTCAAGGTTTCTTTCTCACACCATCTCAGGGTGTTCTACAAGTAAAATTGAATTGTTACATTCAACAAGCGAAAAATGATGTGTGATGTGTCTGGTGTCCACATACTTTTGGCCACACCGTGCATACACAGAATTCATGCGTGTCAAAACAGACAGATTTTTTTCCCGAACAATTTGTAAACATATTTTACCTCAGGATTTACTCCGTTATAATAGAGTACTTGAATTTGCAGCTGGCAGAATGAAAAACAGGTTAGACTTCAGTTTCACTGACAAGTTCAAGACCTTTCAGACAAGAACGAAACACATTGGAATGACCGATGGCAGCCTGAGGGGGCAAAGAAACCAGATTATTTTGGTAGGTCAATCTATTTTCTTGCATCACAAGGAAAAGGTCGTTGCATAGCTGCCACACAAAGCCTCCTGTTTTCCCTGTCAAGATGTTCAGATGCCTCGGGGTTTGTAGTTCGGTGGTGTAAATACGCATTTTGAAAATGTCATGTGTGTAGACAGAAAACACGGGGGGAAATATGAGGTCTTGACTAGAGGTCAACCAAATAATTGGTTTTGCTGAATAATTCATAATTAAAAAGAACTTTATTATTTACAATTTATAAAATATATACTTACATATATAAATTTATATATTTCATTTTGCAGATTTTTCACACGATAGTACGGATGATCTGCTGTGGCGACCCAACCTCCCTACCGGTATCAGTGAAATCGGTCGACCTCTAGTTTTGACTCACACTTCACATTGTAACTAGGTCAATATTAACCGATCCTGTGCTGCTCTCGAGTCCTGAGATTTTTAATCTGGAGTCAAGAAAGCAAAAGCTGTGGTGTGGTGTTACTCTCCCCCCTGTCAATCACAGTGACACTAGTCAATCATGGGAATCTGTGAGCTCGTGAGATCTCAGGACGTCCCTGGGATGCAGCCAGAGCAACGAGTCAATAATGCGTTCGATTGGATTTACCATCTGTTAATGGACAAGCTGGGATTTGCCAAATGACCATATCGTAATCCAAAAAGGTTGAACGTAACTACTGTAAATGAATATTTGAAAATGAGCACTATGTGATATCTAGCACAAATCCTTCTATTCAAAGAGGCTTGATTTCTTGACACTTTGCTATTCCCGATGATCACATGCACAGCATCTGAAATTCATGTGACGTGTGTGAATGTGTGGAACAGCAGAAGCTTGTGGTGACTGTAGTGGTTTTGCTTGACTTCCTTGAATGGAAAAGCATTCGGAGTTTAAAAATCTTGGCGGGAGTTATGTGAGGAATTCTGTGAGGGTGGGTGTTCTCTCACGCTCACTCTCACACACACTCTCACACACACCTCCCAGATAACAGGACAATATTAGACAAAGTGGAAGCTAATACTCTGAACTACTTTTAAAATGTCACACACACACACACACACACACACACACACACACACACACACACACACACACACACACACACACACCTCCCAGATAACAGGACAATATTAGACAAAATGGAAGCTAATACTCTGAACTACTTTTAAAATGTCACACACACACACACACACACACACACACACACACACACACACACACACACACACACACATTAACAGTGTATCATCAGTGTATCACACAATCACTAGAATATGCAAATCTATCAATAATACAATCAAGGCAGATTAATAACACTGTGTATTATCAGTTGTGTGTGTGTGTGTGTGTGTGTGTGTGTGGCCCTCTAACACACCCTGAAGCAGCCACAAATCATTCCCTCATGCTAGACCTTGGCGGGAAGAAGAGCGTTTTGGAGAGGTCAGAGCAGACAGCCGCTGAGGGGGGAAGAAAAAAAAAAAAAAAAAGACCCACCCTAATACCAAACAGGAAATGGACTGGACACCAAAACAGGATACATGAATGAATAGACTCAACTGTAGAGCACCGTGGAGTTTTTAGTAGGAAAGAATTGCTTACAACCGACTAATCAAAATCTTTCAGAGGGGGAAAAACATTTTTCCGAAGTGATATCACAGAAAATTGTGTTGCGAAATTGTTTATCGTGATATCGATATAATCAACCGACCCTGTTCTTCAGATCACGCTGTATCAAAACGAAGCACATAATTTGCTCACCGCTCATCCCTTCCAATGACTTCATCAAACGCCTGAGAGAGACGCTTTAGTTTTCCGAGGCCTTTCGAGACGCTGTCCAGATCCTGATCGAGCAGCCTAAGACAGAAGAAAGAGGACATAACTACTCAGAGACTCGCAGGCAAAGCTTTTGACTCCGCTCCTAATCTGCGAAACTGAATGAATTGTGCAGAACTGATACAACAGGACTCGACCCTAACCTGCGCCGGCTGGCTGTGTTGGGAGATGCGAAAGGGCTCCTCAGCGCTGCCATGCGTACGAGCTGCCTCCTGGTTCCTCCCGTCTTCACTGCTCTGACGGCCGAATCGCTCGGCTCAGGAGTGGCTGTGGCTCGTGGGGTGCGTTTCGTGGCTGATCTCGGTGTGTGCCTGGGGGTCGTGGCTTGTCGTTTCGGGGTGCGTGCAGACATCGGAGTGCGCCTGTTTTCTTCTCCTTCTAGGATTTTGCCAGGCGTCCTGACCAGACACTCCTCACGTGACTGTGTGCTCTTATGAAACCTCTAAGAGGATACAGATAAAGATTGTTAGTGGTTTTATGTTATTTTTTGAATATAGAAATGATTTGTGTGGTGTATCATGGCTCATACAGCAATCATGACACGGTGTCTTAGAGGGTGGTGTTGTGGAGCTGGGTTGAGAATCACTCAGTCAACCAAAACCATCAACCTGAAAATACTATCTCACAGTGAACACAGTGGTGGAAGAATTTAGTTTAGAGTTACCCTGGTTCCAGCAGCTGTCTTTAAGGATAATTTCCTCTACACGTTCCCTGACTTTTTACTGATGTCCCATATTAGTGAAACATGGTTTGACACTATTTGCACATCTGCAGTTTATTATGTAGTTTTCCCCCCATATTGTTCATCCCATTCCTGAAACAGAAGTCACAATGAGCGAGGACGGAGAGGAAAGAGAAAAGGAGCGGACCTGATAAGCATTGCCAATAGTGTTCTTGGCAGTGCGCTTCATCTGGGTGACGGCGCTCGTCTTCTTGCTGTTCTGGAACACCTCAATGCTCTGATTCTCCGAGATGTTGCTGGTGGGCTGCACGGTCTTCAGAGGAAGTCTCTTTCTCAGAGACATGCGCAGGGAGTTGAGCGAGCTGGAGGAACGTAGCTTCCGAAACTGCTGCACCGCCTCGGGGGAACTCTCGGGTTCTGACTCGGACAGCGTGCTGTGCGAACGCCACATCCCAGACACGGTGGAACTGAAACCGCTCATGCTGCTCACAATCGCTGATGACATGATGGGAACTGGTGGTGTGAGAAGCGTTTAAAAACGGAGAAAGACAGAGCAATTGGAACATACACTATATGAACAAAAGTATTGGGAAAGCGGAGATTCTAAGCCATGTTTCTAAGCCATGTGCTTGTTCCTCAAACTGTTTTCCTAAAGCTTGAAGCACACAACTGTATAAGATGTCACTGGGTGCGGAAGTAGTGAAATTGCCCTCTACTTCAACTTGGTGGGTTAAAAAACTCTCAGGCTTTAAATAAATACCCAAACACATATGGCCAAAAGAATATGGACACCTGACCATCACTACTGTACATGCTTCTTTTCCCAGAAGGTTGCCACAAATTTGGAATCGCACCTCTATGAGAGTTACCCTTATACAACAGAACTGAGAAATTTAGAACTGTTGTCCATGGTTTGAGTATATTTACAATGATAAACTACTTAAAATGGAAGACCCATTGTTTAAATGTTTACAGAAGGAGTTCCCAAACCAGGGGTCGTGACCCCGTTTTTCGAGGTCATTTGATTTAGACGGGGTCATGGGAGAGACTCACAATCTCTCTTCTTGTTTCTGGACTTTTCACCAGAAGTAGATAGAACAGGTTCAGATTGAAGCTTTTACTATTATTATGTGTGACCAGTCAAACTAAATAAGGCTTAATTTTATATATGAAAACCGTAACAAATAATATTTAGGATACATAAAATTATAAATCTAAAGCCCACGTTAAAAAAATACTTATTCAGAAGTATAAAAAATAAATACAAATAAAATGTAAACAAAGTGTTGAGGTATAAACCCCTCTGCAGGAAACACCATATATTTGAATTCTCATGTTGCAGGAGTTTTGCGCATGCGCACTTTTGTTCGCCCCCTAATTTCAGGTTTTAATGCAAGGAGCGTTTTCCTTAACATGAAACAAGCAAATATATGTATAATGCATAAAGTTGCGCGATTAATTATATCAAATACCTGCAATACTGATTTTAACGATACTTGGATTTTCCGAACACGTCTAAACAATACAGTAAGGCTACCGAACAATAAACCCGCTACCAGCTGCTCTGCTGAAACACCGGTTTATCACTAAAAGCGTGAAGAATACTTTTGTATAAAAATAATGTGTGTATGTTACTAAAGAGAGAGGCTGTTGGCCCAGATTTCGCTTCTTACCTCCTGGCTGATGGATCCTCCGGCCTGAGCTGTAAATCCGCACTTCTCTTTCTCAGTTTGAATTTGGCGGACCAGCTTTCCAAAAGGACGAAGCCCCGCCCATTAGACGCGCCCCGCGGTAGACCACGCCCTTCAAAACATTCCCGCCTTTTGATTGGTCGAATTCAGAACTTTGTTGAATTGTTTGTATTTTTTTCGGGGTTTTTTTCTGTATATTACAGCAGTTTAATATGTTGGATTTTCTTGCCACTTTTCCTTTGTTGTCCTCTTTTGTTATTTTGCACCACTTGCTATTAGTTTATCTTTCTTTCTAGATAGATAGATCTTTCTGCCACTTCTTTCTCCCCCTCCCATCCTTTCTTTCTTGATAATCTATTCTGCCACTAATTCCCCCCCAATTCCCCTCCCTTTCCTTTTCTTTCTTTCTTTCTTTCTTTCTTTCTTTCTTTCTTTCTTTCTTTCTTTCTTTCTTTCTTTCTGAATAAATCATTCTGCCAATTCTTCCTCCTCCTTTATTTATTTTTTTCTTTCTTTCTTTCTTTCTTTCTTTCTTTCTTTCTTTCTTTCTTTCTTTCTTTCTTTCTTTCTTTCTTTCTTTCTGAATAAATCATTCTGCCAATTCTTCCTCCTCCTTTATTTATTTATTTCTTTCTTTCTTTCTTTCTTTCTTTCTTTCTTTCTTTCTTTCTTTCTTTCTTTCTTTCTTTCTTTCTTTCTTTCTTTCTTTCTTAATAAATCATTCTGCCAATTCCCCCTCCCACTTTCTTTCTTTCTTTCTTTCTTTCTTTCTTTCTTTCTTTCTTTCTTTCTTTCTTTCTTTCTTTCTTTCTTTCTTAATAAATAATTGTTACTTCTTCCTCCCCCTCACTATCTATCTATCTATCTATCTATCTATCTATCTATCTATCTATCTATCTATCTATCTATCTATCTATCTATCTATCTATCTATCTATCTAATATACTGATATATACAAAGTGGAAATGCTTTCTTTAAAAAATTAACACACAAACATGAGTTTAACAGTAACACTGATGAATGTACAAATTGGTTTTCTGTTCATGTTTACGAGAACAAGAAAAAAAAATTGACCTTGTCCTTGGAAATGTATAATAGTTAGCCATATATTTTAATAGGTTTATACTACGTGTTACTGACAATGGACGTCAATGCTCTAGAGACTGTTTTTTTTTTTTTGCTCAGGGGTCAATGTGTAACACGTTTTCTAAGCAACATTGTGCAATATCATTAGCATTTAAAAGCACAACGGCACAGAGGCAACACAGTGGCTTTACATAAGGCAAGCCGTTTCGACTCTCAGAACAGAGAAAGCAGATGTAGGCAGAAAGAGGTGATTTAAACCTTTTATTTAAGCAGAACACCTTATATATGAAGTGTTTGGTTTATCCATGTGCTCTTTGTGATTGTCAGTACAGTGCACTCGGCTGTAATGGGCTGCACATGATGGCCCACTTCATGGAGCGTCAGTCCTTTTTAAAGCACTGAAAGGAAAAAAATAAAAACATAAATAACAAAGACAGCAGACGTTAAAATGCTTTCTAAGTGATTCACCTGTATGAATTGTCTGCTACTTCAACTTCTATTGAAGCCCATAATGTGTGTGAGGGGTGTGTGTGTGTTTTCAGCCATGATGTTGGCCGATTTGCGGATGCAGCGTGTGGTGTAAATGTATGCGATGGTTTCTCTTCCCTTATTCATGGATTTTTACGACATGCGCAAATGCGTCCACAAATCCATTATGGCTGACCACACACACCCTTCACACACACTCTTCACCCTTATGCATCTGGAAAAAGCTACTTAAGCATTTGGGCCCTCATGTACAAAGGGACTGGATTGATACACACACACACACACACACACACACACTCAATGAACACAAATTAACACTTACATTGAAATGAATTTCCACAAACCTGCTATATATTGACAATATCTTGCACAGAATTGCACATATGGACAACACGCTGCATATATTGTCTTAGATTTGTGTTTTTTGTACAGTCTTTTGTTAATGTATGTTTTTTTTTTATTATCTAGCATCTTTGTTCTGGAGGAATGCTGTTTTATTTCACTGTGTACTGTACTGTATGATTTTTACCTTCATAATCTTTTCCCATCTGGAAATTAAAGCCAACATGATTGTCAACAGGATGACCACCACACCAGTGATTGCAGGCCCAAGAGGGAACTTCATTACTTGGTCTGCGTTTTAGGAGCAGAATATTGACATAATTAAACATTCAGGCTTAAAAAACTGTCATATATAAAGAAGATTTTAATCTTGTTCATGTTAACTCTAGAAAATGAAGACCTTCATTAGAACTACACGTTGAATATTTTTAAAGGGGCACCCCTTCAGCCAGGACAAAACAGTTTCCTTTCAATGTGGGCAAAAGAACTATCATAAAATTATGCAAATATAACTTAAATGACTTAAACTCTTTCAGGAACCAGTGTGTACTAAATCAGTGTGTAACAATTTGCAGAAATCCGTGTTTATTTGTAAGGTTCAGTCAGAAGTCATACAGAATGAAACCCTGCAGCGTATCGGCTGTTATAAAACATTGTGTGCTGAATAATCCTAAAAACGCATGCTGATTATATTTACATTTACGCTATTTGGCAGATGCCCTTATCCAGAGTGGCTTACAACTGAGCAAGGGAGGGATAAGGGTCTTGCTTAGGGGTCCAGAAGTTGCAGCTTGGTGGTGGTGAGATTTGTGACCTTCCGATTCCAAAGTCTAATGCCTTAACCACTGAGCTACAATCTCCCGATTATATTAGCTGGGTGTCTCTTTATAGGTTTCAGTTCATTGCCATAAAGCGTGTTTCTGAAAGTATCAACTTTGTTTTGTTAATGAAGCATTTACCAATTATATTAATATTTCCCCAGAACAAACCAAACTAAGATGTTCTTTCCTTTATTTGCTCAGTAGAGCTTCAGAAAGATCAAATCTTTCAGTTCAACAAAATTAATTGTCCTGAAAAACATCATGTCACTTGATTATTGCAACAACTCTGCTGGTCGGGTTCCTCTGAGAGCAATAATACAGCACTGTGCATAATTCAAGAAGCATTTCTCAACGGTTCTTCTACTATACGGTATGTATCACAGGATACACGTTTTCTACAAAAAATTGCAGAAAAACTGTTGGGGAAAAAAATTCTGAACGAAAATATATATCAGCCAATCATATTGAGATCGTATGTAGAAGGATTTTTTTTTTTTTTTTTTTTTTTTTTGCTTTACATTGTATTTAGCTGGCTCTCCATGTCTAGGAGGAAGCACATGGTTTTAGACTTCCTGGGTAGTTGTAGTACAATTGGGAGATCTGTCTGACCAATAAGAAGTTGCAGCTAATAATAAATTCTATAAAACATTAGATACTGTAACATGGTTGGAGGTATGTTCTGGGATTAACCAGACTTTCTTGGAGCAAAATTCTATTGATTAACGGATTTTGTTACATGAAGTCCTCATCACTCAGCTTGATTGTAATATTAATGACAGAAATCATTTCAACCAAATTGAATGGTCCATCCATCTTATCAACTTCATCATGTGGATTGTGAATAATTTGTTACATATTAATTAAACATCATTTGGCAGATGCCATTATCCAGAGTGACTTTTTTCATTTAAACAACTTGATAATTGTAGTTGAGGGCAGATCAGATACAAAGTCCAACATCTTAACCACTAAACTGCTACTGTACTTTCCACACAGATATGAAAAAAAAAGTCACAAACCTACAACCGTGATACTGAAGTTCTTTCTGGTAACTCCAGTGATGACAGAGTCGGCCTCGCAAGCGAACACGCCCTGGTGCACACCTCGTTTAACGTTCGAAATGAAAAGCGTAGCCGTAAACCCGTTGTTGCTTGTCCTGTAGTTGCTGGAAGAAAGATCCAGAAGCTTGTCGTCCTTCTTCCAGACTACATTTACTGGAGGATTAGCGCGAACATCGCAGGAGAGACTGGCTTCACTTTTCTCCTCGACCCACATTTCCTCATCTGCACCCATAGTTGGGGGATCTGCAAGATAATAATAAATGTGATGTCAATCTACATATCAAATATTGGTCACAAATTATTGGTCATTTTCTAAACAACAAAAGTATTGCACATCTACTAATATCTAAATAAATAGCTTTTTACCAATAAAATTTTGTAAAAATGGTGCATTGCGACACAACTGTCAACTTCGATGCATCACATCATCAAGTCAGACTTTAAAAGTAGATGCAGCTGTAATCCAAAAAACACATCTATATTAATGCCCTTGTTCTTGTTCACTATCTACTGATGAATTTCTAATGATAATTGAAAAGAATATAGTTGATAATATAATCGTTGATACAATATTTTCTGCCACAGGAAAGAGAACTTTGCACTTTCCTGTTTCTCAGGGGAAAGATGATGAGGTGCATTTTTATGAGAGAATATAAAAGAGAGGATGGTGACAGAATGACACCGAAGTTTATAGTTGCTATAATGTGTAGCATTGATAACAGTTTGTCTTACGGACTTTCTGTAACGTGAAACGTAACCATAAACGGTCATAATGTGTTGCTCATTAAGAAATAAAAAATGGTAATAATTGACAAATTGGCAGGATTGTTGACAGGATGTGGCGCTATAGAAAAATGTGTGAAAGAGCCATGAAAATCCCAGGCCTCGAGTCTGTACTCACATTGAACGTCTAACTGGATGGAGGTTTTGACGTTCATGTTAGACTTCAGCTGGCAGGTAAAGATGACTCCGTTATCGTCTCTGGTGACTGGCTGCACACACACATGGCTGGTGATTAACTGGTTTCCGTCACCCAAACTCACTTGTTGGTTGTTTCTGAGCCACTGCAGTTCTTCAGGCATGGCAGAGTCGTTGACGGTGCAGGTCAGGGACACGGTCTCCTCTGGTTTGGTCTGAAGCAACCCTCCATTCGTTGGCGGATTAGACTCAATGGTGACTGATGGGTTTAAAAAGAATGGGTTTGAATACATTAAGACAGAATCACAATTTATTATACATTATAGTGCTAGATCAAACCTTAAGTGCTATAAGGCCTCCGAACCACCAGGGGTGCCATGAGTTTTATATTAGAAATGCAAAAAAAAAGCATGCTTTACTATAATATTATGTAGAATAATATGTGGCATGGGTTTTAGATGGTGGGAAAAAAATGGAGTAGAACCCAAATTAATATACACTATATAGACAAAAGTGTTGACCTTTCCAAATGCATCTTCCCGAAACTTTTACCACAAAGTTGGAGGTTGTATAGGACGTCTTTGAAGGTGGCAGCATTAAATTTTCACTTCACTTGAACTAGAAGACCCAAACCTGCTCTATCATGAGCCAGCTTCATAAACATATAGTTTACATGGGTTGGAGTGGAAGATCTCCTGCTATTGAGCTCTGATATCAACTGTATCTAACACCTTTAGGATGAAATGAAAGGCTGAATGCACCCCAGGCTTCTTCACCGCACCTACATTAGTACCTGATTTTACTAGCACCCTTAATAACACAAATCTTTACAAGCACACTCCAAGATTTTGTGGAACATCTTCCTAGTAGAGTAGAAGTTATAGTAAGAGAATATGGAGACTAAATGTGTAATGGAAATCCTAATATAAACTGATTCTAATTACATGTATTTTTGTTTGTTTTTTTTTTTTTTTCCATTTGTTGATGTCGCTGAAATGGACATTCCTGTAACTTCTTCACTAGCAAATATGTAGAATCGCAGGTGTCAGGGTAACACGGTTAATTGCTAGCTTGCTACTGCGCTGCTGAGAAATGCTAATCACTCTTATAATTATAAACTGATGAAACAATAGTATTCCTGGAAGCCTTGTGAAATAGAATACTAGTGGTGGTCATTATTCAGGAGCTACAAGCAAATATTTTGGCTCCCTGAACAAACCGATGCCTTGTATGAGGATAATTTATGTTACGGTGAAGCCAAGACTGAATTTCAGAAGTTCTGTATATTATTTTCCTTGTGTTATTGCTAGGTTTTTACCATTTGCACTGTAGGCACCGCAGATGCAAACTAGCACAAGCAGTAGGACTCGGGTACTGGACTGTCTCATTTCTTTCCTCAGGTCTCTTCTCTCCTACATAATACAGATAACAATATCAGCGCTCAAACAATGTCTGTTCAAAATAAACCAAAAATTGCCAGCTTTTATCATTTCAAAGCAGCCTTTAGGAATTGAAATCAATTATGAATTTAATCACCACAAAAAATGCTGAAAATATCATTGAAAATGCTGTAATGGATTTAAAACGACAATTTTTCTCTCCGCACCACTTACCAACCCAACGTCCAAGGCAATGATTGTCTCAAAAAATGCAGTGAGGGAATCCAAAGGTTGCCCTGCAGAGGTTTTAAAAGACTCCTGTGATTTCAGGTTTATATTGAGCCGCTGAGTTCTTTTATAGCAGTTTTGTAGAATTACCACTCCTTACCTGACGGTCACAGACCTTTTATAATGCTGGGTGAACACTAAAACTGACTGATCTGCTCCACTCTGATATCTGAATATAGTGCAAGACTGAGGCACTGATGAATCACGTTCCAAGAACATGGTTTAATGTTTTTCTTTTTAGGATCGAACTGTAGGACTGATCTCAGAGGCACACAGCAGTGAGAAATCCCTCATCAGTGAGATTCCTGTTCCAACGGACTCTTTTGATACTGATACCTAGAATATAAATAAACATAAATGAACTGAGTCCTTCTCAATAGGAAGAGTTTTTATCACTAACACACACACACACGTACAGATGTGCACACACACACACACACACACACACACACACACACACACACACACACACACACACACACATGTACAGATGTGTGCGCACACACACACACACACACACACACACACACACACACACACACACACACACATAGGCATGCAAACACACACGAACACATGGATAGGCACACAGACATGCAGAGCCAGGCATGCAAACACACACAGATACACATACAGACAGACAGACAGACAGACAGACAGACAGACACACACGCACACACGCATGCAAACACACACAGGCATGCAAACACACACAAATACATAGATAGGCACACAGACATGCAGACCCAGGCATGCAAACACACACAGATACACATACAGACAGACAGACAGACACACACACACACAGGCATGCAAACACACACAAACACATGGATAGGCACACAGACATGCAGACCAGGCACGCAAACACAGACAGACAGACAGACTCGTGCAAAGACACACACACACACACACACACACACACACACACACACACACACACACATAGTGCCTGTGTGTGTATGCATGCCGGTGTCTGCATTCCTGTGTGTGTCTGTTTGTTTTCCTATGTATAGGTTTGTGTGCATGTGTGTTTGTCTGTATGTCTGTGTGTGCGACTGTGTGTGTATCTGTGTATAAGTTTGTATGCCTGTGCCTGTATGACTGTTGGTGTCTCAGTAAACACAGATATGCAAACACACAGACATGCACAAATGCACTCAAACACACACAGGCACACAGGGTATAGGCAACATAAGCAGCTAAATGACTGGGAAGCGGCACACGAATTTTTTTTTTGTTGTTGTTGTTTTTTTGGCGGAACTGCGCTCTCTTGCGACCGTTTGCGCTCTTACAACCATATATATATATATATAAAGTAAAATGATTTCTGTTACTTAACATAATTTTTGTGCTGCTCGATAATCGAACGGATTAAAATATATTGCGAATAAAATAAAATTGACATCATTAAAAAAAAAAGATTCGACTACATGTTATGTTAGACTAATTTTACACACTTTCTGCATCATGATTATATTACCATACCATACATATTTGTTTTGCCATTTATGTGCATTTAAATTATCCTTTCTTAAAAAATAATAAAAAATTTACAAAACTCATTTCTAATCCTGTTCATCTTTAAGTCTGCCACCACCAGCTCTGCCTTCCTTCCATCTTTTGTCAGTGCCAGTATCTCATTGAAGGTCTCACCAGCATCTAATAAATGTACCCTTTCCCTCTTTCAGATACCCTTTTATCCCCCTTCCACTCTTCTCCACCCAATTCAATTAAATTCAATTAAATAAATTTTTATTTGTATTGCACTTTTAACAATGAACATTGTCTCAAAGCAGCTTTACACATATAATGTGGTGATAAAGAATGAATAAGATGTTCTTTATAAGTGTAAGTTTGTCCTTGATGAACAAGCAGGTGGCGACTGTGGCGAGGAAAATCTCCCCGAGATGGCATAAGAAAGAAACCTTGAGAGGAACCAGACTCATGAGGAAACCCATCCTCATCTGGGTTGCAATGAATGTCAATTTATTGCAGATATATGATGTTGCAGGGTACAGTGATGGTGATCAGAGGAAAACTGTAGTCCTGAGTCAGTGTAGCAGACTGTTGACATTAACTGCAGTCCAAATCCATCCTCAAAGCTCCTGTTTTTACTCCGGAATTCCATGGAACCACCCAAGGCGTTGATGAGAAACCATCCACAGCTGCACAGAGTGGCCTCCAGTCGAAGAGGACACTATCCAGTGGCAGGCCTGGACGAAGTGGAAAGATCCAAACCCACTCTATCCTGCCACCTTTCTTTCACTTCTCTAACACACTCTCCCTTACCGTGCACAATTGACCCCAGGTACTTAATGACTGGTATTCAAGAAGTGATATAATAGAAGTTTATAATTTCCCAGAGATGGAAAGTAACCAATTATATTTTCTTACGTTTTCTGTAATTGAGTAGATTTTTTTGTACTTCTACTTTTTAAAGTAGTTTTTGAAATCTGCATTTTACTTTTACTTAAGTATGTTTGGTATGAAATATTGTACTTAACTACATTTAAAATCATTTCTGTTTCTAAATAATAAAAAAAATACAACAGGAAAAATATCTTACCTCAGAAACTACTGCACTAATTGATTAATGGTCGGAGAACAAACACGCTGAACTCACAAGAGAGAGGATGGATGGACAAGATGGACACCAGTGATGCAGACTGAGCTGAAAGCGAAAGGAATCGAATCAAATGTTGTTCAATGTGTGCGCTCGCTGTCTGAATTCTGAATCTGTATTTGCGATTGCTCTCATTATCCTAAAATGACATTATAAAAATAGTTTTGGACTGTAGTGTATTTTATTCAATTAAAATTCTTTATTTAATAAAAAAAAGTTTGTCCTTCTTGAAGTACACAAGAATCTCCTACCCCACATCCCTGCTAAGTACATTTTAAATAACTTACTTTTAACTTTTGCCTGAGTACATTTTTACACCAATATCTTTACTTGTATTTGGTAAAAATTTAATTGAAGTAACAGTAACTTTTACTTGAGTTGTTGATGTTATTACTTATTCCACCTCTGTATTTTTCTACTTTGCTGGCTCACATCTACAAATATATTACAATATGCGGCCTTTATTTTGTTTCCTTTGTTGTGTTATAATGTTTTAGCAAGATGCATCATGTTTCAACATCTCCATCAACCTCATCTCACTTTGCTCCCAAGTAATCCAGACTCTTCAACCACTGCATCTCAACTTCACACTTTGTCTACCTCAACTTTGACTGAGCACCTCAGAAGCCACCACTGATACTCTACCTGCTGCTGAGAGGTTCCTAAGTTCTGTCTTTTCCCCTGTTTCTAAATCCAATAACCCACCACCTCTGGCTTCTGTAGACCGACCTCCCTTGTTTAAAAAAGTAAGGGCTGAATCTATCTAAAAATTCAGGTCTAAAAAAAAAGAAAGGATGAATTTGTCTAAAAAATAAGTTCACCCACAAGGACCTTATCAGGTCAAAAGGGATTTCATTTATCGTAAAGGAAACGATGGAAAAAGTTGCAATCATCATTTTATTCTGTTTTAAACAATGGTAAGAAGTTAAAAAGGAGGAAACAATTTTTTTATATTGCTTTTGTTGCAATAAACCCTTCTCAGGATTTCAATCTGATTTCTGAACGATTGAATGATCAGAAGGTTTCATCGGTTTTGAAATCTATAAAAATGGCTCAGAACATCCAGCAAAATGTGAAGGCATAGAAAGAACTGGAGATTCACTTCGAGCAGTGCCAGATAGCTGAGAAACAATCTAAAGCACTTACTGAGACAGAGAGAAGAAAGTGTTGTAAATTACTGAAGAGTATAGTGGAAATAATCCATCTCCAGCTGAGAGAAATACAGCTCTGAGAGGGTCCACAGATGCACGTTCCCACCCAAATAATGGCAACTTTTAGAAAGAAGTGGAGCTTATTGTCAGGATCTGTGGGGTTTCTGGCTAGTTTTCTGACTTTTTTTTTTTTCTTGTGTTCGCATGTTTCCTGTTATTTTAATACTCACACTGTCTATACTGTTCCACATTGTCTGTATTGTCTTGTATAGTCTGTTTTTGTCTTGTCTTGTCTGTTTTGTCTCGTATAGTCCAAGCTGAATGTATAGTTTTGATTTAGGTCTGTACTTTGAGAGTCACTAACAGCTGGAACCAAATTCCTTGTGTGTGACAACTCACTTGGCCAATAAACCTGATTCTGGTTCTGATTCAGATTTTTCTTTCCACTAGATGTCGCCAGAGAGTTCCAGAGGATATTTTGTATTTTTCTTTCTTGTATTGTTGACTGATTTTTTTCTGCCTTTTGGGAATTTTTTTGGACCGTGAGTTTTTACAATTTTGTATTTTTATTTTTGACATTTCTGAGTGTGTCTCTGTATTTGGGTTCAAACACCTCTCTGTTACAGGCTGCTCTCAAACCAATCGACCCTGATTTGAGCCTCGACCCTGACACATATGGTCGAGTTCAATCCTGTCATAAAGCAACATATAGATTGTTGCTTAATGAAAGTGTTGTGTTCAGGCTGGATCGCTGGCAATAAACCACAGAGCACATGCAGCACATATTTTCAACTAGGTAGGGGCCCGATGCTGCATAAAGCTCCAAAGATACAGTTATACTCGTTATTTTGGTTACTTGCAGAAGATATTCACACTGTTCTCATCTTCCACCAATAGTCTTGAAAAACCATGTCAAGATCACACTAAAGTCATGGTCAAAGACCAGGTGGGAGAGTCGTGTAAATAGCATAGAAGCGATTAGATATCAGGCCCTGCAGGTAAGAGAAGCCCTACTCAAGGTTGAAGAAAAATCAGCAGATCCTGCCATCTACACACTTTCCTTTGAAAAGTTTCCTTTGAAAAAAATTCATATTTTTCTCTTTGTTTTGGCCTTCCGTCCACACTGAGCCAGTGTTTTTAGTCAATCAAATTCAATGAAATTCGCATTCCTGTGTGGACTCGGAAAAGCCAGGCTTTTGAAAACAGTGGACACAACATGCAGTTTTTAGATGAAGGTTTTTTTAATTGAAAACCCTCCAATGTGGGTTTTCAATTTTTTCCCACGCTTTGAACCCCGTGGCTTAAACAATGAAGCGGCTAATTTATGGATTTTTTCCTGGGTTTTTCCCGGTTTCACAAACTTCAAGCCAACAAAATGAGACCCATAACATTAGACCAATAAAATTGGTGAACGGGTTCTGGTGAACCAATGAAACTCTTTATATTAAATCAGATGCGCTCCCACTGAATCGGGCCGCACCACATCATAAATATGGATGATGTTCCTCTGACGTTTGACCTGCCGCTCACTCGGACTGTCTACAGGAAATGTGAATCATTCGTCACGCTGAAAACAACCGGGCATGAAAAAACACACTGTTCTGAGCTGCACGACATCGGGAGAAAAGCTTCACCGATGGTGATTTTTAAACGCACGACGATGCCAAAAGAGAAATTGGCAAAAGAAAGGAGGAAGACAGTGAACAATGACTTTCTTGGTAGGCTACTGTTTAGATACAAGCTGTGTAACAGACACTGTCTTTCGTTAAAGCCTGTGTAAAGTTCATTAGTTTCAGTGTAGACTTAATTATGTTCAAAATAAAAATCTTTGTTAAATTCAGTGGGTGCTTATATATGGGTGCGCTTTATAGTCCGTAAATTACAGTAGTTTTGGATTTGTTTTCCCTCAATAATAAAAACCTTCATTTAAAAACTGCATGTTGTGTTCACGTGTGTTATCTTTTACTAATATTTAAATTAGTTTGATCATCTGAATCATTGAAGTGTGACAGACATGCAAAAAAGATGGGGGCAAACACTTTTTTCACACCACTGTGTATATATATATATATATATATATATATATATACATACAGTGCAATCTCGATACTCAGGCCCCTCGCGAGTAACAAGAAATTGCGAGGTTTTGACTCCCTCCTTTTGATGGTTTCTTTTTCAAGGGGATTTGTACTGTACTGTAAACTCAACAAAAGTTGTGAATTACTTGTCATAAATGCCATAAATTTACTGCTTTAAATGATTAATACAACAATAAAATGGGTTTAATCATAGTCCCAGCAGTAACAGTTTAGTAGTTCTGGGATTCCTCTTCTTCAGCTGGAGCTAGAGGTAACACGGTTTCCTCTTCAACAAATTGATATTGTGGTGGTAATGGTTCCTCTTCAACAGTTGTATCTAGAAGTGGTGCTGGTTCTTCTTCAACAGCTGGAACTAGAGGTAACACTGTTTTCTCTTCAACAAATTGATATTGAGGTGGTGCTGGTTCCTCTTCAACAGTTGTATCTAGAAGTGGTGCTGGTTCTTCTTCAACAGCTGGAACTAGAGGTAACACTGTTTTCTCTTCAACAAATTGATATTGAGGTGGTGCTGGTTCCTCTTCAACAGTTCTATCTTGAAGTGATGCTGGTTCTTCTTCAACAGCTGGAACTAGAGGTAACACTGTTTTCTCTTCAACAAATTGATATTGAGGTGGTGCTGGTTCCTCTTCAACAGTTCTATCTTGAAGTGATGCTGGTTCTTCTTCAACAGCTGGAGCTAGAGGTAACACTGTTTTCTCTTCAACAAATTGATAGTGAGGTGGAAATGGTTCCTCTTCAACAAATAGATATTGAGGTGGTAATGGTTCCTCTTTAACAGTTGTATCTAGAAGTGGTGCTGGTTCCTCTTCAACAGCTGGAGCTAGAGGTAACACTGTTTTCTCTTCAACAAATGGATATTGAGGTGGAAATGGTTCCTCTTCAACAAATAGATATTGAGGTGGTGCTGGTTCCTCTTCAACAGTTCCATCTTGAGGTGGTGCTGGTTCCTCTTCAACAGCTGGAACTAGAGGTAACACTGTTTTCTCTTCAACAAATGGATATTGAGGTGGAAATGGTTCCTCTTCAACAGTTCTATCTTGAAGTGGTGCTGGTTCCTCTTCAACAGTTCTATCTTGAAGTGGTGCTGGTTCCTCTTCAACAGTTCTATCTTCAGGTGGTGTTTGTTCCTGTTCAAATTTTTTAGTTGTCTTAACCTTCCTTTTTGGTATTATACCCTGATTCTGAGTCTGTAACACACATATACACACAGCTGTTAACACACTACAATGTGTCTTGTTTCACTCAGATCATGATCGATGCTAGCAGGAGGCTTTTGATGTAACTAGCTAGAGGGGGTTTTCAAACCTTTTGCAGCCAGAGACCCTTTTACCTGCAATATTTAACTTCAATAACAATTCATTTTAATGTGTAAAGCTTGGGTTGCTAATGTTCTAAATGATCTTCACCTGCACCCTCTCTGTCCTCTGCACATTACTGTGGACAGGGGCATTCTGGTGACCTTTTTGCCGCTGAGCCACATCCACAAAAACTTTCTTTTCGCCCCACACAGTGTCATTTATCTCCTCCTTAGCCTTCATGGCATCCTCAGCAGATGAAAATCGCACAAAGCCGTACCCCATGGAGCGGCCATTCTGCATAATGACCTGTAGGAGACAGTGAGAAGATTCTTTAGGACACACTACACAGTCAGCAAAGGGGAAACATACAAAGGTAATTGTGGAAAGAAAAAAAGTTGTAAGGATTATTAGTGACCTTTGTTCCAGTGACGGTTCCAAATTTGGAAAATTCCTTATGCAGGAACTCCTCATTTATATGCTCATCCAGGTTCTTTAAGTAGAGGTCAAGGCCCTCTCTCTGGAGCAGAGAAGACAAAGTCAGAATCCTGTGTTTGTGTGTGTATATGTGTGTGCTTGTGTGTGTGTGTGTGTGTGTGTGTGTGTGTTTACCTGCTTTTTGCTGAAGTCCTGGGTGCGGCGGCTTTTTGGGGAAGTCCTGGGTGCCTCAGCTTCACGTTCCTCATGAGATTTAAAGTGCTCAACGGAGCTGTAACACAACAGAGACACTGCTCTTAGACACTTCTGTACATCTTTATGCCCACACAACCAAAATGACCACCTGATGTTATATGACCAAAATATGACCAAACCCACCCTTTCTAGCAATAGCTTACATTTTATGGTTGTTAAAAACTTTGCCGTCGAGTTCCTCCTTTGCCAAATTCGCCACTTCTTGAGACTCAAATTGGACGTAGCCGTACCCTTTTGGCCCTTTTTTGTAAGTGACAAACTTCGGAAAAGACACATATCATGTCAGTACACACAATTTATATCAAACTGATTTAATAAAAAAACTTATTAAGAACACACTAATCGTGCAATATAGATGCAATACAGATCCAAACAGCTCAAAGCACAAACCTTGCATGACAGGACTTTTCCAAAAACTGAGAAGAAGTCAAAAAGTGCCGTGCTGTTAGTCATTGACAAATCTAAATTTTTGATGAATAAGTTTCCAACGCCCCTCTTCCTCAAGGTGGAATCCTTCTGACACCACATGACTCTCATGGGCTTTCCAATAAGGATTTTATTATTGAGTGTCGCCAGTGCACGCTCAGCTGAAGAAACAAAATTCATTACTGGTCATTCATTTTAGTAAAAAAGACTGTGTAAATTCGATTTAGAATTACTTGTTACAGACTGGTAGGAAAGATGATAAAAAGGTTTTGGTAGCCTATGAAGGGAATCCCACCTTTTATTAAAGAATTTATTTTTAGAAAATAAACTACAATGCCTTCCCGTGGGCTCACCACCTGCAGGAGGGACCGTAAGGGACGGTGCTGTGAGGATTGGGCAGCAGTCGGAGGCGGGGGCCTGCTTAGACTGCTGCCCCCGCGACCCGAATTACGGATAAGCGGGAGAAAATGAATGAATGAATGAAACTACAATGTGGTATTTCCTGAAGAAAATATGAGTGGTGTTTGACGGTCCAAAACTCTGCACGGTGGGGGTTCAGTCACCTTTGTGAGATTCGAGACGTGATTCTTCTCAGTAAAGCAAGCATCTCGATACATCACATCGAGTTTGCTGTTTTCTGAGAGGGGCGTCATTTGATGTCACTGACTTGCCGTTCATTCAACTCCCCTCACTGTGCATATCTCCCTCTCACATTTTGACATGGAAGGTTCTCGCCATGTGTTGTCACACGGCTTCAATACGACACCGGTGAGGTTTGAGGTGCCACACGTTCAGGTCGGCGTGAGTTTAGCGATCAGATGCACATGGCGTTCAACTCCCCTCGCTCTGCTTAATCTTTTGACATGTCACATGCCCATGTCTGTGCATATTTGTTTTTTAGTATATTTGTATATAGTATATATTCATGGGGGCGTGGCTTCACATGATCGCACTATATTGATGTGATCTCACTATACTGACGTAGTTTTGTGACCTGTCCAGTTGGTTACCGTTTCTGCTATCCTGTACATTGAGTATGGGATAATTGCATCCCTCTGATGCATTTCCCTCCACCAAGCTGTTTATGTGTGAATCCTAGCTGTTTTCTAATTATTTTCTATCGAGTGATTAATTGCCCCTTACCCATAATTCGTGGGGTATTGCGGAACGCGAGGTGTATTGGCATTAAAATGTGTATACAAGTTTTAAAAAAGTAGGCTATAAAATGTATCAAATCCAGAAATAGTTTATTATGTTTGGTTTGGTTTGAATTACCTTCGGGTTGCTTGTAAAAGTTGACATATGCATAGCCAAGTGAAACATGAGTTTTCCAGCATCTGCAGACGTGGACGGAGTGAATTTGGCCTGCAGGACTGAATTTCTGCACCAACATGGATTCTGTTACTTCAGGATGTAGATTACCAACGTACAGTGTTGACATTTTAAAATCCATTTCACCTAAAAAATATAACAAATTGATTCCTCAGTGGTGAAGAGAAGCAAAAATAGCAAACCTACCATTTGAAACAGACAAACATCAGTATGAGTGCACTACTATCACTTTTCCACTTATAAAAAAAAAAATTTATGGAGAAAGATTATCCGCTGTGGCGACCCCTAATGGGAGCAGCCGGAAGAAGAAGATGGTGTTTTCTAAAATGATTATTCAGTATTTTTCTGAATAAATAAAGGACATCGTGAATTACAATTACAAACTTACTTACAAACTTACCAGTTACTAATGTACAGCAGTAGAATAAAGCAGTAGAATAAAATGTGCTGCTTAGCAATGTTAGTTGCTGCTGCTCCTGTCGGTAGTTGATGATGAATTAATGACATTTTTTGGGTTTGCAAGAGTAGAATGTAGGGTCTATGACGTCACAACAAGAGCTCATTTGCATATTCTACATTCTGGTCCACATTACTCCCAAGGCAAGTAAAGCACAAACACAATAAACAAAAAAAACCCCACATTATTTCATAACAAATACAAAATTACCTTTTAATATCAATAATGAAAAATTATTGTGTTCTGTATGTGTACAAAACAGGCCCCATTTAAATGCTTTCAGCGATTATACAGTTTGTTTCGATTTTGGTTTTACAGTCTGTCCTTGTGATTTTGTTTTTTCACCACCAGATGGCCCTAGAGATCCTAATTAGCCTTAATGGTTTCCACCTTGGGCTTGTTAGTAGAAATGAGACAATCAAATCCTTCTGAATCACTGAGACAGTAGGGATTCTGCCGGCTTTTGCCATTACATTCCTGTAGTCAGCTACTTGCTGCTACAGTTAGATGCTAACAACAAATTAGATCAACTAAATTGTGTAATTTACAATTTGTTTTTATATATGTTGTTAGCACCAAGATAACCAAGGACTCAAGAAATGAAAAAAAGGATTCATGAATCCCGAATCATATAAATGATCGAGTCAATCCGGGATTCGCTCATCTTTACTTATTACTACTCTGTGTATAAATAGTCCCCTCCCATAATATTCTATTCTATTCTATTCTATTCTATTCTATTCTATTCTATTCTATTCGTATAAATGTTTTAACAAAGAACATTGTCTCAAAGCTTTTGTGATTTTGTCCTTTTGTTGGTCTCTTTTGCACGTCATCTTTGGATTAATAATGGATTTTTTTTCCTGTTTCTGGATTTTTGTGCCACTGATTTATTATTATAATTTTTTTTTGCACTTGTTTCCTGCTTTTTCGGATGTATTTTTCCCCTTTGTGTTTTGGTATTGATAATAAATGTCATGGATTGTACTCCGGCTTCTAGTAATTTTTTCTTCTTCTAGATTTTCTAGATTTTCTCACGCGGTAGATCCGATCCGATGTGCGCCCTTTAAACTTCACTTGAGTAAAAGTACTAAAGGATTTGCCTTCAATTGTACTTAAGTATGCAAAGTACTATTATTTATTATGACTATACTGTTCCTATTATCAATTCTGTCACAAGACTCTTTGCTTAATCAACTCAGTTTATGTGAAAAGACTAATGTTACTCTTAGTACACCAATCTATTAATAGAATGATCAAGTCAATTCAAGAAGCTTTTATTGTCATTTCAATTATATATAGCTGATGCAGTACACAGTGAAATGAGACAACGTTTCTCCGGAACCCTGGTGCTATACAAAACACCACAAAGCTACATACAGAACACAGAACTAAGGTCTAAAGTAAGTGTCCTCGCCACATAAAGTGCATCGTGTGCAACCGAATGCAGACAAAATACAGTGCAGACAGACAACACAAGCAGAAAATTCCAAAGAAATTCAGAACCAAATGAGAAAAAAAGTCTCTATCTCAGTCTCAGATCTATCATTCTGGAAAAGGTTATAAAGCCGTTTCTAAAGCTTTGGGACTCCATTCTGCTGTTTACCAAAAAATCCTGAAGGAGAATATCTGTCCATCTGTTCCTGACCTCAAGCTGAAGCGAACTTGGGTTCTGCAGCAGGACAATGATCCAAAACACAGCAGCAAGTCCACCTCTGAATGGCTGAAGAAAAACTAAATGAAGACTTTGGAGTGGCCGAGTCAAAGTCCTGACCTGAACCCTATTGTGGCTAAATTAAAAACCCTCCAATGTGGCTAAATTACAACAATTCTGCATAGATGAGTGACCAAAATTCCAGCGCTGTAACAGACTCATTGCAAGTTATCGCAAATGCTTAATTGTTGTTGCTGAGGGTGGGCAAACCAGTTATTAGGTTTAGGGGGCAAACACTTTTTCACACAGGGCCATGTAGTTTTGGATTTTTGTTTTCCCTCAATAATAAAAACCTTCATTTAAAAACTGCATGTTGTGTTCACTTGTGTTATCTTTTACTAATAATTAAATTAGTTCGATGATCGAAAACATTAGTGTGACACACATGCAAAAAAATAAGGCGGCAGACACTTTCACACCACAGTATAACAAATTGGAAAACACCATTATAAACCCCGTAGGAAAATCAGCAAGGAACCAGCTGAGAGAAAGATCCAGTTCTCGAGAAAGGTAAAGGCAAAATCTCTCCAAAACAGTACAATCAAATGACTTTAAAATAAATACACTTATAGACGGGGACACTGAATTAGAATCCCTTGAAAGAATAAGCAAACCTATAAAGAAATAATAATAATAATAATAATAATAGTAATAATAATAATGGGACATCATTGAAAATGCACTGAGGTTTGGAGTGATTTTTGCCTTAACTTTTCTCAAAAACTCTACAGCAAAATGACCAAGATTAATATAATGATAAGCAGGGTCACTCTGAAGAAGGAAACAATTGAAAGAATGAATCTACATAGGAAAATCTTGTGAATCTTAAACTGATTGTTTTTGTTTCTCAAAAATTGTACAGTAAAACGACTTGAAAACGAATACAGAGATCGTCAGGGTCACGCCGAGCAAAGACCAATCGAACGAATTAGCAAACATATAAAGCAGGAGTCTTTAAATGAAAATCCTTGAGGTCCAGTAAACGAACCTCCTCGCCAACTGAGGTCAGGACATTTATATACCTAAAAACATGAATTGATGGTGTTTGCCAGGCTAAAGAAATTAGTGTAGACAACATCTTTATTGGACACATTATAAATTAATACAGTGGAACCCGGTTATGTCGAGGGGACGCCATCGGGGGTTATTTAATGGCGTTTTGAATGTTAATTCTGACACTTTTGGCTTGCCATACTACAGCAGGGGTCACCGACCTTTCTGACACTGAGAGCTACTTCTTGGGTACCGATTAATGTAAAGGGCTACCAGTTTGATACACACTTCTGTGTGTGAAGTGCGTGAGTGTGTGTGTGTGTGTGTGTGTCTGTGTGGTGTGTGTGTGTGTGTCTGTGTGACATTTATCTGTCAAACTCAATTGCACAGGGGGCAAAAACTCACTTTAGGTCACGGGCCGAACAGGATAAACATTTATTGAACACACTAAAACAATGTTTTTTTTTAACATAAATATGAATAAATGCAGACAGGAATATCATTCCAGAATAAATCAACTTAAACTTGAAATAAATAGCTCTCCATAAAAATATCTCCTGTCAAAATTATACAAGTTAGAAATATGAACATGCTGCAAAAAAAAAAACCCTGAACAAAACAATAAAAATTGTGCTTTTAGTAAACGTTAAATTAACAACAAATCAAAACAATCAGATTTCTTTGCTCTTATGCCATTTTATAAAAAATTATCTTAAACTTTAAACAACTTAAAATATTTTGCTCTCCATAAAAATATCTCCAGCCAAACACCAGACGTCTCACAGCTTCATCATGCAGCTCTTCAGAAACTCTCCCTCAGTAAATAACCGGCTGATGTGCCTCTGATTTCTCCTCTGCTTTCACACCAGCTTCACTTTGTGATTTTGCTCTGGTGAGAAACATCTGCTGAAATGTCAGATTCTTCTTTAACTCTTCTCCTTTCTGTATCTTCTGCTCTGCATTCAGGTTTTTCATCTTCTCCTGATGTTTTGTATCGTAGTTCAGTCTTAGATTCAATTCCTTAATTACAGCCACATTCGCTCCACAAATAAGACACACGTGTTTACCGGCAGTGTCAGTAAACATCTACTCAGAATCCCATCGGTTTTAAAACGCTCTGTTTTCAGAATCAACTTTTCTCTTCGCCACTGTGAGGCGCTGTTTCACAATAACTGTACAATAGGGTTAAATACATCAACAGAAGCTCGACTTGATTGACGGTGGAATGTTCTCAGGTAGTCTAGCGTTCGGTAAGGCAACTGAAGCGCTGCATTATGGGATCTGTAGTTTTGTGTTATCAGCGCTTCATATCGCCGGAACATTAATAACATTAATAATAAATCTTTAAAAAATCATCTCGCGGGCCAGATGTAATTGTACATCGGCCCAGATGTGGCCCGCGGGCCTTGAGTTTGACACCACGAGAGAAAAAAAATAAATACATGATCAAGAATAAAAAAAAAAAAAAGGTTGATAGTAATAATTTCTGCACGGGGGTCTACTGTGTGAAGGGGGCGTGGGGGTGAACTCCTGGAGTTCCCAAAGAGACAGTCTAGAAGCCTGGGTGAAATCCATGCAGTTTATAGTCAATGACAAAAAACAAACCAAAACAAAATAAGTCCGCGATCCAAAAACACGGGACATTTTTAACACGCTTAACGTGACTTAAAGCGAGAAGTGTACAACATAAGAAGAGCAAAATCCAATCTAAGAGGCAAAAAAAATAAATAAACTAGGTTTCCACAGAGAACTCGAGAGCTGAAAACTGGGATTAACGAGACGATAACAACATCATATCGAGCAGAGCAATGATTAGGGCTAATTAGGAACTCTGGGCCCATCTTGTGGTGGAAAACCGGAACCACAAGGACCGGAAATCCCCTGAATCTTTCAAAAAATCTTTCAGAAAAAATTCTGAATCTCGGAAATCCCCTAAATCTTCTTATTCTATGAAAAGTCAATTTTGTAAGAAAATATTTATTTTATACAGAGTATTCATGATTTACTGGTTTGGAGAGTCGTATAACCAGAGGGAGTCCTACAGACTGCTGTGACGCAACAGTGGAATATGCAAATGAGCTCATGATAGATCCTATATTGTGCTCCTGCAAACCAGAAATCTCATCAGTTTAGTCTCAACTACCGACACAAGCAGCAGCAAAAAAACAGGAGCAGCAGCAATAATAGAGCTAAGCCTCAAATATACATTTTGTTCTACTGTTGTACATTGTAGTATTGGTAAGTAGATTTGCATATATATAAGCAAGGCTGTCAGTCGATTCCAATATTTAATCTTGAATATTCACATTAACTCGTGATTAATTGCAACTTAATCACACATTTTCATCTGTTCTTAATGTACCTCAAATTAATACTTTAAAATTTAACATTTGCATTATTTTACATTAAACGTTTTAATACTCTATTTAACATGGACATGGATAACTATGGGTGCTTTATGCAAATGTTTGTTTATTATTAGTGAAACCCTATTCAACATAGACCATTAATGACAAAATATTCTTGTAATTATGGATAAGAAATTTATAATAAATTGCGTATATCATCAGGACACCAAACGGAACTTTTGCGAGATATGTTTCCATACGGACAGTTTTAATTACCGCAATATGGCGGATAATATGGTGGATTTTGGTGCTTGATTTGAGACTTGGGGCATCAGTAAGACTTTGAGATTGAAAAAGTTGATTAAATATCCCAGTAAAGAAAGGATGTTGTGAATATATGTGTGTTTCGTTCAAGGTTTTAATTTTGGCTCTTATATTTATTATAATTATTTTTTTTTAAATAAAAAAGTCAAACAGAAATGTGTGCTTTATTAATTGCACATTAATACTATTTGTGACGTTAAAATTAATTAGCACTAGCACGTTAATTTTGAAAGGCCTAATATATATATATGTGTATATATGACAGCCCTATTTTTTATATATATATATATATATATATATATATATATATATATATATATATATATATATATATGTATATGTATATATATATATATATATATATGTGTATATGTATATATATATATATATATATGTATATGTATATATATATATATATATATATATATATGTGTATATGTATATATATATATATGTATATGTATATATATATATATATATGTATATATATATATATATATGTTGTTTTATAATATTTGTTATTCTGATATGTCTCAGACTTTATTTTTATTTGTCTATTTATTTATTCAATATCCAATTTATTGTTTAATTTTCATGCAGTATTGAGAAATGTAGGATCCTTTAGACCATTATGTTTTATCCTTTGTGTTTTTGCTCTTCTCCACATCTGAGAGTTTAATTAATTATATTTTTTAGGTAAAATGGATTTAAACCTGTCAACACTGTATGTGGGTGATCTGCACCCCAATGTAACAGAATCCATGCTGGTGCAGAAATTCAGTCCTCTGGGCCAAATTCACTCTGTCCGCGTCTGCAGGTGCTGGAAAACCCATGTTTCACTTGGCTATGCATATGTCAACTTTTACCAGCAACCTGATGGTAACGTGATACACTATTTCCGGACTTTATATACTTCATAGCCTACTTAATGCTTCATATTTAACTCATATATTATTATACTATATTATAGAATATTATTATTACATTGTGGAGGTTATTTATTTTCTTATGAGAAATGCTTTAATTAAAGGTGGGATTCACTTATTAGCTACCAAATCCTTTTTTTTTTATTTTTTATCATATTTCATACCAGTCTGTACCAATGGTGGCAATAATTCTAAATATGATTTTACATAGTCTTTTTTTTAATTTTTTTACTAAATTCAATGACCTGTATGAATTTTGTTCCCTCAGCTGAGCGTGCATTGGCGAAACTCAATTATGCTATCCTTATGGGGAAGCCCATGAGAGTCATGTGGTGTCAGAAAGATTCCACAGTGAGGAGGAGTGGTGTTGGAAACTTGTTCATTAAGAACTTGGATTTGGAAACGACTAACAGCACGGACCTTTTTGAACTCTTTTCATTCTTCGGGAAAGTCCTGTCATGCAAGGTTCGAACTGTTTGGCATGATTAGTGTGTTTTTTAGTGTTTTAGATTCCTGTGATATAAATTGTGTGTACTAACATTACATGTGTCTCTTCTGAAGTTTTTCACTTACAAGAAAGGGCCAAAAGGGTACGGCTATGTCCAATTCGAGTCTCAAGAGGCAGCGGATTTGGCAAAAGAGGAACTTGATGGCAAACTTCTTAACGGCCGTAAAATGTAAGCTATTGATAGAAAGTGTGGGTTTGGTCATATTGAGGTATTTCAGTCAATATCAGTTGGTGTTATTGGTGGTGTGGGCAAAAAGATGTACAGCAGTGTTTAAACGCAGTGTCTGTGTTGTGTTACAGCTCTGTTGAACATTTTAAATCTTGTGAGGAACGTGAATCTGAGGCACCCAGGACTTCAGCAAAAAGCCGCCGCACCCAGGACTTCAGCAAAAAGCAGGTAAACACACACACACACACACACACACACACACACACACACACACGCATGCATGCATGCATGCATGCATGCATACATACATACATACATACATAACATACACAGGATTTGCCTTTTCTGCTCCAGAGAGAGGGCCTGGACCTCTACGTGAAGAACCTGAATGAGAATATAAATGACAAGTACCTACAAAGGAAGTTCTCCAAATTTGGAACCGTCACTGGAGCAAAGGTCACTAATTATCTTTACACTTTCCTCCTTCCACAATGACCTGTGTATGTTTCCTCTTGCTGTCTGCTGATTGTGTTCTAGAGTCTTCTCACTGTCTCCTACAGGTCATGATGCAGAATGGCCGCTCCAGGGGGTACGGCTTTGTGCGATTTTTATCTGCTGAGGACGCTATGAAGGCTAAGGAGGAGATAAATGGCACTGTGTGGGGCGAAATGAAAGTCTTTGTGGATGTTGCTTATTGGTGCAAAGATCACCAGGATGCCCCTGTCCATAGTGATGTGAAGAGGACGGGGAGGGTACAGGTGAAGATCATTCAGAACCCGAGCTGCACACATGAAAATGATTTGATATTAAAGTTAAATATTGCAGGTAAAAGGGTCTCTGGCTGCAGAAGGTTTGAAAACCCCCTCTAGCTAGTTACCTCAAAAGCCTCCTGCTAGCAGTAATTATGTTCTGAGTGGAACAAAATGAAATGAAGTGTGTTAACCGCTGTGTGTATCTGTGTGGTATAGACTCGGAATATGGCTCGAAGAAAGCCACAAGATTCAGCCGTCGAAGAGGAACCAGTCCCACTTCTAGATCCAGCTGTTGCAGAGGAACCAGCTTCACCTCAAGATCCAACTGTTGAAGATGAACCAGCCCCACCTCTAGATCCAGCTGTTGAAGAGGAACCGGCACCACCTCAAGACCCAACTGTTGAAGAGGAACCAGCCTCACCTCAAGACGGCTATGTCCAATTTGAGTCTCAAGAAGCAGCGAATTTGGCAAAGGTGGAGCTTGACTGCAAAGTTCTTAACGACCGTACAATGTAAGCTATAGATAGAAAGTGTGGGTTTGGTCAAATTTCAGTCAATATCAGGTGGTAGTATTGGTGGTATGGGCATAAAGATGCACAGCAGTGTCTAAACGCAGTGTCTCTGTTGTGTTACAGCTCCGTTGAACACTTTAAATCTTGTGAGCAACGTAAAGCTGTGACGAATAACTACACCCAGGGCTTCAGCGACAAGCAGGTAAAAACACACACATACACACACACACACACATACAAAACACACACAGAATTCTGACTTTGCCTTTTCTGCTCCAGAGAGAGGGCCTGGACCTCTACGTGAAGAACCTGGATGAGCATATAAATCACAAGTACCTACAAAGGAAGTTCTCCAAATTTGGAACCGTCACTGGAGCAAAGGTCACTAATTTTTACACTTTCCTCCTTCCACAATGACCTGTATATGTTTCCTCTTGCTGTCTGCTGAGTGTGTTCTAGAGTCTTCTCACTGTCTCCTACAGGTCATAGTGCAGGATGGCCGCTCCAGGGGGTACGGCTTTGTGCGATTTTTATCTGCTGAGGACGCTATGAAGGCTAAGGAGGAGATAAATGGCACTGTGTGGGGCAAAAAAAAAGTCTTTGTGGATGTTGCTGATTGGTGCAAAGATCACCAGGATGCCCCTGTCCATAGTGATGTGAAGAGGACGGGGAGGGTGCAGGTGAAGATCATTCAGACCCCGAGCTGCACACATGAAAATGATTTGATATTAAAGTTAAATATTGCAGGTAAAACGGTCTCTGGCTGCAGAAGGTTTGAAAACCCCCTCTAGCTAGTTACCTCAAAAGCCTCCTGCTAGCAGTAATTATGTTCTGAGTGGAACAAAATGAAATGAAGTGTGTTAAATGCTGTGTGTATCTGTGTGGTATAGATTTGGAATATGGCTCTAAGAAAGCCACAAGATCCAGCCTTCGAAGAGGAACCAGTCCCACTTCTAGATCCAACTGTTGAAGTGGAACCAGCACTAGCTCTAGATCCAGCTGTTGAAGAGGAAATGGCTCCACCCCAATATCCAAATGCTGAACAGAAATTAGTTCTAACTCAAGATCAAGATTCAGCTGAAGGGCGTTTATTATTTGTGAGTAAAGTTGAGATGGACTAGGACACAACACACACACACACACACACACACACACACACACACACACACACACACACACACATACAAAACACACACAGAATTCTGACTTTGCCTTTTCTGCTCCAGAGAGAGGGCCTGGACCTCTATGTGAAGAACCTGGATGAGCATATAAATCACAACCACCTACAAAGGAAGTTCTCCAAATTTGGACCTGTCATTGGAACAAAGGTCACTAATTATCTTTACACTTTTCTCCTACCACAATGACCTGTGTATGTTTCCTCTTGCTGTCTGCTGAGTGTGTTCTAGAGTCTTCTCACTGTCTCCTACAGGTCATAGTGCAGGATGGCCGCTCCAGGGGGTACGGCTTTGTGCGATTTTCATCTGCTGACGACGCTATGAAGGCTAAGGAGGAGATAAATGGCACTGTGTGGGGCGAAAAGAAAGTCTTTGTGGATGTTGCTTATTGGTGCAAAGATCAACAGGATGCCCCTGTCCATAGTGATGTGAAGAGGACGGGGAGGGTACAGGTGAAGATCATTCAGAACCCGAGCTGCACACATGAAAATGATTTGATATTAAAGTTAAATATTGCAGGTAAAAGGGTCTCTGGCTGCAGAAGGTTTGAAAACCCCCTCTAGCTAGTTACCTCAAAAGCCTCCTGCTAGCAGTAATTATGTTCTGAGTGGAACAAAATAAAATGAAGTGTGTTAACCGCTGTGTGTATCTGTGTGGTATAGACTCGGAATATGGCTCGAAGAATGAAGGTTCAGCCGAGTAAAAAAGTTGTCACAGAAAAGCCACAAGATCCAGCCTTTGAAGAGGAACCAGTCCCACCTCTAGATCCAGCTGTTGAAGAGGAGCCAGCATCACCTCTAGATCCAGCTGCTGAAGAGGAACCAGCCTCATCTCAAGATGGCTATGTCCAATTTGAGTCTCAAGAAGCAGCGAATTTGGCAAAGGTGGAGCTTGACGGCAAAGTTCTTAATGACCGTACAATGTAAGCTATAGATAGAAAGTGTGGGTTTGGTCAAATTTCTCAAATTTCAGTCAATATCAGGTGGTAGTATTGGTGGTATGGGCATAAAGATGTACAGCAGTGTCTAAACGCAGTGTCTCTGTTGTGTTACAGCTCCGTTGAACACTTTAAATCTCGTGAGCAACATAAAGCTGTGACGAATAACTCCACCCAGGGCTTCAGCGACAAGCAGGTAAACAAACACACACACACACAAAACACACACAAAACACACACAGAATTCTGACTTTGCCTTTTCTGCTCCAGAGAGAGGGCCTGGACCTCTACGTGAAGAACCTGGATGAGCATATAAATCACAAGTACCTACAAAGGAAGTTCTCAAAATTTGGAACCGTCACTGGAGCAAAGGTCACTAATCTTTACACTTTCCTCCTTCCACAATGACCTGTGTATGTTTCCTCTTGCTGTCTGTTGAGTGTGTTCTAGAGTCTTCTCACTGTCTCCTACAGGTCATGATGCAGGATGGCCGCTCCAGGGGGTACGGCTTTGTGCGATTTTTATCTGCTGAGGACGCTATGAAGGCTAAGGAGGAGATAAATGGCACTTTGTGGGGCAAAAAGAAAGTCTTTGTGGATGTTGCTAATTGGCGCAAAGATCACCAGAATGCCCCTGTCCATAGTGATGTGAAGAGGACGGGGAGGGTGCAGGTGAGGATCATTCAGAACCCGAGCTGCACTAATGAAAATGATTTGATATTGAAGTTAAATATTGCAGGTAAAACAATCTCTGGCTGCAGAAGGTTTGAAAACCCCCTCTAGCTAGTTACCTCAAAAGCCTCCTGCTAGCAGTAATTATGTTCTGAGTGGAACACAATGAAATGAAGTGTGTTAACCGCTGTGTGTATCTGTGTGGTATAGATTTCTAATATGGCTCCAAGAAAGCCACAAGATCCAGCCGTCGAAGAGGAACCAGTCCCACTTCTAGATCCAGCTGTTGCAGAGGAACCAACTTCACCTCAAGATCCAACTGTTGAAGAGGAACCAGCACTAGCTCTAGATCCAGCTGTTGAAGAGGAACCAGCCCCACCTCTTGATCCAGCTGTTGAAGAGGAACCATCTCTAGATCCAGCTGTTAAAGAGGAACCAGCCCCACCTCAAGATCCAACTGTTGAAGAGGAACCAGCACCAGCTCCAGTTACAGCTGTTAAAGAGAAACCAGCACCAGCTCTAGATCCAGCTGTCGAAGAGGAACCAGCCCCACCTCAAGACCCAACTGTTAAAGAGGAACCAGCCTCACCTCAAGACCCAACTGTTGAAGAGGAAATGGCTCTACCCCAAGATCCAAATGCCGAACAGAAATCAGTTCTACCTCAAGATCAAGATTCAGCTAAAGGGCGTTCATTATTTGTGAGTGAAGTTGAGATGGACTAGGACACAACACACACACACACACACACACAATTATTAATATATTCATGTTTGTAGTAACGAGTGTATATTTAAATAATTCCAAATGTTTAGTTTTTGATGAACTGTCGATATTAAAATGACAATTTCGCTTTGGCCATGTGGAAACAAAACTCCACCTCCCGATTCCTAATTTACATTTATTTATAATCACACAGATTTCTCCTCTATTTACTCTTTATATGTGTGTGTTTGTGTGCAGATGGATCAAATGGAAATGCTCCTAGAGAAGCAGTAATCAAGCCAGTGAGTATCTGTCCTAAAAACTGGATTTTGTGCTAATAATTGTTAATGTAATACACAATATTATCTTCACACACACACACACACACACACACACGGTGTGTAAACTAAAACCCCTCTGCATTTCTCTTTCAGGAAACTCTAAAGATGCTCCCTGGCACAGAAAATTAGAGGCAGAACTAAAACTTAATGAATAAAATAAACCCTTCACACAACATTTTACTTTAAAGTGATTATTGACACGAACATTTGCGCCCAACTTTCTTATACACACAGTTCTATAGTTACATTTTTTGCAATGTAAAGTATCTCAAGAACATTCTTCAGAAGAGATGACTGCGGATGGAGCCACTAAGAAACCATAAAGATGATCATTTTTGAGTCAGTGTACCGCCAGCAGCTTCGACTTCATGATAAAACTATAAAGAATTTCCTGGTTGCACAATTTTGGATTATGGAGTACACAGTTATAGACAGTTTTAGTATTTATAATCGCACTATGCGGTGTCTAGATGAGGATGGATTACCTTCTGAGTCAGTTTCTTTTAAACATTTCTTACTCAAATCATCTCAGGAAGTTTTTAAACTCACCTAATCTGGCTAAATGTATGAATTTAAACATGTATTTGTAATCAGAATTGAGAGGAAGATGTAGCTCATTATGATTAGGTCATGAATTCAAATCCAAGCACCATTTAGCTGCCACTGCTGGGCTCCTGAACAAGGCCCTCAAATCCCAACTGCTCAGATGTATAAAAGTCACTGTGGATAAGTACGTCTGCCAAATGACAAATGAATTGAACTGAGCCTGTAGTGATCGCTTTGCTTGTGCCCCATATTCAGAGTTCATAAAAAAACACTTGCTCAATTTGTCCATCAGATGGTGCAGCGTGTTCACTGTGAGAGACAGAATGGATTAGAAGTCACAGAAAGATAAAAATTCATACAGCACACACACTCTTCATCTATCTAAAAATGTAAATGTAAAAATGTAAAAAGTTTAAAAAAGTATTCACTTTTGATTGTAATTGATTTTGGGGACCAGATCATAAAAATAAAATCTGCTGGAAGTTGATGTCACAGCAGAGTCTGAGACAGAGGAGTCACATCACATCCCTAAACCAATTGATCATCTATTTTCAGTTTCATGATAATAATCTGCGAGTCATGAGTGGTGAATATCAACATTTTTATTTTAAAACATCCAACCTGCGCAAACACGGCTAGGTAAGCTGTTAGCTAGCTCAGTGAACTAGACTAGCTAGTCAGATCCTTCAGTGTGTCTAGAAATGTTCAGGAACTTCTAATAGACCAGGATAGGAAAAGATAAGCAAATAAGCAAGCAAGCTCTTGAGTTTATTACACATTAGAAGTTTAGATTTTAAAATGAAGAAATCACATTGATATTTGTTATCAAACTCGTGTTCGTGTTACTCCAGCCTACAGGAAAATATACACTATATTGCTAAAGGTTTGCAGACACCAGGGCAAAAGTATGGTATGTCCTTTTAAAGCATTGCTTTCCACATCCAGTAATCCTATAATTTTTTCCAATCTTCTGGGAAGACGTTCTACTAGATTTTACATAGATTTGGCACAAGGGTGTTAGTGAAGGTAAGGTGAGGAGGCCTGGAGTGCAGTCAGCATTCTTATTTATCTCAAAGTTGTTATGAGATCAGAGCTCAATAGCAGGCCACTCAAGATCTTTCCAAACCATGTAAATATTATCTTTATGGAGCTAGTTTTATGCACAGAGGCATTGCCATACAGAAACAGGTTTTGGTTTCCAAGTTCAAGTGAACGCAAACGTTTATTATATCGCATCCAAAGACATCGTATACAATTGTGTACCTCCAGTTTTGTGGTAACAGTTTGGAAAACAACCAAATATAGCAGGAAAGGTTGGGTGTCCACAAACTTTTGGCAATATAGTGTATAAGAGGAATCGTTTCTAGATAACTAGTTCCACTATTTGGACAAAAATATTGGGACTCCTGACTTTCCCAGCCATATCTGGATCTTTCAAAAACTGAACCGCAATGTTGGAAGCACACATTTGTATAGGACGTCTCTGGATGCTGTAGCATTCAATAATCCCTTCACTTGAACTAGGAGACCCGAACCTGTTCCAGCATGACAATGCCCCTGTGCACAAAGCCAGCTCCATGAAGATATTCTTTACATTAATTGGACTGGAAGATCTCCTGCTATAAAGATCTCACCTCAAACCAATAGAACACCTTTGGGATGAATGTAAAGGCTGACTGCACCCCAGGCCTTCTCACCTCACCCAACATCAGTACCTGACTTTACTAAAACCCTTGTGGCTGAATGAGCACAAATTTCCACAAAAAATCTTGTTTAACATCTTTCCAGAAGAGTGGAGGTTCTTATAACAGCAAATGGAGATCACATGTGAAATGTGGATGTTCAGAAAGGACATACAAATCTTAGACTCAGGTGTCTACAAACGTTTGTCCATAAAATGTATTTCTCTAGATGCATATAATATGAGTTAGCAAGCTAACTAACAAATCTAGCAAGTCAAAAAATAACACCAATGTGGTATAGTTAACTAGTCAGCTACAGTTTATTGTTGATAATGGAAGTAAGGTAGCTCACTTGATTGGGTAATATTATTGTTTATACCTCGTTTTGTAGAACATTTTTAAGTTAGTTATCTTTAAAAAAAAATAGCTCATGTTTTTCCACACAACCTGAATGAGTTTGAATGAAATGCAGAATAAAAAAAAATTTTTAAATCACAACTGCAAATCCATTTTATGTAAGTGATGTTATTTGTATATGTGTGTCTCGACTGTCTTTTACTGTCTTTTATTGTATTTATTTTTTCTACCCAGCTTATGATAACCCCCAAGTCTTTCATGCACATGATGAGCAAAGGTTACCTCTGATTGCTCCACATCTGAAATACAAACGCTTTGCATGTTATCTCTTTTAGCTCACCTCAGTGATACTATGCATTGTCTCAGTTATTTATTAGAAAGTCGAAAAATGCACTCGAATAAAGGTTCATGTGTGAGTGACGGGGGTTTTGACGGGGGTTCATGTGTGAGTGACGGTTCCGTTGTACTGAAAAGAGAGAAAAAAACAACAGGTTCAGCACGTTACGGATCGATCAGGGTTGCTCAAGACGTATTGGGTGAAAAAAATTGCACTCAAATAGTTTGGCCAAAGGTTGAATGTGATATGCAATGCTGAAATCTTAGAACTGGATGCACTCATGGGATTGTGGCAGTAAAAAAAAGAGACACATGCACAATCAATACAATTCCTGTCTGTTCCAGATGGGAAATGTTTTTAGTGTTTATTGAATACCTCAGGAGTCAGGATGTGGCCCTCAGGGTCACTTTGATGCCACCCTCATGCTGCTTTAGCACTCGCCCGAACAATTAGATTTAGAGAGAGAGGATTTTTTTTTTCTTTTGTAGGAAAGGACTCTAGCAAAGTTGTTATTTACTCAGGCATTCTTGATAAGATTACTGTTGTGTTTAAGAAGTAAGATCCGGAAGCTCGACTCTACCACCCCCCTTTCCATACAGGGAATTATAAAAAGCTTGATTGTCGGATCGCTGGGTGGCTGAAGGCAGCAGGTTCTTTAATAAGTAACTGCCTCACTTCTTTCTCTCTCTCTCTCTCTCTCTCTCTCTCTCTCTCTCTCTCTCTCTCTCTCTCTCACACACACACACACACACATCTCTGTCTCTTTTTCTCTCCACATCTCGGCCTCCAGAAGCAATTCACTACTCGCTGAGGGACAGGATCTCTCTCATACTCTTGCTCGTGCTGTCTCTATCTGTGTTTCTACCCTCTCTCCCCACCTCTTTCCATGGTTAAATGGACAAAGCTGGCATCTCAGAAGCTGCGAGCCCCCTGGCAGGCACCGCTCAGGTCACCGAGGCAACAGCAGCCAGTTCTCGGGTGTTTGGCTGCAGCTTTGTGCGGCACTGGGTCCCCCTGGCCTACAGAGATGAGCTTTATCAAGTTCTGCGACTAACGGGGCCTCTGGTGAGTTACCTCCTCACATACATACACACTTTCTCACAGCCGAGTGCAAAAGCACATCTTGTGTAACAGCCGTATCAATAAATCAGGGAAATCAGGTTAAACCCTTCAGTGGTCACTTTCAAGAAGAATGTCCTACAGTGTTGCAGATCCGTTATGTATAATGCAAAGCCATAACTCTTACAAATATTCATTACCCATAATTATTTTCTTTTACAATGTTTACAAATTGTTTCAGGGTTCGATACGTTCTTCGCGTTATAACATGATTCATTTTTTAACATGTTGGAACACGAAGAAAACGCAAATACTCCAAATATCTAGAAAGTGTTACCATCATTATAATGTCTTTCCAAGATCTATAAAGTCGAACTCTTTCTGGACAGTTGGTTTATAAATGCAGGAAAAATGAACAGGAATTAAAACCTGTAATCCGAATAGTGTGAATATGCAGTGACACAAAAATGTGAATATTCAGTGACACAAAAATGATTTTTGATGCTTAATGACGAGAAACAGAATTCCCAGGATAATCTACTGATCTTTCAGGCCACCTGGTTGTCCTTCACACTTTCGATCTTAGAAACTTTACATCATGATGTGCTTTAAATTTCTGTGAACTACCAGATGAACAGGACAAAACAAAGAAAAAAACAAAATGTAGTATTGTCTCCGTGTCACTACAAAAGCTTTTTCTTTGTTTTCAAAGATCATTTAGATCATTCCTGTCTGCTAATGAATGCTATATGGATAAAAAAGTATTGGTACCCCTTATGTGGTTCTTTTACAAACTTTTACCACAAAGTTTGAGGCACACAATTGCATATGATGCCTTTGGATGCAGTAGCATTAAATCTTCCCTTCACTTGAACTAGGAGACCCAAGCCTGTTGCAGCATGACAATGCCCCTGTGCACAGAGCCAGCTTCATGAAGAAATGCATTACATAGGTTTGTTTAAAGTTCTTCTGTTATAGAAAACTTCATCTGGGAAGAATGTGAATGGTGACTGCACCTCAGGCCTCCTCACCTCACCCACATCAGTACCTGGCTTAACTAACGCCCATTGTGGCTAAATGAATCTCCACAAATCTCCACAAAATCTCTTCCCAGAAGACTGGAGGTTACTAAATCAGCAAATAGAGACTAAACTTGGAATAAGATGTTTAAAAAACACATAGCAATCTAGTCAGGTGTCCACATACTTCTGTCCATATTAGAAATCTTTCTGCATTATTTGGAAAAAATCATGTGTCACCCAGCAACAATTTATAACCTGGAAGTTTTCAATATATTTTATTACCACATGATTTCCTGGAAACCCAAATCCAGAGTGTGCTCTACCACGCTGCTAGCAATTCTGCTCTGTCTTATTGTTTGATGTTGGTTGATGCTTGTATGTGTGATGCCTTTTGAGTTCATGAGGCGCTGTAGACATTTCTTGTCAAAAATGGTACGATTTTAGAACTCTGATATAGACACTTGAGTTTCAGTTTTCTTTTACTTCTTGCTAGAATTACAGTAATTGGCAAACCAACGCCATTTGGGAACTCAAGATTTCAACAGCCACTGCGGCCTGCAAATATCGCAGCTTGAAACTCCAACTCCCAAACCACACACACATTCCTCTCCTACTAATGCAGCACTCAAGTGCGCTCAATAACACACATACAAACAAACAAGAAAAGACCCCCATTCACACTCTGTGAATAATGTTCTTTGAAACCTGCTCCATTGTCTTACCAAGTCTTATAGTTCATGATTGATATTTTGCTGCCAATTTTTTTCCCACTATTTACACCTTTAACGTGTTTGACTTTGCCTCTAGGGCTTCTTCCTAGTTTTGACAAAGTTTCTGATTTTTGTTTTTGAAATTAGTTGCTTGGATTAATATGTTTTCACTGCATTTGGATTTGCCTGTGTGAGTTTTATGATACTAATGTGTGATTACAGTCACAGGTTTCTTCTTTCCTTTTTTTTGCAATGAACCACTGCACCATATTACATTAAAGCACACAGCCAAAACTTGAACGTTCTACTGTCTAAAACCTCTGGTTTCCTTCACGGAAACTTTTTGAAGTATTTCAGCAGGGCACTAAAAACCTGCATATGGACTTTGTGTGCCCACTCATAATCTAATGGTGGCATTCATATATGAGATAAGTTTGCGCAGAAGGCTCAAAGTCAATCCTCAAGCCACTTGCAAGACTGGGAAGAAAACAAGAGACTCTGTTTACAGCTTTTGTCCAGTTGATTGAGAATGGCAGGAATCTAAGGTGATTGGAACACACAGTGTTAGCATTTTGGGTGCAAGAGATTGATTCAAGACCACACAGGAAGTCCAGTCTCTACTAGAATTTCATAAAAACGTTAATTCAAGATATTAGGTAATAGTAATACACTATTCTAAAGCAAGTAACAAATTATGCTCCCTGTACAGCAGACTTATAAATATATTTATACATAGAATTACACTATATGGACAAAAGGTTTGTGGACATCGAACCACAAGATTAAGTATTTTTAAACATCCCACTCCACTTTTAGTCCCCATTTGCTGCTATAATAATCTCCACTCTTCTAGAAAGATGTTCCAATAGATTTTGTTGAATTTCAAGCTCGTTCAGCCACAAGGGTGTTAGTAATATCAGGTACTGATGTAGATGAGGTGAGGAGGCGTTGGGTGCAGTCAGTGTTCCAATTCATCCCAAAGGTATTCAATCGGGTTGAGGTCAGATCTCTATAACAGGAGATCTTCCACTCCAACTCATGTAAAGCATATCTTCATGGAGCAGGCTTTGTGCACAGGGACATTATCATGCTGGAACAGGTTTGGTTTCGTAGATCAAGTGAAGGAAAAATTGAAAGGTAACATATCCAAAGAAATTATCCATATCCAATTGGAAATTGCTATTTTGATACATCTGCCCTTCTTAATCAGAGAATATCATTGCTTTAAGAATGATGCCACTAAAGGCCCGAAATCCCTACATTAGGGAATTACTAGATTTTCCTGTCTTCTAAATATTTTCGTTATTTCAACCTCATTTCCATCAGGTCTAAAAACCTGAATGAATTTATTTGAGATATAATTCGAAAGTAAATCCTCATCTCGACCCGATCTTGAGTATTTTTTCTTTGTTCCACCATTGGGAAAAAAGCACACATTGATATTTCATGGCTTTTGTGTTTTGCAGCTTGTTACACGGATTTTAGGTTTCCTCCAGCCATTTGTCAGCACCATATTCGTTGGTCATCTGGGGAACGCTGAACTGGCAGGATACGCACTGGCTTCTGCGGTAATATTACATTACATTTACATTTAAATGTATTTAATTTTTGCAGTTGCCCCTTATTCTATTACAATTATCTCAAGAGCACGGCAGAAGGCATCTTAGTGGTGGTGAAGTTTGAACTCAAGACCTTCTGATCAGAAGTCTGATATTGTTAATTTCTTATTTATATTATGTTATATTAATAGACTATTAATATTTCATCATGTATGTTAGATTGACGCAAAGACAGGAGGAGGGGCTGGAGGTGGCAGAGTTAAAGATGCTGAGATTTTAATTGGAGTGATGAGGATGGGCAGGATTAGAAATGTGTTTATTAGAGGGACTGTACAGGTAGGACATTTTGGAGACAGGCTGAGAGAGGTATAATTGAGACGGTTTGTCATGTACAGAGTCATGGACATGGGGTATATCGGTAAAATAATGCTGGGGATGGAGCCACTAGGCAGGCGGAAAAGAGGAAGGACAATGAGGAGGTTTATGGATGTGGTAAAGGAAGACATGCAGGTAAGGGGTTTAAAAGAGGCAGATTTAGAGAACAGATTGATATGGAAACAGATGATCTGCTGTGGCGACCCCTACTGAGAGCAGCTGGAAGTAGAAGGAAAGGAAGAACTTTTTATAATATGAACCTTGACCTATTAAAGATTTCAAAAATCCCTTAAAAGCATTGCTTTTCTGTAAGCGTGATTAGGTTTTATTAGAGCCATGTACTGTTTTCCTGTAAACCCAAATGTTTGCAAGAGGCCAATAAATCATTGGCATATAAAAGCTTCATAGTCTCTTGCACCTAATCACATGCAAAAAGTCAAAGGCTGATTAATTAAATACAGAGATGACTTCAGAGCAATACATACAGTTTATAGCTTTTGCATTACCTGTTTACTGCTCTGCTCACAAATACCTTCACCTCCCTGAGCAGATCTTCTCTCAAGTTTTTAGGAAGCAACTGATGACAATTAAATTCATGGATTTCTTTTCGAGAGCAGCGAGTTTGTGATAAGAGAAAATCCAGTTGCAAAAAGTTTTATCTAATCTCTTTTTTCCCCCAGACCATTAATGTGACCACAGCAGCCACAGGATGTGGTCTGGCCCTGACATGTGACACGCTGGTGTCTCAGGTGAGCATATAATGAAATCTTCACTTCTTCACTGAGCTGTTACCAAAAAGTTGGAGGCTCATAATTGTCTAGAATGTCTTTGGAAGCTGTAGCATGTCATTTTCCCTTCACTTGAACTAGAAAAACAAACTGTTCCAGCATGACAATGTCCCTGTGCACAAAGCCAGCTACATGAACATATGGTTTATATGGGTTGGAATGGAAGAGCTTGATTTTGGCCTGCTATAGAGCTTTGATTAACATGTTTTGGATGAATGTGAACGCTGACTGCACCCCAGGTCTTCACACCTCACCTACTTCAGTATCTGACTTTACTAACGCCTTTGTAGCTGAATGGGCACAAATGTCCACAAGCACACTCCAAAATCTAGTGAAACATCTTCCCTGAAAATTGGAGGTTATAATAGCAGGAATGGGATGTTCAAAAATCACATGGCAATCTAATGCACAGGTGTCCACAAACGTTTGTCCATATAGTGTAGGTTAATCGTGATACAAAGGTATATTATTTAAATCATAGCCTATTATGTGATTGAGCAACCCAGTGTAGGAAATTATTTCTGTTTCATTAGGTGCTTGTTAAATCTGTCAATCATTCCAATAGATCTTTCAATGACTCCGTCCCCATTTTTTGTTTAATAAAAAAGGACCTAGTCCAAACAATCATTCTGTCCATACCTAATGACAATTATTGTTCAAACCATAGTGTTTAAAATAACCATTTTTCAATCATTTGTAAAAAAAAAAAAAAATCCCCTTGACTCTATGTAACTGTTCAAATCAATCATTCTGTCTGCACTTAATGGAACAATCAGATTTTTTGGCAATTTTATTTACCAAAATGAAATATAGACTTGTAATTATGTGAATAAAGCAGGATTATTGATGTCACTTCTGAGGATGTACAGTTATATAAACACAATCTTTAGAAAGTTCTGACCTGTCTAAACAGCTGGCTTTTGATCCCAAATCAAGTTCACACCTTTCGTCACTTGGAGATCCAAATAAAGCAATACTTTAAATGAACCACCTTCACAGAGATTGATCTCCCGTGCAGCTGACAAGGCTGGGAATGAAAATACCAGAGTTGAAAAGCTTACGAGAGCTCGTTATTCAGAAAATTAAGACTTTTGATTGCTGTCATATATAATAAATAAATATATCATGTGTTTATGGTGCTATGATTTCACGTTAAAAGAGATTTTTGACAAATCTTGCCTAAAGCACTTTTAATGTCATGTCAATTAAATATTATGAGCCTTTTACAGCTATGATAATAATATTGTTTCCTTAGTGGTCTGGCTACTGTATACCAAGTTAGTAAATCTGCTAGTAACACTTTGTGAAACAATGTCTGTAAATCAGTAGAGGTATATCTTAGATATGCTATTGTACATGTCAGTGCTGGTTTGTGTCTGTAGACATTCGGCAGTAAAAACCTGAAACGTGTCGGGGAGATTATGCAGAGGAGCATCCTGATCCTGCTGCTCTTCTGTCTGCCATGCTGGGCCATCCTCATCAACTCCGAGTCCCTTTTGTTACTTCTGCAGCAGGAAGCCGAGGTTGCCAGGTGAGACTTGGTGGAAGATTCGAATCTGTGTGATACCTGGTTCAGAAATCCTGATGTCTGTCTACTGTCTTTTTTTAAGTAAATGTTTCGGCAAATATATATATATATATATATATATATATATATATATATATATATATATATATATATATATATATATATATATACACACACACATACAGTACTTTGTTACTGTACTTAAGTAGATTTTTCTGGTATCAGTATTTTACTTCACTATTTATTTTCAAACCAGACTTTAGTTTTAATCTATTTGGTGACATCATCAATTTATTCTCACTAGGCATCGTTTTCAGTCCATTAACCTATTTCTTGTCATTGCACAACTTTTTCAATCTACCACTGGTGCAGAATTTCCTGGCTAACACGCACCACAGACGTAGGCTAGTTTACGAAGCTAACACTGAGCGTGGCAGAGGGCAACAATGTCTGTTGTGAAATGCGCTATAGAAATAAACTTGACTTGACTTGACAGAGGGAGTCAGTGATGTAAGCATGATCTTTTCTCTGCTTGTGTGCTATATGGTGGATGTTTAGCCTGGATACATTCATTAGAGAACAACATTAGAAATTATTTTGTATTAATATATTAATATAATGTGAGGTTCAGTTACCAGCACTAAAACAGGTAGTAGTAATGACTAATTTTTACTGAAGTACAAGTCAGAGCCCAAACTTCTTTACCTCAACCTGAGTGAAAAAGTGTAGTCAGAACTTTTACCAGAGTCTTTTAAAACATGAGTATCTGTATTTCTAATTGAGTGAAGGATGTGTGTACTTTTGCCATCTCTGTTAATTACAGTCCAAATTCGTCTTTATGGTTCTTGAGTTGAAGTCTGCTCAGTAGCTGCATGGATCTTTAGGCGGTTCATGTGGAGAACATCCTTATCTGCACAGAGTGGTCTCCAATCAAAGGGAACTCCATCCAGAGGTAGGGCGTCAGAATGAATCAGGTAGATACGGAAAGAAGAAAGGGACAGGATCACTGGAACATAAGGAGCATGTTTCAATCGACAGAGAGAGAGAGAGAGAGAGAGAGAGAGAGAGAGAGAGAGAGAGAAAGAGAAAGACAGGATGAAAGACAGTGAGTCGAAGGGGAGACAAAGAGGAAGAGAAACATGGATTTTTTGGTGTACTTAATATTACATAATAGTAAGAACGCTGTGCAGTGTGATCAGGGTGTAAATAGGGACTCTAGTTAACAATATTGTAAGGAAGTGTGTGTAAAAAGTGCAGTTCATGCATCACTGCACACAAACCCCTCACAGCCTTTTCACCCTTGCACTTTTCACCCTCCTGCCATCTGGAAAAAGAGTTTCCACCCACTTTTTGACTTCTCAATGCAAAGAGACCAAACTGACACACACACACACACACACACACACACACACACACACACACACACACACACACACACACACACACACCTTCATTGAAATCTTTTGCATAATTAACCTCTGCTAAACCACTAATGTTTGCATGTACACTATGTATTATTATATGGACAATTTATTGGCACTAACACCATAATGTACTGTATTGCTTGTGGTGCTGCAGTGTGTAGTTTCCACTAAATGTTTTTTTGCACATATGCACTCTATGAAGTATCACTTTGTGTTAATTGATGTTGCTTGATAAACCACCTTGGGAGAATGTTGTTTTGTTTCACAGTGTGTACTCCACTGTATATGGCTGAAAGGACAACGTACCTGAGTTGTTTTGAAGTGTACATCACAGAAGCCAGGGGACAATTGGCAATCGATTTGCTGAGTGATGAATCATCATGGAGAGTTTTTTTCTTAGTTAATATGCAGGAGTGAGAAACTCTAGTGGCTGTTCGGAAAGGAACTGAAATCTATTTTTCTGGTAGCTTTGTGTTTAATGCAGTGTCTTTATTTTTTCTAATTGTACTGCCCATGTACAGTGGATACCCTCTCTCTCTTTCGCTCTGTGTCTCTCAATGCTTCAGTGTTTCCAAATTTCTCATTTGTTATATCTTTCTTTCCTCCTCAGGATTGCACAGTTGTATGTGATTGCCTTCCTGCCTGCAGTTCCTGTAAGTCTTCTCATTTATCATTTGTTCTGAATTCTTATTTCACACAAATAAATAAACAACCAAGTTACACTGAACTTTATTTTGTGTGAATTCTTTTTCTTTGTGTATCAATACAATCTCCACTCTTCTGGGAAGGCTATCCACTAGATTTCAGCGCATGAATGGCCATGAGAATGTTCAGCATTCAGAATTTAGCTACAAGTGCTTTAATGAAATCAGGATGGAAGTTCTTTCACTCCAAACTTGGAGCTCATTTTTGTGCACAGTGACATGATCATGCTGTTTGGGTCTCGTAGTTCAAGTGAAGAGAAAATGTAATGCTAAATATACCCTATTCTAAAACGTCTTTTTTATGATGGTGTTATTGTGTTTAGTTAATTTTTTTAGCATCATCTAAAAGACAGGCGGGGTAATCTCTCAAAATTCAGCTGCATTTGAAAAAGTCTTGGAATTTCCAACTTCCAACTAAGTAAAAATGCCCCGCCTTTTCAGGATTTCCATTAAGAAAGTCAGAAATATTTTCTCAACACTATGGGCACTCACTTTGTCAACAGAAAATATAATACTAATTCAACACTTGAAAACATTTTTAATGTTATTTCTCTAACTATATAACTAACTATTTAGTTGTTTTAAGAAAGAAAACTATTTAAACTCAGGATTAGTGATGTCAGGTGACTAGCATGTTGCTAAGAAAACACTTACAGAGGCGACCATGTTTTTTTCTGCATTGTAGTTCAGATTTACTGTTCCACATCCAAGTTAAAGCGAATTCAGTGTCAAAGCAGTAAAGTAACACATGCATAAGCATACACGTCAAAGTGATTTTCTTTTCTGAATCCTAGCAAATCGAAAGCTATTGATGTTTTTAGCAATTCATTGTTTGCTAATCAGTGAAAAATCTTTCATTTGGATTTCCTCAGGCCTTTTTCTTACACCAGCTGCAGGTGGCTTACCTTCAGAACCAGGTACAGGATTGTGTATACTAATTTGTGACGTGTGTATGTTTGTGTGTGTGGGTTATGAATGAATGATAGTAAATCAGTCGTGTTGTTGGATTTCAGGGGATCATTCTGCCCCAGATGTACACAGCAGTTGTAGCCAACGTATTAAACGTAGGGATCAATTACATGCTCATATTCCGGATGGGTTTGGGAGTGAAGTGAGTATCCTGAACTGAGCAGTTTCTTCTCTGACTCTGTGATGTGAATTTATTTTTGAATTATTCTGAAGTAATTTTCTCGCTGTATGAAATATGAAGTGTGTGTGACATGAAAATGTAGTACTTCAGAGCAGGATTTATTTGTGCTGTGGGTCATTTGTTGTTCACAAAGAAAGTGTCTGTTTCTGCAAAGTTTAATTTCTGGGATTGTGTGTCTGTGTGTGTGTGTGTGTGTGTGTGTGTGTGTGTGTGTGTGTGTGTGTGTGTGTGTGTGTGTTTCGGCAGGGGTTCTGCTGCAGCCAATTGTATCTCACAGTTTTCCATCAGTCTCCTGCTGTTCGGCTACATACGCTGGAAAAAACTGCATGTCAGCACATGGGGGGGTGAGTGACTGACACACACACAAACACACACACACACACACACACACAAACACACACACAATTTTCTGCATCTATCTATCTATCTATCTATCTATCTATCTATCTATCTATCTATCTATCTATCTATCTATCTATCTATCTATCTATCTATCTATCTATCTATCTATCTATCATTAGAACAAATTGACATATTTCTTGTAAAGAACTGCCAAATGTCCCCCACTAGATCAACATTATCACATATTCCTATCCTTGTGGGGACGTTTGCTCTCTACCAAGATGTAAAAACATTCCCTGACCCGAGCCGAGACAAAAACTGTGCAAACCACACGAAGGTTGTGATCTCTCACGGCTGCACCTGGAGCCCGGACTGTGAGAAAGTCTGTTTCTGTTTTCTGGTAAAAAAAAAGAATTTCTGAAACTGTTATTACAGTTTTTCTCAGTTGCTCTGGAGCGTTTCTTAGATCAGAAATGAAATTCTTAAAACTACTTGCTCAACCTCTACATCATGTAGTTACTTGTTTCATGATGAAATTGCGAACGCTTTGGTACATTCATATTATTAATTGTGTACAATTGTTGGCTTTTTCCTGCATTATCAGTTGTTTGTCATGTGATCAAAATATATTATACTGGTTTCACCTGAATAGTCATAACCCCCAAAACATCTCAGAATCAGTTCATTGCATAAGTCATTGAATTGCAAAATGGTAAAAGCAGTTGTCAGAATCTGTCAAGCTAAAATTTCTATTTAACTTTTTTTGTAAATGTGTCTTGAATTGATGAATTGTGCAGATGAATCTTGAATGTCACTAAAAAAGGCGAGTGAACGGCATCAGATCAACCGATAATCAACTGGTTCTCTAAAACAGGCCAAAGGTGAATCTCATGAACCTTCAATTGGTGAGCGAATACAGACAGAGCAAAACGCAGAAGTACAATTTCTGAAAATAAACAACCAGGAAACGAACAGTCACTAGTACAGTAAAAGTGTGAATCTTGTCCGGTTTCTGGCAATCAATATAATCAATTATTATTGTTTTTAAAAAATGCACTTACTGGTTTGCAAATATTAAGGATGATTCGAGAAAAGCTCCAAAGCAACTGAGAAAAACTGTAATAACAAAAAAATCATAGTAGTGCATCAGGTAGTGAATGATGCTGTTCCATTCCATAGGCTTGTACAGTGAAGGCTCCATATAACAACTCATAATAATAATAAACTAATAATAAACAGGCTTTTTTTTTTTATTACATTTTTATTTTTTACAGTTTTTCTTAAATCACCCTTAATATTTGCATAACCAGTCAATGCATTTCTCAAAACAATTTGTACAAACGGCACAACACATTGGATTTCTTGCAAAAGCCTGTACTTTTTTCTAAACCCATAAGTTCATCTCTCAAAAGTAAATATTTGTGTCAATAAACATCTCATTGTTTAATAGGAAAAAAACGTTGAATAGAAATTAAAGCTTGACAGATTCTGACAACTGCTTTAACCATTTTGCATTCGATGACGTTTACAATGAACTGATGCTGAGATGTTTTGGTGGTTATGACTATTCAGGTGAAACCAGTATAAACTATTTTGATCAAAAGGACATAAACAACTGATTATGTTGTTGACTGACAATTTTACACAATCAATGAAATGAATGTAAATGTGTGAATGTGTAATGAATGTTTTGTGATGTGCACAAGTGACTACTGAGGGATGTGAAGGTTAAACAAGTAGGTTTGAGAATTTCATTTCTGATCCGGGAAGCTCTCCAAAGCAACTGAGAAAAACCGTAAACGAGAAAAACGTATATTCGGTAATGTGCGTAGGTTTTTTTTGTTTTTTTTTTATGTTCATGGAAGAAGCCTCGAGTGTCAGCGTTTTGCAACGACACGGTGGTTTGCAAAGTTTCACAGCATGTGAAGGTCTTCAGGACAGCTTTCTGTTTACTTTGTAAAAAGGACAATCTGTGTTTACACACACACACACACACACACACACACACACACACACACACACACACACACACACGCACACACACACACAAGAAGAGAAAGAGAGACATACATAGAGAGCTATAACCTAAATGCAAACAGGAAGTGACTTGCCTTATAAATTCTCCACAACAATAAACATTAACTAGAACCTGATGAAAACTGCTGTATTCTTTATTGAAGCACTGCAATCATGAGATAATTCACTACTACCAGCACAATAACACAGTAAACTGTGGTGTAATATGGAAATTATCCACCCGGGTTCACACCACCCTGCCATGGATTATATCCTTTAGTGTGTTTTTCTGTAAAATAGCCAACATACTGTAGCTGCATGTCGCTTCCTACTCGCTGACAGCTCCGTCGTATTCTCACCAAAATTACAAGAATTTCATGACAAACCACTGAACTAATTGGTGATTAGACCGTTACTATGCCATGCACGTGTCTGTGGTGCTTTTTTTAAAAAAATAAATTAGGTTGGAGGGATTAGTTTTAAACCATGAGCCCATTTTCTTCAACATGGTCAATTTTCATGCAAATTGTTATGTTTTTTTTTATACAATCTTTATATAATGTATAATTATACAATAATCAGTCATAAAGGATTTCCTGTAAACTAGGAACTAAATAAAATGAATGAGGAAATGAGTGCATGGGTGAGTGCATGAAAGAACAGGTCACTGTGTGAATGAATGAGCATAGAGTGAGGGATCCTGAAATAACCCAAGTTTCCAACAATTTCTCTGAGGGATCATTAAAGTATTTTGATGCTGATTGATAAATGTGTGGATGAGTGAGTACGTGAGTGCATGAGCAAGTAAATGAGTGAGTGAGTGAATGTGTGAATAAATTAACAGGTGATTGAATAAGGGGGTAAATGATTTAGTGAGTACATGAATGAGTGAATTATGGACTATGTGAATGAGTGAGTGAGTGAGAAAATGATTGGATAAATGAGTGAGTGAGTGAATGTTTAAATAAAGGAGTGTATGTCTCCCTCTGCAGGCTGGTCCATGGCATCATTGCAGGAATGGGACTCCTTTATGAAACTCGCCATACCCAGCACATTAATGCTCTGCTTCGAGTGGTGGGTCTATGAAATCGGAGGTTTCCTCGCAGGTACGTGTCTTTACCTATAAGTGGACCAATTCCTTGACTATTGTTGTGCTGTAAATAAAATTTCCATTTCTGCCATTTGGCAGACACTTTTATCTAGAGCGCTTTACAATGAACACATTTATACATAGAGCAGTTGAGGATTAAGGGCCTTGTTCACAACATTCACAACCTTCTGAGCTCAGGGGTCCATAAACCTTTGTCCATATACTGTAGTGTATTTGGAAACCCAGAGGTGCCAAAGGATAAAAGGGGAAAATTTGTGGTAACTCAGCGGTTAAGACTCTGGGTTACTGATTGGAAGGTCTTGTGTTCAAGTCCCAGCATCACCAAGTTCTTGAGCTCGCAAAGGGTTTTAACCCTCTGTGCTCCATGGACACTGTATCATGGCTGACCCCAGCTTCCTAGTGTGACCCCAGCAAACCAATAGTGATTGTCTCATTTCATTGAGATCTAAGAGTAGCTGTGATTTCTAAACTAAACATGCAACAGGCTGAGTCCTCATTTATAATGCAGCACACAAACCGTTTCACCAGAGGGCGTTGTCTGACTGGAGGAAGGTGAAGCTTTCTGTTTTTGTTTTTTCCCCGATGTAATTCTACTATGCGGACAGCAGAGGGCGATAAAAACCCTTATAAAACCATAAGATAAGATAAGATAAGATAAGATAAGATAAGATAAGATAAGATAAGATAAGGTAAGATATACCTTTTTTCGTCCCACAGTGGGAAAATTTCTCTGTTACAGCAGCAAAGAAAAGAAATGTGCAAATATATAATAAGTTGAGAAATAATACAGTATATGCATCACAGTGTACAAATAAAAAAAAGGAAAAGAGACCACCAATAAGGTAGTTACACTTCAAACATAGTGCAAAATTGAATATATATATATATATTGCTCTCTTTAACGCGAATTAGATTGTATATAGTGCACTAAATTAAAAAATGGTTGCAGTAAAATAAGATAAAATTTACACTTAAAAATCGATATTGAATAATAGAAATAAAATATATTTTGTAAAGGCAAAGAGGCAGACATCAGCTCATATCTGGTTTGAATCGGGATGGAAAAATGTACGTAAATAAAATTCATTATTCTGAGTAAATGTCAGTAAAATTCATATTAGCACACAGAATTTATTTTGCTGGCACATGTTGCCTGGTCAGTCTTTTTTTAGTATTGACAAAACACAGTTATTAGTAAACTAGTGAATTAAATGCATGATGAAACCATGACCTCACTTTAGATTTTCTTAGCCACATGAACTGTAAGAAAAATCTGAGATGATATGAACATAGGAAGTAGTGGGTCAGTGGTTGAGGCTTTGAGTTACTGATCAGAAGAACAGGGGTTCAAGCCCCAAAATTTCCAAGATACCTTTTTGGGCTCTTGAGCAAGGCCCCTAACAGGGGTGCTGTATCACGGCTGACCCTGTTCTCTGACCTCATCTTTCTAACATCTCTGTGATATGTTCATCTATTTTGTACATGTTTTGATTTTCCTTTTCTTGGGTTGTTTTTTTTTTATCTGCTTTTTCAGGTGGCCAGTTTCTATACTATAATTGTTATTTTTTTCCAACCGTTTGTCCCTACATTGGTCAACGTCAGGCTTGTAAAAAAAAAAAATAAATCTTGGACAATCTACACAAGAAAGATCTGGCAACCTTAGGGGCAACCTAAAAGACTGCTAAAAGACTTCCCTGTTTTTGTAGCCATGTCCTTTTTTTTTTTCTAACATATACTGATTGAGACACACAGAAAATCATTTCATATACGATAAAGAATCAGTGAAAACATTTGGTATTGTATTCATTTCCAAATATGATATTGGACAGAACTGTAAATTTTTTCAATTAAATATTTCTAACTGCACTTCTTCATCTGATTGTTAGGTATGCTGGGAGAGGTGGATCTGGCGGCCCAACATGTTCTGCTGGAGCTGGGATCCATCACGTACATGGTGAGGGTGTGCTGCTTGCTAGACAGGGAGGGGGCAAAAACATCTGCCTTTTCATTTATCCAACCAGTCCGTGAATACTCATGTTAACTTGTGCATCTTGGCTAAATGGACAAATATTTCCCAGTTTCCTTTAGGTGTCCATGCAGCAGCATGTGTCCGGGTGGGCAATGCTTTAGGGGCAGGGGACACACAAAGAGCCCTGATCACCAGCAAAGTGGCTTTACTTATCTCAGGTTAGAAAAAGCAGAAACACTTGTTTCCACAAGCACAAACATGGACAGGTGACAAATGAAAGGAAATAAAAAACAACGTAAAGTGTGATATTGTTTTAAAGTGTGACTGTTATTTCTGTAAGTTATTTCCTGGTGCTGTTTTTTGTCAAATATCTCATTTTCCTCAACCCATTTATCAAAATCTCTTGTCTTCACCATATAAGCGACACCACACTCAAGAAATCCTGCATGAAGCTCAGTAAGGTCGTTAGAAAAAAACGTTGATAGGTGTTTTACTCTGTATTTAATAGGAACTGTATGTAATTATGAATAAACTTGTTTATAGGCAACGCATTAATTAATTAATTAATTAACGCTGACGAAAGTGACCGCAAACTATGTGTTCAAACTTTCATCCAATCAGAATCAATTGTTTAGACTGACCATGGTATAATATACATGTAAAGTCTTTCTTGATGAATGAATATACTGTATATTCCAGTGTAAATGCTCCTGTTATTAATTTATGTGACAAGTTTTGTTCATTAATCCATAATCCATCTCATGTTCTCTACTTCAGGAGTGTTAGCAGTGTTACAGGGGATTGTGCTCGGTTCCACAAAATCAGTGATAGGCCTCATCTTTACTAATGACGAGTAAGTCGGAAACACTATTGATATTCACTGATCAGGCATAACATTATGGCCACATGCCTAATGTTGTTTTAGTCCCTCTTTTGCTGCTAAAACTGTCATGACCCGTCATTAACAGCACATTCACAGCACGAACTTCTTCAGCAGTTTGAGCTACAGGAGCTCGTCTGTTGGACCACACGGACCAGCATTCACTCCCCACGTGCATCAATGAGCCTCGGCCACCTGTGAGCCCACTGTTCCTTCCTTGGAGCACTTTTGATAGATTCTGACCACTGCAGACCGGGAACATGCCACAAAAGCTGCAGTTTTGAAAATGCTCTGACCCAGACGTCTAGACGTCACAATTTGTCTAAATCGCTCAAATCCTTACACTCGCCCATTTTTTTTTTTATTCTAACATCAACTTTGAGGAAAAAAAATGTATTTGCTGCCTAATAAATAAATCCACTCACTAACAGGTGCCATGATGAAAAGATCATCAGTGTTGTTCACTTCACCACTCGTAATGTTATAATGTCATAATGTTTTGCCTGATTGCTGGAAATAGCATCCCATTTTCACAATTTTGATAACATTATTAAAAATGATACATGCTATATATATATATATTACAAAACCTAAAACATCATCAAATTGAAAAAGATATCAGCAGCATTTCAGAAAAAAAAATGTAATCTGTTTTATTTCATTTTCTTTTGTTCCTCAGGTCAATTGTTGAGATTGTGTCCACAAATATGACCTTCTATGTTTTCCTACAGTTTGTTGATGCCCTTGTGGTGAGTTTTCATTGAAAAATATAATCCAATTATAAACATAAACGGTATGAGTTATGCAAATAATTTGGAATAATTATATGTAGAAACATATCAGGTTTGCTGATAGATGAATAGATTCTAAATCATTTCTTATAAAATGCTGACTTGAGTAAATGTACTTCATTTGGCTCAGTAAATCAGATTATTACCACAGCATTTCCTTAAGGTATTGAGGAAAAATTGTGACAAGAAACTTTATTTTGATTGATTGAATGAATTGAATTTTAGTTTCACAGAGGTTTCGTCGCCATTGTTTTCAACTCGCTTACATCCTTTTGTAGGTTAAATGCATTATTATTATTATGAGTAGTAGTAGTAGTATGTAATTATTATTAAAATGTAATTATTTATATTTATTTATCTATCTATTTATTACTATTTAACAATATAAATTAAAATAACTATAGTGGAGTTCAATATTTTATTACCCAATTGTATAAATTTTTTTTTTTTTTAGTAGTAACATCAATTATACTCAAATACTGTAATGATATTTTAATAATAAGTGGAACAGTAGTTGCAGTAAAAAGCATGCCATTTAAAAAGATATCAGCAGGATAGAAACTCTCAGCAGGCTGTAATCTGAGCATCCTTATTTTAATGTCATTTTTAAATCTCTTAATGGTATTTTATTATTTGAAAGTTAAATAATGATTCATGATTTATTGCCCTTTTATTATATGGCTGTTTGTTTCTTGCTTTAAATCAGTATTTAAACTCTATGAGCTTCAATAATGTGATATTTTTGTCACTAAGTATTTGAGTAGCATGAAATGTTTTAATGCCATCCAGTGTGTAAGCTCAGGGATCCTTCTGGGCTCAGGGAAGCAGAAGATAGCAGCCATTTCCAACTTGATCTTTTACTACTGTATCGGACTTCCTTTGGGAATATCGCTGATGTTTGCAGCCAAACTCAGGATTCTGGGTAAATTTATTTCAGCCCTTCGCTATCAGTGTCTCTTTCACGTCCCGAAATAAGTGTCATGTCAATCGAATTGGCCAATTCAGATATCAAAAACAAGTCATACTTGCTGAAATACCTGGTTTTGAAATACCTTTGTCTTTGCCGACTCTGCAGGTCTGACACTTGGTCTCCTGGTCTGTGTCATCATCCAAGCTTGCTTTTTTATTACTCTCATCTTTAAACTCGATTGGCAAAAGCTGACAGAGAAGGTGAGGCCACGAAGCACAGAGCTAAACAGATAAAGCTCTATAGATTGTCGACTGTAATGTTATAAGAGCTCCATTTCTGCTTAATGCCCTGCAGCTTTACTGTAATACAGAGCTTGAGCCTGCTATTAGCTGCTTTCTGTGCTTTACCTTCAGGCCCAGAAACGGGCTGGAAAGAATGTGATAGTGAATTGTGTAGGACAGAAGGCACCTCTAAGTGTTCCAGTCAGGGACAGCATGATTCCTGAAGAACCAGACAACCCTGAGCTGCTACTTGCTGGAGGGAGTATGGTGAGATGTTTCTGATCATTTATACATAATAATTTGTATTAATAATAATAATAGTAAGAAGAAGGAGGAGGAATGTGTAGGGGCAGAGGTAGAAAAAGAGGAAAGGTAAACGAAGAGGAAAAGGAGGGGTGGAGGTAGAAGAAGTAGAAAAACAGGTGGGGTGGATATAAAGGAAGAAACAAAAGGAATAGGAAGGGAGTAAAGGAAGAAGAAGAAGAAAAGGAGGAGAGGAGATAGAAGAAGTGTTGTAGAGGTAAAAGAAGAAGAGGAGGGTGAAGATGGAGGAAGTAAAGAAAAAGATGGGGCAGACATTAAGAATGATGAAAAGGAGTAGGGGTGAATGTAGCCCAAAAAGAGGAAAAGGAGGGGTGGGGAAAAAAAGAAGAGAAAGGAGAAGAAGTGAAAAAAGGAGAAGAAGAAGAAGAAGGTGGATATAAAAGAAGAATCAGAACAAGAAGAAACAAGAACAAGTGGGTGAATGTAGAAGAAGAACAAGAACAAGATGGGACGAATGCGGGAGAAAAAGAGGAGTAGAAAGAAGACGAAAAGGGGGTGAATGTAGTAAATAATTGTCTTTATTCTAAACTCTTTCTATGATTTTGAGTTCAGAAAAATCCAAAATTATAATTGATTTGTTTACTTCATAAATGTATGAACTGTTTTCTGATTTAGGCAAACTCAGTGAGCCCTTGTTCTCCAGTGAGCATCAAAGAACAAGTGAAAATCAGGAGTGCTAAGGAGGAAGCAGATGTCGGTGAGGCAGGAGAAGTCCAACCCAAAGCCCTGCTCTCTGTACCGCAGTTAGTCCTCAGGAGAGGGTCAGCTGTACTGGCTGCAGTTTTGATGTTGGCGGTCAGCATTGTGGCTTATCTGACCTGCCCACCACCCCAGCCATTTATCAACCTCAAAAGCAACCATACCATGGACTGGGGGAACCACACCAGCCCTACTGCCTTCCCCAACACCACAGCTCCTGACTACCAAACAGTGAGACCAATCTGAATTACAGTGCGTCAAAAGAAAAAACTCGAGCCACCAAAAGCAGAGTTATCCAACACCAAACCAGTATTGAACCACTTTCTAACCTCAACATGACTGAAACAATGCAGGTTAAATAAAACTGCTGGAGCTGCGTAACCCAAATAAAAGCATTTCACACTCCATTTCTCTGCTATCCTCTGAAGTGGATACTTAAAAATAGATTTTATTCCTAATAAACACTGTCCATTCGAGGTCAAGGTGAATCCTAGATAAAAAAAAAAAGGTCACCAATCTTTCACATATTCCTTGAGTTGAGTTGGTAAAGGCTTTGCTCAAGTGGCAGCTTGGGATTCGAACTCATGACTTTCGGATCCATAGTCTCAACCACTGAGCTGATATTTCCCTCACTATAATGCACTGTGTTATACAATTCACATAACCAGTCCACATATAGGCATTGGGCAGGTTGGGGGAAACTAAACAGCCCAGATGAAACCCATGGAGAAAATTTAAAACTCCACACACAGACTAACCCAAGCTCAGGATTTCACCATGGTGTTGCTGGTTTATTTTTTTTTAAACTTCTTCCCACTGGACCAGGACATATGGGAAGCCCCGAAAACAGTGCTTGTGCTCTCTGAAATGATTGCAGATCTAATTTTATAGTGTTAGTCATTAACAGTGAGTTTATGCTTGAGGTAGTCTGTCATCTTGTGTTGCTCATACTTGTAACTGTAGCAGATGTATTTATGCGCTCCCAATATGGCAGACCGTCTCCAGTGTAGTGTTTCCAAATTATCAATGAAATTCATTGAAACCGTTTCCTTTGCCCAGTTTATTACGAGATTTTTATAAACTGATGCATGTGCATGTGGATCGATTGTACTATTTGTACCGGTTTTATTTTAAAGGATAACACTGTACCACTGAACATGAACATACTCATTTTGTTGTTTAATACTGACTGCAATAAAGATGTTATAAAAAACGGTATCATTTGTGCATAAAGAAGATGGAAGAGAATTTTCCCGTTTTACAAAACTTCAAGATTAAACAATGTAGTCAGTTCATCGAATATGGACATTAATACTTCATTGGGAAATACATACAAATTGATCAAACTTTTCTTATCAAAATAGTGAGAATTCACAGACTATACATTTTACATACATGGAGATAATCACAGGTATTTCAAACCCCTTAATTTGGCAAATATTTCCTTTTCCAGTTTACCACAAATAGCAGTACATTCATTAAAGCTGTGTTACAATATTTAACCACTTTTTCACAGGTCAAAATGAAACCTGGTACACTATGCATAAAGGTTTGTGGACACCTGATCTGACTATAAGGATGCTTTTTAAACCTTGATTATAATATACTCCACTTTGCTTCTTCTTTAGATTTTGGAGTGGAGATTTGTGCTCTTTCTTAGTACCACTCTTGGAGAGTGGTAGTAAAGTCAGCTACTAATGAGGACTCCTGGGGTGCAGTCAGCATTCCAATACATCCCAAAGGTGTTTAATAGGGTTGAGGTCAGAGCTCTATAGCATATAACATTCTAAACCATATTGCCATGGAGCTTGCTTTGGGGGCATTGTTGTGCTGGAACAGGTTTGAGTCTTCTAGTTCAGGAAGGTAAAATGTAATGCTAGTGCATTTAAAAGACATCGTATAACATTGTGTTCTTCCAAATTTGTGGTAACATTTTGGAAAAGAAGCACATCTGACTGGAAAATTCAGGTGCCCCAAAATACTTTTGTTCAAAAAGTGTATAATAATGGCAATCTATGAAAACAGATTGGAAGTTATATTTCCAATAAAAGAACAGAATTCATTATTTAAAAATGTCAATCAAAAAGGCAACACTTAAGATACAGCTAGACAGCATAAATATCTGCACCAACAAGTTTTCATCACGAACTATGAATTTAAATATGATAGTGAAACCCATTTGTGCTATTTATTACTATTTCTGATTGTCAGCTATGATGAATGCAAAACCTCAGTAAAATATTCAATATAAAGCTGACTGAATGATCATGTTAACAGCACAGTGAGCATGATGCAGCATGGTACCTTGCCCTGATTAGTGCATGTTGTAATTTCTATTTCTGGCGACTAGGTTTAATAATTTATGGCAAGTCAGTGGTGCTGAGTGAATAAATAATTGCACGTCTAAGAAGGTGACTTTGTAACATTGCTGTTACTTTCTAAAACTAAAGATAAATATATATTTATTGAAAATGACCATCAGAGGCTTATGACTATAAATTGTGATGGGGCAGGACATTACCACATCGCCTTAAACAAAAAGAAATTGAGAAATTATCATAGTTGACGAGACAAGCAAAACAATTCCTTTAACTTGATCTCTGACATAACAACGCTACTTCACTGTTTAAAACGAGGTTGTGTGCAAACTATTTGTCTTTATTGTTAGATAGTTCTTAGTTTCTTAGAAACTTATGCAATGATAATTCGTAATTGCTGATAATTGCTCCAAAGACACGTCATCTAACCATAGTTTGTTTCACAGCTAGCAAGACTTGCTATTCATACTGCTAATAATGCACTTTTTATTTTAATATATTTTGTTTAAATACATTTTTACACAAAATAAATTTAGTTGTATTAGGTACAGCATGTTTAGTTCAACACAGAAAAGGTCATATTATTGTCCTGTCTGTTACTAAAGTGAGCATGGGGCAGCATGGTACTTGCCCTAGTGGGCCTTATTTGTGCTTTTACACTTGTATTTCAGGCCACAATAATCATAACAATGTGTCACTAAATGAATAAATAATTGTGCAATATTCTGTTCATGTCGGAACTTTTTTAACTTAAACTACTCATTAAACTTCTTCATTACTGTACTATTTGCACTATTACACTTTTTAATGTACTTTAAAATATTTTTTCTGTCAGCGTTGCTCGGTTTAGATTTGATATTAGAAGCTTGGTGAAATTCCAGCACTCTGTCCTGCCAAAACCCTAAAATCTACCAAACTCTAAATAGCTTGAAGGCAAGTAAGTCAACTTTCAACTCTAATAAAGACTAGTCAGGATTTTGTCCATGTTTAGAAGTAATTATATGAATGTTCCTAAATCATTAATTTAATAGCAAGCTTTCAACTCTAAATCCTTGTCTCCTATGGTCATTTAACTGCTTACTTAATGTTGTATTTTAAATATTTATGCAATTTTCTCACAGCATTAGCTGCACAAGATCTGAAATGCTGTACAGTAAAACGCACAGTGTATAGCTACTGGTACATTTAGTGCGATAAGCGGGAGAATGATCTAGCATTCCTTCTCTGCTTAGAGGGTGATGCTACGCAGAAAACGCTGACTAAAGCTAGGAATTACAGACCTATGACAAGGTGAATATTCTATTTACAGCTAAAAGCTGTCAGGCAACAGTAAATAAAAATCACTTCACTCCATCATAGTGTTTACAGTTTACTGTTCTGAGAAAGTAAACACATCCCAAACTAAATATAGTAAATATTAGCCTGCTAGCTTGTAACAAATTATGCTTTCGTAGAGGCGACCTGTTTTTGACTAATTTTTTCACACCTCAATCACGTGTATAGTTGCTGTTTCTACAGGTTGCAAATACAATGCTGAACCACATGTCACTGTATTGAGTGTGTGTGCGTTTGAATGTATTTTAGTCCGAGATCGGACTAGCACCTAGACTCTGGGTTAGACATATATCCAATGTGACTTCTCTCACTGATTGAGTTTAAATATTAATAATGGACAACGTAAGTGATATAAAGGCATTCATTCAAGAGAAATGGTCTCTTCTTCCATCCGTAATTCAAATCAGACCCATTAGGTTGCTAAATGCAGGATCTGGTCCCTCAGAGAGTCTGGTCTTGAGTCTGACTCGAGATAGATCATATAAATCAATGTTAAAAATAAATATTTTAATAAAACAAAGTGGTAGTTTAAATTGTGATGAAAATAAAATGAGCATGGAATATTTATAGACTTGGCAATGGTTGGGAGCAAAATTCAGGTTTTAACATATCTTTAGCTTATTTTTCCACAGTCTGAAGCATTTTAGTTACAGTACGTTATTCTTTGGTTGAACCTATATATACTGTTTACAGAAAAAACAATAAATTAAATAGTTAATAATCTGGCTAAGATACCCTTTTGCCATTCGCCTTCAGTTAACATTATTGCATTGTTCCGTATTTTCATTTTCCTACAGAGAGTCTGACCCATGGCCCATAAAACAAGGTAGGATTTCTGCCCACCCTGGATCTTAAAATATTTGCTGAGAAAGGTAGCGTTTTTTATTACTTTTCATTTGAGAAGCCCTGTGAGAAACTCGTTTAGCGTGATCCCACCGGCAAGTATGAGTATCATCGAGATAACAACGAGCCCTCGACGAACCACCAGCTGCTTAACGGTCAAAACGTCACCCACTGTGACCTCTGGTGCTTTTTCGTCATCATTTTCCCCCTTAGACTCCACATCGGTCTGGGATCCTTCGCTGGCTTGGGTATTCTGTATTACATCTGTGAAAGGTAATGAATGAAAAAAAAAAAGTTTTTTGATTCGAGGAATTTGTTTTGATCGACGCAAATTTGAGACGAAACGACGTTACCTTCGTCGGCACACTTATTTTCTAGGGCGTAGGATTCATCTTTGGTCGTTGTCTGTACACCTGCTCTTTTTAGGGCCTGAAAAACAAACCAGCATCCAAAGACATGGAATGACAAAGAATAAAGAAAAGACACAGACACAGCTTTAAAGAGTACCTGCTCGGTTGCATGTTTCCAGTCAAGTTTGTAGATTAGAATAAGGAAGAAAATGGACTGCAGGAAAACACACACGAAAAACCCGGTCCACAGACCTGACCAAGCATACAACAAGAAAGAGGTAAGTAGAAGTAAGTACACCTGACAGTAATGACTCAAAAACCTGGATAAGTAGTGTAATGTGTAATTCTGTTTTATTCTACTTACCAACTATTCCCATGTTAAGTGCGAACATGAGCGACACACCGATCGGGAAACCCACACAGTAGTAGCCCACTATTATACACATAGCACCAAGTAGCTGCTTTCCTGCCCCTCTGACAATCCCACCTGTAATACCCTATAAACAGGAAAATACACATCACCATTGATTATCGTTTGATCAGAAATGCAATGCAAAGATAGACATTATATAAAGACTATAAGGGCAAAAGTTTGTGGACACCTTGACCTTAACAATTATACATGCTTTTTGAACATCCTATTTCACACTCCCCATTTGCTGTTAGAATAACCTTGACTCTTCTGGGAAGATTGGAGATTTGTGCTATTCAGCTATAAGGCTGTAAGTAAATTCAGGTAGTGATGTAGGTGAGCTGAAGAGGTTTGGGGTGCAGTAAGCGTTCCAATTCCTCCAAGTTCAATACGGTTAAGTTCAGATCTCTATAGCAGGAGATGGAGATCTTCCACTCCAAACCATCTAAACTATATCTTCATGGAGCTGACTGGCACAGGGGCATTGTCAGGTTGGATGGCATGGGTCTCCTAGTACATCATATACACTTGTGTGCCTTTAACTGTGCGATAAAAGTTTGGGGAAGAACCAATAGGCAACAGTACTGGAACACTGAATGTTTTCAAACTTTTATCGCACACAAGTCACAAAAGTGTTTCAGATGTCATAGGAGACACAATGCCAGTTCTATCCCAATCAGTACAGGAGCTTTTCAGGATTTAAGTTGGGGAACCCAAAGTCATTCTATACAATTGTGTGCCTCAAAACTTTGGAGTCGGGTGTTGCAGTACTTTTGACCATAAACTGTACCACAAACTAGCATTTACATGCAATGGAAATAAAGGAAATGTTTAGCATGAGTAGCAAAATGGCTCATTCCCAAAGAGCTACAGAAGATTGAAATACACTGATTGTTATCATTTAAATTCAGAGAGGCTCCATAACACAAATGAAACTCACTGCAATCGCATCAAACAGATGGAAGATTCCGTACATATACATGATTTGTGAAACTCTGTGCACAATGTCCCTGTAAAAAAAAACAAAAAACATATATGAGTAAATGGCACATGCAACAAGGTTTATTTATTTATTGTATTTATATAAAAAGGGTTGTCTACAGCTGAGCATAAGATTCTATCTGCTTTTTGAACATCTCATTCAACATTTAGGCCCCTATTTGCTTTTATAAGACCTCCACTGTTATGGGAAGATGTTCCAATAGGTTTTGGAGAGTGCGTGTGAAGATTCAGCCACAAATCAGGCTCTGATGTGGGTGAGGTGAGGAGGCCTGGGATGCAGCATTTTAATTCATCCCAAAAATGTTCAGCAGAGTTTAAAGCTTTATAGCAGGTGATTTTCCACTCTAAGCCATGTTATATTTGTCTATTCAAGCTATATCTTCATGCTGGACCATTTTTTTGGTCTTCTAGTTCAAGTAAAGGGAAAATTTAATGTCCAAGAACATATACAACTGTGTGACTTTAAATTTTAGGTAAAAGTTTGGGGAGGAAGCACAAATGGTTGAAAAAGTAAGTTGTCCCAATACTATTATCTATATAGTGTATGTTTAAATTATATTTAAAATTAATTTTAAACAGGTGGAATGTTATTTCAGATACTTAATGCTACTGTGACCGTGAACTTATTTGGATCATTTTCATAAATCTGATTTCTGTAACATTCTGGTTAGTGATGATGCCATATAAATCTTTCAAACATGAATTATTCAATTTTTAAGATTTTTGAGTTGATTTTAAAAGCTATGGTAAAAATAATGATGATAGATTATAGATATTTAAATCTCCTTACATTTCAGTGGTAAAGATGTATGCAATAATATCCTTTAATCCAGTTAATGAAGCACCAACCACGCACGAGACCATGACTGCAAAAAAAAAAAAAAAAAGTCTATTACATTTCACTGCCATTACACCAACTGGCCATTTTATTCGTAACACATTTAATAGGAAGACTACACTACACTGGGCAATGATAGCGAACGAGTCAGCAGTTAAAAGTCAAGGTGAATCTTTTATGGTTTTTTAAAACACATGCATGATTCTTTTAGTTTTTATGCAACAAACTTGTTAAAAGGCATAAACACACAAGAATTGTACAGTGAATGATTGAAAGAAAGTTCTGTGCAGTCCAAAATTAATTTTTGTCTCTAACAAAAATCTGTAATATGGAGAACAGGAGAGAAGATGTTAGCAGACTGGAAGCTTAACGGCTTACAGTTGTTTTTGACCAGGAAAGGTTGGAGATTTATTCTGAAAAGTGAAAGGAATACTGAACCAACATGGCAACCGTTCCATACTTCAACACAATGCAATTCCATCTTGACTGTGGCTCTTTAGAATCGACTTCATCATACAACAAGACGACGAGCCGAAGCGTACGTCTGAGCTCTGAAAGCATTATTTAGAAAGCAAACAGTCGTCTGGAGTGATATCTATCATGGAATGGCCTACCCAGTCACTGCACCTAAAACCAATTGAACTGGAATACAAGTCTTACATCTTTGGCAAGTTTTACAAGAGGCACAGCAAAATATTTCAGCTGACTGTTTGGAGAAAAGAACTGTCCAGAGTGTGTAAAGCTGTTCTCCATGCTAAGGTATGTATATGTTTGTTTGGTCAAAGTTAATCATATTGTTACATTACTGAGTTTGTTGCACAAATAAAAGCAACATGCATGTGTCTCTCAAAAACCATGAAAGTCTAGGTGTTTCCACGCTTACAGTTACACGCCTTCCTGTCAAAAGGCTCTGTATTTTCAAACCTCTGCTACCCAGTTCCTGGAATTGATGCCCAACTATAAATTCATGTTTTCTACTGACAGAATGGGAACTGTGGCTGACTGTGTTCTGAGATGCTTTTGTTTTGCTTTCCATTGGTTGAAAAAAGGAAGTGGCTATTTTAGTGACCATATCCTTTCTGCCAGCTTAACAGCATATCACTGGTCTCATCACATTGATTTTAAATAACTACAACTATAACAGTATGGGATTAGAGTTGCAGAGCTAAATCCTGTTTTGAAGAGTGCTGTAGCTGTTGGCTCATGCTGTGTCCACTTACATCCACAGAGCAGAGAGACTTTGCTGGAGAGTTTTGCTTGCTGGGTGTTTCCGGCTCCGAGAGCATTTCCGACTCGAACACTTGCTGCCACCCCAAAACCGAGAGGAAACTACCAAGGAAATCAGTGCATCAAAGGCAAGTGTTAGAAAGTGTTATCTGAGAAATGCATACAAAATAGATAGAGTGGATGCTCCACACATTACTGTGCAGACCCTTGTTTTTCTTCAGTAACAGCATAGTCCTACTTGTCTTCACGTTGCTTAGCTAAACAGAAAGATGATTTCATAGGTGGTGTAGGAAAAACAGAAATGCTGCACCTTTCCGTCTCATGATGTCAAAGAAAAGGATCAGATTTCTATTTTTTTGTGTTAAAGCAAAACCTGGTAAGTTTCTTACCATGTATGCAATAGTGGCCAGCTCGTACACAATAGACTGGGCCCCTAACTCTGTCTCGCTGATCAGACCTGTAATGGAAGGCATTGAATGACTCAGAAGCAGATTACAGAGATCTGATTCAATAAGAGTTGAATAGGTGATAAAAGATACAATGGTTTTAGACCTGCCAGGAATCCTCCAATCTCATAAGTCCACCACTCCACACACAGCATTAGCATGCTAGGAAAGGCTAAGCGAAAGAAAGCACCCCACTCCTGCAGGCAGTCACAAGACCAGCCTGAGAGAATGAAAGCAAGACAGTAACAGACATTGTTCTATAATCACTAAAATACAAGCCAAAGAAATATTACTGAATTGATGAAAATGCATTTGAAAATGCATTTGTTGAGGTATTATTAGTCTCATAATTTCTTAGTCTCTACTATTTCTGCGCTGTCCAACTGAACTCTTCTTGATATTGTGTTAAAAAGTTACAAAATAGATCATCCTCAGGTAAATGGTAAAACTAGATATGTCCAAGTGTTTGCCAGAAAAACAACATGCTGTTAGGTATTTATTTTATCTGCTCATCTCAGATTGATTAAACTGCTATGTAAACCCAGTAGCCTTTTCACATTCTGTATGATTTTGCTGGCTCACCATCCCATGTGGCCTTGTGCAGCCCTCTACAACGAATGTAGACATAAAGAAATATGGCCAAGGAGCACTGAGAAATGGTGTTTGCTGTCGCAGAACCACTGTAGACAAAATGCACAGAAAGCACAATTACAAACAAATCATTATAAATTATGTTTATATATATAATTGTTTATAACCATAAAAAAATTACTTACGCTACACCCAGGTCAAGCACTTGAAGAAATATATAGTTTATCACAGCATTCAGGATGTTTCCCGCAAATCCTACGATCACCTGAGGCCATATTATACCCTAAAGGAGATCATGCCTTTATTATTATACTTAGAAAAAATAATCTTTTAGAAATATCACATTCTTCCACAGGACACTTTAAGAGGAACAGCTACACTCATGCACATTCAATTCCAGAAATGTGACATAAATAGAATGCATGATATTATACAAATACAGGTCATGAGCCTCAGTTAAGATGTCAAACATTATCTTCTGAGAATTTCATGTCCAAGAATTTCCTAGAGTTTATACAGACTGGCATGGGAAATAATTCATCCAGTAATCAGCAAGTGAAACATGTATTTAATGAGAGAGGAGAATGATTCACACTTACAAGAACTCAAATAACTACTCTTTACAACCATGTTAAGACGAAAAGCATCTCTAACATCCCGGAATTTGAGGTGGATAGGCTACAAGAGCGAAAGATTACTTAGCCTTCCATCCATTCAAACAGGAATCAGATTTTACATTGGGCTTACTAACACTGAACAGATGAAGAACTGTGGTAAAAATTCTAAAATTTTCAAAGCAGGTTATCTTGCACAGCTACCAAACCACACTCATGTGATTAAAATTTTATTCCCATTCAAATGTTAAATGAATACCGTGGTTGGCCGTGCATTTCACATGGCCTTCAGTGGTGTCCTACCTAAATCAATTCACCTCTTATACCCTTATTATGAAACCTTGGCTATAGAAACTATCAATATTATGGAGAAGCACGGTATAACAGAGCGCTGCATCACAGACAGGAATCTCATACAGCAAAGATGAATGGCATTAAGCAAGAAACTCAAAGAACACAATTCAACACGTCTCATTTTACTGTAGTCGCAGCTGAACTGCGCTCATCCATCACCTCTAGCAAAAGCATCGATATTACCCTCACAAAATTACCTCGGGTTTTCTCTGCATTTTTTTCCATGCATTATGGTTTTCCTGGGAATTTGAAAAGAAGGCATATTGTGCGTTTTTGTGCAAAGTTTACCGGAAAGAAAATGCAAAAGTATAAATGGTTCATGAAAAAGCTCAACAACTGTTTTGAACTGTTTTGGTCAACCTTTCCCCACGATGTCCAGCTTTTCATGAAAAGTCAGTCTTGAAAAATGTCTTTGTAAATGTATCTGCAACCAGATCAGTTTCTTCTCCTCTGTCAGTCATTGTGAAATCAAAGAAATAGCTATTAAATCCACACAGATATATTTGAGCTTGTGCAGTTTGCTACAGATGCGGATGGCAAGCTCTGACTAATGACCATCCGAACAAACAACGTGAAAATGCAGACACGATTGGACGCCTGCAAGATGGCTTCAGTGAGACCAGCTTGCAATCTGATTGGTTAAAGCAACATGCACTGTAAGCTACAGGGCACCTGCAGTGCTACAGTTAACTGTGAAGGTTCAAGGCAGATAGATACCTTTGACCCCAGCAAAACATGATGAACACTCAAGAAAAATGCTATGAAATGAAGACACTATTAGGAATAATTTAGTACATATTCATGGAAAACATATATCAAAACATAAGTCAGAGAAGGCCTTGCTGGCCCTGACCTGATGACCAGCCACTGCCTGAATATTAACTGAAGCTTTTGACCTATAACTGCATGCATGTATTACAGCATTTCCACATGACAAGCTGATCAGTATCAACTGCATTTGTGATATCACTGTATTCAAGAATCATGCTATACCTGATTCTGCAGATATCTGGCTTGCAGCTGGTACATAAAAGCAGCCTAAAAGAGCACAATGAAGAAAAAAAATCAGATTTAACATAAGATGTAGGAATGTAAGACTCCTATTGATGGGAAAAACATGGAGGTGCACTGCAGGAGAAAACTCACAGGCAGAGCAGGCATGTATATCTTTACATACAGCTGGGAGATACTGCCGAGAAAAGAAAGAGGTATAATTACAGCATGTGAAGATAAGATGCAGTACAATTCCAACAGTTTGAGAGCTGCATGGTTTATTAAGTTGTCTTATTCGCATCAATGTCAGGTCAAGCTGAAGGTTTAAATGGAATACACACTCTACCTTGCCACGCTGGAGCTCTGTCTAACAGCCAGCAGGATGGACTCAGTGTTGATCAGGACAGCCCAACAGGGGAAACAGGCCAGCAGAAGGATGAGGATCCCTCTCTGCAGGATCACCCCGACACGTTTTAGGTTATTACTCCCAAACGTCTGCAGAGAAAAAAGATGACAAGTTGTCTGAAGTTTTGTGGAATATTATCATCTCCAAAAATGGATCACGAAGAATTGTATATGACAACAAGACTACTGGGCTCACTTAATTCATTTATCAGGTTGTTCCCATGAGCAGCACTATTACTAAAGAAAAATATTACTAATGTCAATACACACTTGAATTCGCACCAAGGAGCAACATGAACATACATTATATCAAAGTATTGGGACACCTGAGTTTCCCAACCACATGTGCTTCCTCTCCAAATACAAAGTTGGAGGCACACAATTTTAATGGACGTCTTTTTTCCCTCCTCTTAAACTAGGAGACACAAACCTGTTCCAGCATGACAACGTCTCTCTGCGACAAAGCCAGCTCCGTGAAGATATAATTTTGAGTGGAACTACTTGATCTTGGACCTACTAAACAACCCTACTGAATACCTTTGGGATGAATTGGAATGTTAACAGCACCCCCAGACCTCCTCACCTCACCTCCATCAGTGCCTGACTTTACTTATGCCCTCGTAGCTGAATGACCACAAATCTCCACAAAATCTAGTAGATCTAGATCTTCACAGAAGAGTGGAGGTTATTATAATAGCAAATGAGGACTGAATAATGAATGGGATGTTTAAAAGCACACACCAATCAGGTCTGGTGTCCTCAAATAAGTCTAACTATATCTGGTTTTAATATGCGCTTTTGAAAGTGAAAGGAAACCAGAAAACCCCCAGGTGGAAAATGAACAGGAATTCAGGTACACAGGTTCACATTCAGGTTTGCAGTAATTGAGCTCAGGATTGAACGATATGTCAGTGCTGGTTATATATTAAAGCACAAAAAAATTTACTAGTTGCAAACTTTGACCCAGATGTCCTAAACTGTAAAACTTTCAAGTAAACCAGTGTACAAGCCTTATGGAGCAGATCTAAGCACGTAGACAGGTGATTGGGTGATTGCGTGCATATTATACCCTCTGATGGGATTTGCTCTGGATTCCCCATCAGAAAAAAGTATGCAATTAATTGCATTCATTGATATCATCTGAATTAATTCCCACTATATGGTTACTTGTTGCTATTAAAATGTTTTTATTATTGATTTCTTTACATTTTGGAAAAGAAAATATTTTTTAACACCAATTTGTCCCGATTTACATTTAATCTTTTTGGACTGGTAAATGGCAAAAATAAAAACCCAGCATATTCAATATGCTACAAAATTTGGACAGAAAGAAGAAACACAAAGGTCACCTGAGAGATGAGTGTATCACACGCAGATGCCAGACCCGCCCCAACAGACACGCCTGTGACGTTAATGACCTGTCAATGAATATGGCCATTAACTGAGCAGTTTTAATATAAAGTACTGTAACATTCTGAAAGACAAGGAGCAGTAGGTTTAATGTGTTCACTCACAGCGATGGCCAGAGCAACACCAGCTAACTCTGTTTTCCCCAAGTGTCCACAAAACACAGTGCTGACAAAGCTGATCAGGAAGATCATCAACTGTGAAATAAACTGCATATGGGGAGAAAAGCCGACATCGCATTTAAACACCAAACCATTTAATGATACAGTAATACACACAGTATATATACAGACAAATAGAGAGAGAGAGAGAGAGAGAGAGAGAGAGAGAGAGAGAGAGAGAGAGAGAGAGAGAGAGAGAGAGAGAATAGAAACAATATACATAACAGCCATAGTTGTTAATAGAGTTGTCCAAAATAGAGAGAGGGAAAAAAAAAAATATGAACAACACCGCTGTAAGAAGCAAAAATCTTCTGGCTTTTGTTTAAACTCTGTATTATTTTTTTTTTAAATATTATTTTATTTATTTTCTGTCATTATTTGTACATTTTATTCAATAATCCTGTAGACTTTGGCAAAACAGATGTTTATTTGAGAGTTGAACCTATTGAACCTATGAGAGTAGGAGCAAATAGCATTACTGCAATAGTAAAAAAGAGGGAGAAAAAGTTAGAAAGAGATAGAGAAGAGAGAGTGAGAGAATGGAAGAACAGGAAAAATGAACAAAGGTGCTACAGGAAGAAAAGAGAGAGAGAGAGGGAGAGAGAGAGAGCTATATTACGGGAACAATATATAGGAACAACTGTAAATGTATGAATCAACTGTGAGTTAAAAACAACAACAACAACAACAACAACAACAACAATAATAATAATAATAATAATAATAATAATAATAATAATAATAATAATAATAATAATAATAATAATATTCGGAAGAAGAAGAAGAAGCAAAGAAATACTCCTACTACTTCTGGTACTGATTACTAATCCTACAGTTAGTACATAGTAATAAATAATAACTATTCTTCTCCTTCTTCTCCTTCTTCTTCTTCTAATTTGTTTTTTAAATTATTATTATTAATAGTAATTTATTTATAAAACACACATTTATATCTATATATCATTATATATCACTAACCCTAACCCTAACCCATAGATAGATAGATAGATAGATAGATAGATAGATAGATAGATAGACAGACAGACAGACAGACAGACAGACAGACAGACAGACAGACAGACAGACAGACAGACAGACAGACAGACAGACAGACAGATAGGTTTCATTACTTTCCACTCTGATGATTTGTTCACAATAAACCCTCCACTGTTGAATTAACACCCACAGTGTTGCTTTAATCCATTCATTTCACTCATTTGAGTTTAATCGCACAGATATAAATCCTGAGGGTCTTCATTCTACTATATCTCCCTCTATGCACTTATGCTTAGCAATAAAGCAATACATTAATAAAGCAGGCATTATTTTGGCTCTTATACACCTCTCCAGCTCATCATCCAAAATTGTCAGAAGTTAATTTTATTTAGACCCAGTATAATCTCAGGTCTTACCACAGGTCCGGCTAGTTTCAGCAACTCAATGATTTCTTCTTTGTAATTGACTGGGATGCAGCTTCTCAGTTTCCTCACACATCCTCCACACCCAGAGCTGCTGGAGTCTGCTGGAGGAGCATCAGAAGATGCACAAGCTGCAAGTCCATTCAGCTGAGCTTCACCTTTTCTCGTCATGGTGCTGATAATAATAATATTAATAATAATAATAATAATAATAATAATAATAATAATAATAATAATAATAATAATAATAGATGTTTCTTGGTGTACTTATAGTGAAGCACACCTTCTCATGCATACAGATTTACCTTCCAGGCTTTGCGCAACTCAGCAAGGGTGATCTAGTTCGGGTGCACGTGAAACTCGAAAGGATAGATGCCCAGGAGAGACCAGAGAAAAAGGATGTCCGAAAGAGACCAGCAGAAGAAAGAAAGAGCGCCGTGATCACTGTGGCAGGTTGAACCTCACGCCAAACATTAACGAGATCACCAGGCTGGAGTGTGTGAATGGGGAGTAAATGAGTCCTGGTTGGAGGACACCCTCCATGAGCTGGTCTTGCACAAGACGGAGATGGGACAGGACAGACAGATCATGTTGCGTTAAAGGAACACCAGCTGATATGGAAAAGGGGGTTGCGCACGGTGCGCGTGCACGCGCAATTCAGTTCAGTTCAGTAATCAAAACTCAACTCAACTCAACTCAACTCAACTAAACTAAACTAAACAAGAAAGGGGGGGGGGTAAAGAAAAAAGAAGAGAAGAAAAAAAAAGAAAAGAAAGAAAAGGAAAAGAATAAGAAGCAAAAATAATCTGGCTTTTTTTCTGTATTGTGTTTATTTTAATTATTATTTTATTTATTTTCTGTCATTATTTGTACATTTTATTCGATAATCCTGTAGACTTTGGCAAACAGATGTTTATATTTGTCAGGCTACATAAAGTAACCTTTGAACCTTTGAGAGTAGGACCAAAGAAAAAAGAGAAGAGAAAAAAGAAAAGAAAAGAAAGAAAGAAAAAAGAAAACTTCTGGTACATAATGTGCACTGATTACTACACACAATTGTAAAGGATATTGAAGTTTATTTCTATCGCGCTTTTCACATTGTCTCAAAGCAGAATTTAAGAATGAAAGTGAATTATGAGGGTTTATTCCTGATGAGCAGCCTGGGCCAACGGTGGCAAGAAAAAACTCCCTTAGATGTTATGTGAAAGAATCCTTGAGAGGAACCAAAAGGAACCCATTCTCATTTGGGTAAAGTCTTCACTTGAGCTACGAGACCCAAACCTGTTCCAGACAACGCCCCTGGGCACAAAATTAGCTCCATGAGGCATGCTTTATATGGGTTAAAGTGGAAGATCTTTTGCTTTAGAGCTCTGACCTCAACTCTATTGAACACCTTTGGGATGAATTGCAACGCTGACTGCACCCAAGACCTCCCCATTGCCCCCAGACTTCCTTCATGACTGAGCTACCACATCCCAAAGCAAGAACTTGAACTGTCAGAACACATTGTTTATATACTATATAGACAAAAATCTGAAGATCCCATTCCACATTTAGTCCCCATTTTCTGTTTGAATATCTTCCTTTCTTCTGAGAAGATGCTCTAGTTAAAATTACTAATGACCTGTTTTTAGCTTCAGACCAAGGCAACATCTCTCTGTTAGTTTTACTAGATCTTAGGGCTGCATTCGTCACTATAGATCATGATCTTCTCCTAGATCGCTAACAAAATTACATCGGCATTCTGGGACAGGCATTAAGATGGTTTAAATCCAACCTGTCTGATCGTTACCATTTTGTAGACTTTTGGAGAGCTATCCAGGGTAATGCAAGTAAATTATGGCGTGCCACAAGGTTCAGTTCTAGGACCCCTGCTTTTCACAGTATACATAATTCCCTTAGAAGATATTATTAGAAGGCATGGAATTAGCTTCCACTGTTATGCTGATGATACCCAGCTATATATCTAATCTCAACCACGCAATACAGTTCAATTGGCTCGGATAACTGAGCGTGGTAAAGAGTTAAAAGACTGGGTGACCCATAACTTTCTATTATCAAATTCTGATAAGACAGAGATTTTGCTCTTCGGCCCAAAAAACAGTACACAGAAGCTCCAGCATTTCAACCTGCATTTAGAAGGATGTTCTGTAACTACTAGTTCAACACGAAAAGACCTGGGAGTTATTTTAGACAGCAACTTGTCTTTTAAAAATCATATCAACCAAAATACAAAAACAGCCTTCTTTCACCTTAGAAATAGTGCTAAGCTAAGAAACATGTTGTCTATATCTGATGCAGAGAAGCTCGTCTATGCGTTCATGACCTCCAGACTGAACTATTGTAATGCATTACTAGGTTGATGTCCTGCATCATTAATAACCAAGCTACAGTTTGTCCAGAATGCAGCAGCCAGAGTTCTCACAAGGTCGAGAAAATGTGATGACATAACCCCAATCTAACCTGTTAAGTTTCAAATCGACTACATACTAGTGCTTCTCACCTACAAAACACTAAATGGTTTAGCTTCCAATTATCTTTCTAGTCTTCTATCACGCTACAATCCGTCACGCTCCCTGAGATCTCAAAACTCTGGACTTCTTATAGTTCCTAGATTAGCAAAGTCCAATAAAGGCGGTAGAGCATTTTCCCATTTAGCTCCTAAACTTTGGAATAGTCTTGACAGTGTTCTGGGCTCAGACACACTCTCCCAGTTTAAGAACAGATTAAAAACTTATCTTTTAAACAAGTTCTACACATAACACACATCACATCATAACCTTGTGCTCCAATACATTTGATTACATGCACATTATCAACTTGTGCTGTTAATATCATGAACAGCAGCTACGCTAATTCCTCTCCACTGCTTCTTTTTCTCTTCCCATCCCGAGGCATCCTGAGGTTGCTCCAGCCCCAGTCACGTCCCACCTCATGAAGATTGTGGACCTTTAAAGAAGTAGATGGGGACCCTACAAACATCCCGAACCATCTGGAGACGTACCAGTGCCAATTGGATCCCACCTCATGTGGAGTTTAGAGCTCTTTAAGTGTTTGAAGGCTCTGGAGAAGCTGGTGTTAGATCTGTGATGATCGCAAATGTTGAGCTATTTTATGAGTTGCTCAGTAGCTCCTAGTTTTATAACCACAAATGACTGTAGAAAGATCATTACTCATAATCTTACACTCCAGTACTCATGTTAGTTAAAGATTTATGATCAAACTCTTGATGTCACCCAAATGAGGATGGGTTCCCCTTTTGAGTCTGGTTCCTCTCAAGGTTTCTTCCTCATAACATCTAATGGAGTTTTTCCTTGCCACAGTCACCACGGCTGCTCATCAGGGGAAAAACACACACCATTCACTTTAACTGTTAATTTCTGTAAAGCTGCTTTGAGACAATGTCTGTTGTGAAAAGCGCTATAGACATAAACTTGACTTTTCAGGATTGTAGTTAAAATCCCTCTGGCATCATGTCATTCCGTTCTTTTAAGCACTGACTACCTTGGCATCATTTTTGCATGCTGTACTGAAAATCGTTTTAACCAAAAAGTTGCTGCATGACTTGCTCCGGCACAGTCAGTAAAAACTTAATCCTGGTCAGGGTCATGATGGATCCTCAGCATGTTCATTACAGGGTTGTGAAGTCAAATTTCATCACCTTTTTTTCAGCTAATAATTGATTTCCTTACTGAAATGACCATAAAAAGGACCCAAGATTAAAACAAAAACGTCGTACGAAAGTCTTTATTTTGTGTAACAAGTAATAGAAAGTTGATGACGCCTGAAAATAAAGGCATGGTATTGAGCAGCTGCAGTGCAGATACAATGCAGGGTGTATTTTCATTTGCTTTTCCATGCTTTCCTGCTTGTTAACAGATCATCATGCATCAGTCATTTAAGAGACAACATCTGTAAAAGTAAAAAAATAAAAAATAAAATAAAAAAAGGCAAGAAAAGAAAATTCACCAGGACTGGCTTATATATTTAATAGGTTTACCAGAACTGCTGACGTTTGCAGACATGCATGAACACCCCAAACACTGGAAAATGTTTCTTTAATCTAAACTAAAGGTTTAATGCATAATCTTTTAACTTTTCATTGTCATGGTGTCAAATTCAGGTTGTATTACACTCTGATATTCTTTAATCACAAACCTGTTGTCGCTGTAGACCAGTGACTCGGTGTCTCGGTGTCATCGCACAGGAAAAGAAATACAATACATACAATTATACAATATTTACACTAGCTGATGAAGATCCGTCTGGGTTCATTTCGAGGCGGCGTTGCCATGCGAGGCGGTCGGAGGCTGCTGCTGGTGCTGCTGCTGTTGCTGCTCGGCGAGAGCCTGCTGAAGGCGTGTACGCTTGCGGGAGTAATGCTGCCAGTGCAGGATCTGCTGCTCGTCGATGAACTTGGCACACTGGGCATTCACCAGCTCCTTGCGGAAATGCTCATACTGCAGCAGCTCCAACATGTGCAGGCAATGAGGATATCTGTTCGGGGTTAGATCCAGCACACTGAGATCGCTTTCACACTGATTTGCACTTTTGACTGTATACGGATTTAAGATAAGTGGTTAGTATGTAGGGTTGCAAAAGGGGGAGTTTTTCCAAGACTGGAAACTTTCCACGGGAGTTAACAGGAATTTATAGGAATTTATAAATAAATTAACCTAAAGCAGGGAACTTAAATGTAGTTGGAAAAAAAAAATGTGCAGGATCATCTTCATGCACATTCAGCACACCTACTGCGGGGCCACTTAGGCCACGCCCCCTACATGCACTGTGCATTCCTCCATCACATAACACACATCATCTCTCGAATCCTGCTTATGACCAAACAAAATTTTTATATTTATGTTTGCATATGGTACAGTTTATATACATTTCCCGAAATGTTTTATAAATTCCCATAAGTTCCTGGTAAGTTTCCAACTTGGAATATAAAAAAAAAAAATACCCCAAATGAAGTTCTCTGGGAAAGTTTCTGGGAATTTACCGGAATTCTTCCGCCCCTTTGCAACCCTATTAATATAAAACTTACTTCAGGAATTTGGCGTATTCCGGTTCTTTCCAGTAAAGCAAATACTTCAGGTAATTCACAAAAGGTTTTTCGCGCAAGAAGCCCCTCTGAGCCAGAACTGCAAGGAGAAGACAGTCAGTCTTTTCATTCAGCGGTAAAAATCTTATAAAAAGGAGTTATTATTTTAGAGAGCAACTTGTCTTTCAAAAATCATATCAACCATGTTACACCTTCCACCTTAGAAATATTGCTAAGCTAAGAAACGTTATCTATATCTGATGCAGAGAAGCTCGTCCATGTGTTCATGACCTCCAGACTGGACTATTGTAATGCATTACTAGGTGGATGTCCTGCATCATTAATAAACAAGCTACAGTAAGTCCAGAATGCGGCAGCCAGAGTTCTCACAAGGTCGAGAAAATATTACCATATAACCCCAATCTTCTCATCCCTACACTGGCTACCATTAAGTTTCGAATCAACTACAAACTACTGCTTCTCACTTACAAAACACTAAATGGTTTATCTCCATGTATCTCTCCAGTCTTCTAACACGCTACAATCCGTCACGCTTCCTGAGATCTCAAAACTCTGGACTTCTAGTAGTTCCTAGAATAGCAAAGTCCACTAAAGGTGGTAGAACATTTCCACATTTAGCTCCTAAACTTTGGAATAGTCTTCCTGACAGTGTTCGGGGCTCAGATTGAAGACGTATCATGTCTGTTGTGAAAAGCGCTATAGAAATAAACTTGACATCATTTTGAACTTTAGATTCTCATCGTATGTTTTATCCAAATGCTTTTTGGGATCTGAAGTGTCCCACGCACAACATTACACGTGAAGCGGTAACTCAATGGTTACGGCTTGGAATTACTGATCAGAGGGTTGGGGGTTCGAGCCCCAGCACCACAAACTCTTTCACTGTTGGGCTCTTGAGCATGGGCCATAACCCTCTTTCTGGGGGTGCTGTATCCTGCACACTGACAACAAACTGAGAGAACGAACTCTGGCTGATTTTTTGCAACAGTAAAAAGATTCTGCAAAAACTCTCCACGACTGAATCGAACTGGTTGTTATAGCCTAGACTCAGATCCATGATACTAACTGTCATGTATCTCTTGGCTGTGAGAAAAGTTAAATGCTTGTGTGTAATTAAAAATAGGAGGAGTCATTTGATATGTCACGGCCTGACTTCCGATCTATTAAAAGGCTCAGTATACGTCAGCAAAAATCAACATTTTTCCCAACCTTCTTTTTCGTATAGCCCCAGATTCCTGTTCCTGGCTGACAGGAATGACACCCTACATGGTGTTTTGTGTCTGTGCTCCAGCTGCCTCGAGGTCTGCAGTGTGATGCATTTTGTAATGTTCACTGTGGTACTAACTAGTGGTTATCAAAACCAGTTGGTCCAAACAACCAGACTGGTACTGGGGCCATGGTTTATTGGTTATTGGGTACCAGAAAGAATAAAAACTTATGTTTATTTCATTTCCATTCTATTGACTGACACAATCTGCATTATGGGAAATTGAATAACATTTTCATTATACAGTGAGGAAAATAAGTATTTGAACACGCTGCTATTTTGCAAGGTTTCCCACTTAGAAATCATGGAGGGGTCTGAAATTGTTATCGTAGGTGCATGTCCACCGTGAGAGACATAATCTAAAAAAAAAAAAATCCAGAAATCACAATATATGATTTTTAAACTATTTATTTGTATGATACAGCTGCAAATAAGTATTTAAACAACTGTCTATCAGCTAGAATTCTGACCCTCAAAGACCTGTTAGTCTGCCTTTAAAATGTCCACCTACACTACATTTATTATCCCAAATTAGATGCACCTGTTTGAGGTCGTTAGCTGCATAAAGACACCTGTCCACCCCATACAATCAGTAAGAATCCAACTACTAACATGGCCAAGACCAAAGAGCTGTCCAAAGACACTAGAGACAAAATTGTACACCTCCACAAGGCTGGAAAGGGCTACGGGGAAATTGCCAAGCAGCTTGGTTAAAAAAGGTCCACTGTTGGAGCAATTATTAGAAAATGGAAGAAGCTAAACATGACTGTCAATCTCCCTCGGACTGGGGCTCCATGCAAGATCTCAGCTCGTGGGGTCTCAATGATCCTAAGGAAGGTGAGAAATCAGCCCAGAACTACATGGGAGGAGCTGGTCAATGACCTGAAAGGAGATGGGACCACCGTTTCCAAGGTTACTGTTGGTAATACACTAAGACGTCATGGTTTGAAATCATGCATGGCACGGAAGGTTCCCCTGCTTAAACCAGGACATGTCCAGGCATGTCTTAAGTTTGCCAATGACCATTTGGATGATCCAGAGGAGTCATGGGAGAAAGTCATGTGGTCAGATGAGACCAAAATAGAACTTTAGGGTCATAATTCCACTAAACGTGTTTGGAGGAAGAAGAATGATGAGTACCATCCCAAGAACACCATCCCTACTGTGAAGCATGGGGGTGGTAGCATCATGCTTTGGGGGTGTTTTTCTGCACATGGGACAGGGTGACTGCACTGTATTAAGGAGAGGATGACCGGGGCCATGTATTGCGAGATTTTGGGGAACAACCTCCTTCCCTCAGTTAGAGCATTGAAGATGGGTCGAGGCTGGGTCTGCCAACATGACAATGACCCGAAGCACACAGCCAGGATAACCAAGGGGTGGCTCTGTAAGAAGCATATCAAGGTTCTGGCATGGCCTAGCCAGTCTCCAGACCTAAACCCAATAAAAAAATCTTTGGAGGGAGCTTAAACTCCGTGTTTCTCAGCGACGGCCAGAAACCTGACTGATCTAGAGAAGATCTGTGTGGAGGAGTGGGCCAAAATCCCTCCTGCAGTGTGTGCAAACCTGGTGAAAAACTACAGGAAACGTTTGACGTCTGTAATTGCAAACAAAGGCTACTGTACCAAATATTAACATTGACATTCTCAGGTGTTCAAATACTTATTTGCAGCTGTATCATACAAATAAATAGTTAAAAAAATATTTTTTTTTAGATTATGTCTCTCACAGTGGACATGCACCTACGATGACAATTTCAGACCCCTCCATGATTTCTAAGTGGGAGAACTTGCAAAATAGCAGGGTGTTCAAATACTTATTTTCCTCACTGTATATGTAATAATTAAACTTTCTTTCGGCTTCTCCCATTAGGGGTCGCCACAGCGGATCATCCGCATGTTTGAGTTGGCACGTTTTTACGCTGGATGCCCTTCCTAACGCAACCCTTACCATTTATCCGGGCTTGTTATATGTTTATGCCTGTTAACTTGCTGCGTTTCTCCGTTTCCGTCAAAAGCTCTTTTTCGATGTTTGATGCTTATATCTTCCCAACTAAATAAAATGTCTGTGTATTTTTTAAAGCAGGGGGTGTCAACTTGCCATCTGCAATCATCTTTAAAAACAATACAAATATTGATTTACACAATTTACACCATGCATACTCAAACGCTTTTTTTTTTTTTTGTTGTTGTTTCTTTGTTTTGTTTTTTACAGAAAGAAACGACAGGGCATGAGTGAATTTGTTCAAAAAAGAAGCCCCTCAAGCCCTCAGCAAAAAACAGCCATAATAAAGCCATAATAAATAATCAAGAAAATGTAAAAAAAAAAAAAATCTCATTTATTTAAGTACACTTTTATACACAAATACCTTGAATTAGTGTATCTAGGTAGTAATAATAAGCAAAACAGCTTATTTAATTCTTTTTTTTTTTTTTTTATCCGTTTAATCCCGGTGGTGGTGGTGATAATTGTTAGTTTAGGGGATAGTTTGGGGAATGCTGCTCTACAATATACATGATTCTGAGTTTTATATTTCTGAATATAATAAAATGGTATTTTAAACTAGCAGCGACGATAATGATGATGTGAGCAACCTAAGTGTAAACCTTAAGGCAGCTTGTAAACCAGACTGTGTGACTACCATACAAACTGCATTACCTTTTCGTTTGTCCCACTCTGGATACTATTGTGCGATAAAAAGTTCTCCAGGCTGGGCTGATCATGAGTATCCTTATCCTTTTTCATAAAAGAATATCACCATTTTTTTTGAAAGATTGGACAAAACCTGTTTAACTGTATGCATTGCTAGGCTGCCACATAATGATGCACACGCAGGGGTGTTCCTAATAAAGTGGCATGTCAGTATATACATGTTGAAGTCGTAAATGCATGCACAAATGCTTGTGCATTTTACTGTTCACTCTACGTCTCTTTACAACAGGTTTCCTGGCGGAGCTCTTTTTTATTTTGTATATTGTGTTTTGTGTATTTGTCTTGCGTTGTCTTTGCACTGTTTGCACCAGGTTGCACATATGCAATTTATGTGGCGAGGACACTTACAAATCCTGAGCCCTGTGTTTTCTGTTCTCTGTGATTGTTGTTGTATGCAGCACCAGGGTTCAGGAGGAACGTTGTTTCATTTCACTATGTAATGGGTCAGCTATATATGGTTGAAATGACATTAAAAGCTTTCTGACTTGACATGAAATGCACATGAAAATGCACATGCAAAGGGTTTTCCTAAAAAAGGTGCAGGTAAATATATATATATATATATATATATATATATATATTCGTAGAAGCCACAAATGCATACAATAACACTTGTGTCTATGACAAGCTGGAAATTCCTATACGAGTTTTATATACAAATAGGATTGAATAAATAGTGAATATATACACACAGGCTGGTTTACAAGCTGTCCAAATGTTCATACTACGGTTCTTCACACACATCATCATCATCGCTGCTAGTATTAAAGACTATTTATGATATTGTTTAGAAATATAAAACTGATAGTCAAGATCATGTAGATCGTGAAAATACAAAGATGCACTTACAGTTCAGATAATTGGGGTTCGCCAGACACTGAACAAACTCCAGTTCCGACTGGAAACGAGTTCTCGCCTGCTCCTCTGTATGAACAAACACGAATCAAGGGAAGTTATATTATTAAAATTTATATTAACAATGAGTCATTTTATAGCATTCCCATTTCAAACAGAAAGATGTTAGCTTAGCTGGTTAGCTAGACCCTCTCGGGAACACAACAGACAACTTTCCTATTTCCTGTTTCCCGTACAAACCTGTTTCCATGACGCCTGCTATCAAACACAACTAGAAATCAAGAATGTCACTAAAACTGAGTTTTTTATTTTGCTCATTTAGTCTCCTAGCATTACAGTATTGTCTCCACCAGCGCCATATTTGTCGCCAAGCTGTTTTCACTGACGTACATCACAAGACCGTAAAGCGTTTTTTTTCCCTTTGGTTTTACGACAGTTTGCTGATGGAGGGCAATAGAAGACAATTCAACCACGCAGCTTAACAGTTTCTCGTTGCTTGAACGCTGCAAAAGTATAGATTCATACCTATTTACCTCCACGTGTAGCTGTAGAGCATCTCATTCCAGATTAATTCCCTCTTTACTGTTACAATAAGCTCCATTCTCCATTCTAAATGGAAGGTTTTCTACTTGAGATCAGGGCTCTGTGAAAAATTCTTCAGCTCTTCCCTAACAAACTTGCCAAATCATTATGCTCACTGGCCTGGGTTTGTGCACAAGGGTACTGTCATGCTGGAAAGTTTTGGGGCCTCTTAGTTCCAGTTAAGGAAATTGTAATGCTACAGAATCCAAAGACAATCGTGTGATGACTCTTTTGTGGTGACTTTGACCTACTGTGTGGCCTACTTTGGGAACATACCTTCGACCATATAGTGTAGATTATAATTAAACACATACTTTAAAGAACATCATGTATGATTCTTAGAGGCTTTAACATGCAATCTTCACTCAGATTACCACATCCTAAATTATAAGCTTTGCCATAGTTGTGTTGCAGACATTAACAATCCATAGTGAACAGTAGAGATGGTAAGATTCACTAATTCGCATTGGTGCGTGGGCATAAAAGTTAATGATGTGATACATCGATTTATCGAAGTGGCATTCGTATCACGAGGCATCATTTTTAACATATTTGCATTGGTAAAAAAATGATTTATTTATAAAATGATATATGTAATATAATATATAAAATTATATTGAATTATATTTTATTATTTAAAAAGTAACCAATAATTTGTGACCAATATTTGATATGTAGATTGATTTCTTGCCGCTAAAATTTTTCTCAAGCAGCTTCTCTCAGCACCACTGTGACGTATCACAACACTATGTAGACCGAGGCGTGTCCTAAGAGTCACATAGAATACAGATAAACATGGCAGAGGTAGAGCTGCATCTTTCTGGAGACAGGACAGGAAAAGAACGTCTGGTTTTATTTTATCTTTGTCTTGTTTGTGAAAAGGCCATGCATGTCATTACAGCTGGAACCAAATTACTTGTGTGTGTCAACATACTTGGCCAATAAACCTGATTCTGATTCTAATTCTGATGCATTAGAAGTCAGAAGGCACTTAATTAAATGTATGATTTGCTGTCTGTCTGAACCAAAGAAATAAAAGTGAGCTATCTGTACCATATTAAATTGCATAGCATCATATTATTTCCATTGCATCGTATTGCGTTGAATCAAATTGAAATCAGATCGGAGGAATTATATCATATCGTTAGCTGCTTCATATGCGAAATGCATCGGCCTTAGTTATGGAGATGCACATGCACAGTCATTATTATATTATTATATACTACTGATCTAATTTACACTTTACACTTGACTTTATTTTTTATTTTAAGAACACACATAGAAATGTTTCTACTACATTATATTGCATCTAGATTGCACTTATATTCTGCAAAAATATATATTTTTATTTATTATATAAATTATATATTCTTTCATATGATTATATATTTTACGTATATATAAAACCAATAAAAAATTTAAACTTCTTAACAATTAATGAGGACGTATGATCATACCGCCCCCTGCTGTAATGAAAATCATTTTCACAGTGTTACTATTGTCCTCTAAATATTGTTTTTTTTTTAGTGCTAATAAAACCACAATCAGTGTGTAGCATTGTGTTTTAACCATTTACATATCTATTAGTCATTTGCATGTAATATTCATTTAATAACTCATTTTCATGACAGGTGTATAAGAGGTCTGAAATTGATCACCACTATTTAAAACAACATATATAAAAAATATATACTATATTCAATGCAATACATTTTGTGTTGACATTCTGACCCTGTTATGTGTAAATAAGTAAAAGGTGTAAATGTTGTAGCTTCTTGGTCTTTCCAGATAAATAAGTCAGAGGGGTATAAACTACTAAGAGAATACTAAAGTCTTTTTTTATTAAAACAGGATATACAAAATGGCAGTGGAAACACTGTTATACATTTTGTGACTGTACTGGTTCTATGAGTCAATATAAGTGCTTGCATGAACAATAAAACAAGGACATATACATTCATAGTTACATGCAATTACCTTCAGTGTCATAAAAACGTTTTTTAGATTGAATACACCTTTACTACAAACAATCAAATACTGTGCCAGTGCAAAAAAAGGAATGTCCCAGCAAGTAAAAAATATCTTAAATATTGGCGATTGTAGGTATAATTGGTTGGTATAATTTCATGATGTGTAAGGAGTAATTATCATCATCATCATCATCATCAGTAATTAAATTATTAATATAATAAATCATGTAAAAATTAATGCAATTATAATTGTAATTATAACTATTCTGCAACATTATTAATGCCCTTAAATTTGTAATTTAGATTCCTTAATTTATTTTCCTTCGAGAAGTAAAATGTTGCTTCCTGGTTTCTCTCGAGGTATATTCTCACACTGACCCTGAGACTCGCCTCCTTATTAGAGATCTATTTTTAGGTATTAATTTATTCATTAAAATATATATAGATTGATCTTGAATCAAACTGTCCACCATTAAAAGTATTTTAGGAATAAAAATGGAATTCAATAAAATTCTATTAAATCCACCAATTCTATTAAAGACTATGGAGTCTTTAAAAGCTTTAAATTGATAAGAATGTCTAGAAATAAGATAAAGAATCACATGTTGGTTTTGTTGTAACCTTATAAAACGGAAATACTCGATAAATGTGACTCGATCACTTGCTAAGGTGTGATTCTACGCAACACTTATAATGAATACCCTTTACATGTATACAGATACATAAAATCCTTTTTTAGAAGTTTTTTATGAAAAAAATGATTATAGACATAGACATCTTTGTTAGGATTTATAAAATAAACAAACTCTACATTTATTTCTGCTTCTGCTGTACACCAATTCGTATATTACAGGAGTTTTGACGAACCACATGTGACATTGTGTCACAGTATAAGTGCCTGAGGAATCTGGAAGGATCCGGTCATTGCTGTGATATTGGTGTCACCCTCAACTTCTCAGTACAATGTATGGATTAAATGGTCGAAGGTGATACATGTGATATATTTCGCCTGTTTGATTGGAGACAATTCAATCAAACTGCTGTGGTGTTCGCCCAACTGGGGAATGAGTCTAAACTGAACATGACTCTGCCCCAGCTGTTGATCGCCAGGGTAATGGACAGGATCCCAATGATGTTCATGACAATCCCTGTTCTGGCCTGAAGAGCAAACATTGTGTTATAAACATGCAATGACTGCATTCATATTCATAGAAGGATTGTATTCAAGGGAAAATTATTGGAAAATGAAACTCACCATGTCTGACACTTTGAGATAACCGTAAGAGAAAACAATGGCGTTCGGAGGAGTTGCAACTGGAAGCATGAAGGCGAACGAAGCACTGAGGGTGCAGGGGATCATGACATACAGCGGGTTTATGCCTATGGACTGGGACTGGCATAGAAACACAAGAATCAGTTAGTACAAGGTACCATGTCGAAAACATTCTCTATGGATGTAACAAATATGTCTGACACTTTGTATGTTTCCTGCAATTCAATTAGCTCGATTAGGCAACAAGTTTTTTTTTTTTTTATTATTTGGTAAGAAATGTTAAATTCACCTCACCTATGCTATAGGTACCATTTTAGTGAAAGTTTCCTTTCCTTAATTGAGAAGCTTTGAGATTTTTGACAACATAAATTGTGTGGTTTTAGATGTTTCCAGTACAACAACCCTATTTCCTGTGTGTAAAGCACATACAGATGAGCTAATGTTACTACCAGGGTTGCCAGGTATTGGTACAGCCCACGTACATCTCAAAAACCACAAACAAATTTAACTACCGAAACATTTTACAAACATAACTTTTCTTTATTTTTCTTAGCTGATGTATGTAAAACAAGGTCACGGTGGTGTGCACACATTTCTGATGTACAATAACCATTTCCATTATCTTCTGTCCTTCCTTCTTCCACAGAGCTTTTGAAACAAGTCTAATTTGGTGTAAAAAAGGCCACACTGAAATACAAACTTGCATTCAGAACAGAACTAGTACAAAGGACAATACACAAAAGTGCCAGGAAAGGGAGAAGCTGGCTGCTGAAACCTCCATGTGACATGGAGTGAGAAACTCAAAACGGAGCTGAGTTTGAGTCCACTTGTTGGCTTGTGTCAAACTTCGATTAGATTCAATGCACCGTCTCTCGCTGATAATGGCATTTTCATAGCTATGCCTTGTGAACTATACAAGCTCTCGCCTCACTCAAATCTCCCTATTCAGAAGCTCCCCTCACAGTGGTCTACATTCATCAAGACATAGCAGTGTGTGCCAGAAGCTTTACAATGGCAGGGAGGAAAGATGAAGGACCCTGGGAGGGGGGAGGAGGCTCAGAGAGGCAAAGCTGAGCAGGTTCTTTTTATGACTCACACAACTAACTTTGAATCTGGATTCACGCAGACCTTTTTGCAGTGTTGCTGTCAGCATTGAAATGCATGATATACCTGTTTCATTCTTACTTCATTCACTGGAAAATATCAAACATGCAGAAGAAGAGACCCAGCAGCAATCATGACAACTGATTTACTGAATTACTGAATTACTAAAGTAAACACCATGCACAAGGATCTTGGAAGCAAACTAAAGGATTTGAGTCTGAATCTTATACTATATATTATACTGTATTTTCTACACTGCATTGAGAAAAGTATTGGGACACCTGAATTTCCAACCATATGTGGTTCTTCACCAAACTGGTTTTGTTTTTTGGGACACACAAGTGTATAGGACGTTTTCGGATATGGTAGCGTGACATTTCCCCTTCATTTCAACTATGGACTACTTCAGTCAGAGTGTAAGATCTTATGTGAGCTCTGACCTCAACCCTACTGAACACCTTTGAACACCCAGAGGAGTGAAGATCATTATAACAGCAAAAAGGGATTACATGTGGAATGGGATACTCAAAAAGCACATACAAATCTTGATTAGGTTCCCGCAAACTTTTGTCCATATAGTGCTATTCAGAACAGAAGTTACGAGCTGTTACGTGGTTACACATTGGTTACCCTCATGTTCTAGTGAAATTAGACAAACTAGCCAATGATTGGGAGCAAGTTAGTGTTATCACAGCCTAGCTAGCTAAATGGTTACTTTTGCTATCGTTTGATAAGCATCACTACAGAAAATCAGCTATCTGAGAAAATCTTAAACAATAAAACCTTTTCATTTGTTTGGCTGCTCTAAAAAGTATTAGTATATTCTGGGAATCAATTTCTATTCACAACTGGTTTTAAACAGCGAAACGTGTTGAAACCTGTTTTAAAAAAGAATCGTTTTTACAGGCAAATGTTACTCATACTCAGCAAATTCTAACTATAGAAAAAACATTAGCAAAAATGCTTTGACAGCAAAAAAAAAAGAGAATTTTATCAGCCTAAATACACAGAGCGTTTGAGCCATCTTAGGTTTTTGAAAAACGCATGTTCCTTTAGTTTATTTGCAACAAACTTGCTTTAAGGTAAAAACCCACAAAAATTGGACACTAAATGGGTGGAAGAAAGTACTGGTGAGTCCAAAGGTGACATTTTTGTCTATAACAAAAGAACTTGTGCAAGATGGAGAACAGGATAGAAGATGTGATCAGACTGCCTCACCCCCACAGTCACACATGAAGGTGGAAGCTTAAATGGTTTGGTGCTGTTTTGGAGCAACCCATTCAAAACAATGTGAAATTCTAAAGAACTTTCCAAATAGTGATTTAGGGTTTTACAAGAGGCATGGCATAGTTTTTCAGCTGAATGTTTGGAAAAACAAACTGTCTGGATGCCAAGAGTGTGTAAAGCTGTTAGTAAAGCTAAAGGAGGATTTTTCAATAAAAATAAAATAGAACATCTTATCATTTATATATTTGTTTGGTCAAAGGAAACTATTTCTTGTTGCATAGAAACGAAAAAAAAAAATAAAAAAAATCTCGGTCTCTCTGTGATTTGGTGTTTCCAACCTTTTGACAGGGACTGTACAGAAATGCTGATTATGATTATGCTCAAATGATCCGTTCAAATGATTAATCCCTGAATGAAAGCTGTCATGTTTGGTTTCGGTTATATATGCATGTACGAGTGGAAACATGTTCTCCAGTTTTCTACTTTGATCTGTATTTTTTAATGGGTAATCAAGATTTTATATATATTTTTTTTATTTATTTATTTATTTATTTTTTAATTCAAAGTGCATTTGATGACATTACACTGAGTGTCACTTGCGTCACTGTTTGCTAACCTATGGGCCTAAACATCCGAGAAAACATTTGCAGATAAACATTACAGGCTGACCGTCAATTAAAGATAAGGATGGACTTTCCCTGTTTGCTTCAGTACCTACTGAATCTGTTGTTCAAATGTGTTCTTTTTTTTAATGAAAGGTTCAGTAAAAATGACAGAATTAATAGTACTGCTGTTATTGAAAGTCTATTAACTGTTAAATCTGTCATAAATATCTATTTGTGTCTTTGTAATAATTTACACTATATGGACAAAAGTTTGTGGACACCTGACCATAAGATTGCCATGTGCTTTTTGAGCATCGAGTTCCACATTTAGTCCCTATTTTCTCTTATATTAACCTCCACTCTTATAAAAAAATGTTCACAAGAGCTTTAGCAAAAGTCATTTAATAAGTTGGATGAGGTGAGAAGGTCTGGGGGTGGAATCAGCGTTCCAATTAATCATGCTAAATATAGATGAGGTCAGGCAAAGATAAAGACAATGCAAAGACATCTAATAAAACTGTGTGACTCAAATTTGTGGTTACAGTTTAGCTGGAACATAAGGCTGGAAAAGTCAGGTGTCCCAATACTTTTGTCTATATAATTTAAGTACACTCAGAAAAAAGCCCACAACAGGGATTATTGTGGAGTCGTTTATGTTCAAAACTGATCTATACTCTCTTTCGCTGTTGAAAAGATGTGTTGCCCAGCCGCTTATGAATTCTGGGTCGCGTGAGAACCACAGCACCACTAGCAGGAAGAAGAGCATCATAACGCTGATTTCACACATGGAGGTGGAAGCTTAAATGGTTTGGGGCTGTTTTGAAGCAACCCAGTCACCACACCTAAATCCTATTGAATTGAAAGTGTGAAATTCCGAGGAACTTTCCAAATAGTGCTTTAGAAAAACAAACTGTCTGGATGCTAAGAGTGTGTAAATCTGTTAGTCATACTAAAGGAGGATATTTCACTAAAGATAAAATAGAACATCTTATCATTTATATATTTGTTTGGTCAAAGGAAAGTATTTCTTGTTGCATAGAAACAAAAGAAAACTCATCTCGGTCTCTCTGTGACTCTGTGTTTCCACCCTTTTGACAAGGGCTGTACAAAAATGCTGATGATGATTATGCTCAAATACTTTCTTTCGGCTTCTCCCGTTAGGGGTCGCCACAGCGGATCCTCCGCACGTTTGATTTGGCACGTTTTAAGCTGGATGCCCTTCCTAACGCAACCCTCCCCAATTTATCCGGGCTTGGGACCGGCACTGAGAGTGGCTGGGGATGGTTCCCTGACCGGGGATCGAACCCGGGTCGCAGCGGTGAGAGCGCTGCATCTTAACCTCTAGACCACCAGGGGACCTGATGATTATGCTCAAATGATCCGTTCAAATGAATAACCCCTGAATGAAAGCTGTTATGTTTGGTTTCGGTTATATATGCATGTACGAGTGAAAGAAAGGATCTGTACCAGAGAGGCCAGGATGGGAAGAAACAGGGTGGCAGTGGCGACGTTGCTGGTGCATTCTGTGAAGGTTGCTATCATGAGGCACACGATAATAGAAATGGCCCAAGGAGGGATGGTCTGTAGTGGAGCCATCTGTTCCCCAAGCCATGCGGATAAGCCGGAGTCCTTTAGGTGTGGAGAAATTCAGACAAGAGTAAAAACAGATGCACAAACTGTGGACTAGACGTAACTATTGACTCTTCATACATAATGTAATACACACACAACTAAAATTTCTGCTACTGGTATACTCCATATGCACTACACATAATCAGCAGAATCAGAATTAACAGCATAATTGATTTTTTTTATGTTTATACCAAACCAAGGCATAGCTGCAGGCATTGCTGTTAATGTGCCATTCTATCCATTCAATGCATGTCCAATTTGACATTATATCTCTAAGCAGCTTTCTCTGTCTTGGTAAGGTTCTTGTGATGATCACATACTTTTACAACTACACCTGTTTATTTCATCATTACAACAGATACTGTACACTCTGCAGAAAAGCCTTATCATACAGCTTTTAGGTGTGCTCTCTATCTATCTGTCTGACCTGACATCAGTTCTCCGACATACCCGAATACATATGGATACATCCTAATGTTATTTTGATGGTGGTGTCAAAAAGAATTGAGACAAATGGTCCCAACCGGTGCAATTCTGACCATGTGCGTTACAACGTCTGCGATTTTATCATGGACAGCAATATAGAACGAATAGCGAAGGTGAAATTTAGCGTGAAAATGGACAAATATGCCACAAAGATGTTTGACATACAGTTAATCGTTCGACGTGTTTTGAGTGGCGTTCGTGCTTTAAGAGCGGAGGAATATCACTGGAAAACGGTGAGAGATCAGTAGACCTTCGACGAGCTTAAACCCTGAACATGTCTCTACCGTTCGGCAACTTGTGCATGATGATTGTTGGAGAACAAGCCAAGTGATCGCACTTCCGCACCCACCCTACTCGCCAGATCTGGCTCCTGTGGACTTCCCCCTCTTCCTGAAAATGAAGATCCAGCTCGCTGTTTTGATACCATTGCGGAGAGATCCAGGGCGAATTGCAGAAGGTGCTTGGCACACTTCGTAAAGAAGACCTCTAGAACATATTTTTGCAGGAATGCTGGGAGCGCTGTATTACTGTGCGAGAGGAATATTTTGACGGTGATACTGTAAGATTGTAAACAGAGATAGTCTAGAATCTTTTTGATACCACCTCGTATGTATGTTTTTATCAAGAGCTTCAAATGTAGATATGTAAAGGCTCAGCACACATTTAAGTCTCAGTGCAATAGTCTGTATTTCTTTACCTCGCTGCCCTTAGCCAGGGCAAAACCTCCTCCGAGCAGCAGTATTATGCTCCATGGCATCTTCTTCTGAACTACCTGCCAGGTCAGCAAAGCCGTCTGAGGTTCACTGGGGGACTGGAGCACTGCAACAGAACACAGACAAGAATCAGTTTTCTGTATTTTGGAGTAGAGATTCCAGATCATTTCCTTAAGTAGCCTGTGGTTTACAGGTTCAAGAACTTGGGTCTGATGAATCTAGATTGGATTAAATATCAACTAAATTGGAGCTGGTATGTTGCTTCTAATGATTTGCTGTTGCTACTCTGCTATTTTCATCCAAAAAGTTAGACAGGATTGTGTTTCTTCTAGCATGGCATATACTTTTAATTATTGTATTTACATTACAACACTAACTACATATATTTTCATTGCATGTTGTTCATGTTATCAGTGGGTATAATACGACCTATTGTGGTAAAAAATTGATTGCTTTCACAGCAAATTTCCAATGAATACTACTTATTATTTGATAATATATAATATAATCAGTCAATCATATAAGACCAATCTGCAGGTTAGTTTCTGTTATTACTAGCATCCAATTCAGGATACACTCCCTTCTATCAACCATTGTTTCCAATATAGACTCCAGATCCACCAGGATAATAGGTAAACTGAGAAATAATCAGAAATATTTTGAAACTTCTGGAACATTGCAGAAAAAAAACCCTCAAGAGTCCAACACTCATTCCTGTCACTTTCACCCTTACCTGTGTCAAAGCTCTGTGGCCTACAGAAGAACAGAGATGGGGGTTTGGCAGGAAACACAAAGAGAAGAGCAGCTATAAACACTGCCACTGTGGCGTCTGTCACGTACCTGGTCAGAATAAGATTAGATCATTAGACATTTAGATCAGACATTTAGATGAAGGTGTCAGTTCTTAAGCCAGGGTATATTTTACATGCTATGTATTATTTTTCAATCAAAATAATGTCACTTTTTATTAGAAATTACCTCAGTAATCTAACAAGATTTTAACCAGATTCTATTTTATTGTAAAATACCATAGTGGACCACTTATAACCATAAAAACTATCTTGGAAATGTAAAAAAAGCTACAGACATGTGACCTGAATAATTGATCATTACACCACTATGTACACAAACCCTATTTACAGAGAGAATCCTCTTGGAAACTTCATTCACAAATCCTCACGAGCAACCAACATCAACTGATCACAAGGATACACATCAGGTGCACTAGGCTAAAGGTTCATTCTTTTTTTTTTTTCCCTTTTTTTTATCATCCAAACTCAGAAGCACGTTTTTTCAGAGGGATAACATGTTTTTCATCTTGCTTTTTTCGCTGAAAACATGTTCTCCTGTTTTCTACTTTGATCTGTATTTTTTTAATGGGTAATCAAGATTGTATATATATTTTATTATCATTTTTTTTATTTTTATTCGGCAAGTCAAAGTGCATTTGATGACATTACACTGAGTGTCACTTGCGTCACTGTTTGCTAACCTATGGGCCTAAACATCCGAGAAAACATTTGCAGGTAAACATTACATGCTGACCGTCAATTAAAGATAAGGATGGACTTTCCCTGTTTGCTTCAGTACCTACTGAATCTGTTGTTCAAAATGTGTTCTTTTTTTATGAAAGGTTCAGTAAAAATGACAGAATTGATAGTACTGCTGTTATTGAAAGTCTATTAACTGTTAAATCTGTCATAAATATCTATTTGTGTCTTTGTAATAATTTACACTATATGGACAAAAGTTTGTGGACACCTGACCATAAGATTGCCATGTGCTTTTTGAGCATCGAGTTCCACATTTAGTCCCTATTTTCTCTTATAATAACCTCCACTCTTATAAAAAAATGTTCACTAGAGCTTTAGCAAAAGTCATTTAATAAGTTGGATGAGGTGAGAAGGTCTGGGGGTGGAATCAGCGTTCCAATTAATCATGTTAAATATAGATGAGGTCAGGCAAAGATAAAGACAATCCAAAGACATCCAATAAAACTGTGTGACTCAAATTTGTGGTTACAGTTTAGCTGGAACGTAAGGCTGGAAAAGTCAGGTGTCTCAATACTTTTATCTATATAATTTAAGTACACTCAGAAAAAAACCAACAATAGGGATTATTGTGGAGTCGTGTATGTTTAAAACTGATCCATACTCTTTTTCGCTGTTAAAAAGATGTGTTGCCCAGCCGCTTACGAATCCTGGGTCGCGTGAGAACCACAGCACCACTAGCAGGAAGAAGAGCATCATAACACTGATTTCCCCGAAGGACATGGGGCCGAGGCTACGATACTCCTCACGAATCACATTATACGCAGCGATCTCTTTTTCAGTCTTGATAGTGCCTAAGCCCCATGCTTTTTTGAGACTAGACCAAGAAAAGGAGAGAGAAAGAAAGAAAGAGTGGATTCATATCAGTATTGTTCCATATTATCAAAAAAAAACATGCTTATAAAGATAGATGGCACTGAAGTTTATTACGATAAATAATGTAATGCTTACTTAAAGCCGAGAAACACAAGCTGCAACCACAACCAGGCTGCCAAAAGCATAATAATCATGTTAGGAAAGGCGAACCCAAACCAGGAGGCAAAGTTCACAACATCTGGGTTATCTGGGAAGAGCCTGAGAAGAGACACTGAGACTTTTAGATTTTTTTGTCACTATGAATCATGGGAATTATTAACCTTGAGTGTTTTAAGACCTACTCGCTTATTTGTCCCGTGAGCACCAAGTTAGGCCCGGTGCCTGTGAGTGTTGCAGTTCCACCAATGCTCGCAGCGTAACACACACACAGCATCATGCCTTTAGACATCCTCAGCATCTCCTTGGTTTCGCTATGTGCTTCAGCTGTGTTCTCTGGAGAAATGCCGAAGCTTTTCACCGGCACTGCATACAACACAATGCAATTAAATGAAAAAGAAGTGACGATTTCATGAAAGAAGTGTAAATAAAGTGGTGAGATTTCGTATTTGCTAAATACCCTAAATACTCACCCGAAACTTCAGCCGGTTTGTCAGGCAGTTTCCCCTCATGTTCTGCCGGATCTCCAGCTTCCTCTTCTCCTGCCGTGTTCATAAGCTGCTTCAGCACGGCCTGCACTATGGGCACCATCATTGCCGTCGTAGCTGTGTTACTGATCCACATGGAAAGGAATGCCGTCACACCCATAAAACCTAGCATCAACCTGCAAAACGTGTATTCACGTCAATATTACATTATTATTACCTCATTTTATTACATTACATTACCTTATCACCGTGATGATAAAGAAGTGAACGGCAGTAAAGATAAGACTGTTTTTGCCGTAAACAAACATCAAATCATCTTCGTGCAAACCATGTACTTGAGTGAAAGTAGAGATCAGCTCAGTGAAATGTGACTCCAGTAAAAGTGCTTCCTTGAAACTTTCTCTTGAGTAAAAGTACAAAAGTATTCGCCATCAAATGCACTTAAGTATCCACAGTACTATGATTTATGGGGAGGTGGTAGCTTAGTGGTAAAGGCATTAGACTTTGGATCTGAAGGTCATGAGTTCAAACCCCAGCCACACCAAGGTGCCACTCCCGGGTCCCTGAGCAAGGCCCTTAAACCCATAGCTGCTTAATTGTATTAATTAGATCAACTTTAATTGTACGAATTAGATAGGGGCGTCTGCCAAATGACATAAATGTAAACAATTTATTATGCCTATAATATGATGTTACTATTATAATTTAAACTTTACTTAATCATCTCAGTTTATGTGAAAAGACTCTAATGTGACTCTGACCTATTAATCGAATGATATTAATGAGTCAAACACTGATATCCACTAAAATGATCATGAGCCCAAAACCGTTTTTTCAACTACTTCAAAAAAATCAGTCCACGGGTGTTGTGGCGAGTTCGAGTCAGGTGTTTCTTCCATCGTTTATTCCTCTAAAAAATGTTCTGCTTGCTGTTCAACTCAAATTCAAAACAGATCGAGCGCTCGACCCTGATTGGTGGTATGCTGCATGCTTCACTAGTCCACTCAGAGATAAAAAAAAAAAAAAAGGAACCACTGATTTCGCAAAATGTAGTTGGGTAAAAGTTGAGATATTTGACTCCTAAATGTGGTGAAGTGAAAGTCTCCCCAAATGGAAATACTTGTGAAAAAGCTACTTAAGTACAGTAAAGAATTGCATTTACTTCGTTACTGTCCACCACTGTTTTTCTATAATGACATGTATTAGAGGATTAAGTAAGGATCTAAGTAACTCACAAGGCAGGCCGCACCCCGACAATGAGCAGAACTCGCAGCGCGATGCGTTTGTGCAAATTCCAATGTTCGACAGCAACGGCTACCATCAGGCCACCCAAAAACAGCATGTTCGTATCCTTCAGGTACTGCATACAAACCTAACAAACACACACACACATCACCAGAACTTCAATACAGTACAGTACACATTTGCATGGTTAAGAACATGCACTAAAATCGCTTGCATTGAAAAGAAAATGAAGGTTGTGTGTATAAACGTACATCTTTAGACTCCATGATGCCGAACAGAGGGAAGAGCACGACTGGTAAGAGAGCAGTAACGGCCAAAGGCAGAACCTCGGTACACCAGTAGACTGCCATCAGTCCGATAACATAGGCACAGCTTGCTTTCTGCAGAGTCCAAACATTATAAAGAAAAATAGGTAAAGATAAAGACAGAAAAGATCTCTCTGTAAAGCATCTCTCTCTCTCTCTCTCTCTCTCTCTCACGCTCTCTCGTTACAAAGCTCATGCAGATAGTAACAGACTGTTCAGTTCAGTGTTACATAACAGTCCTATTATTTGTAGCTAAAACTAAAAAAAAAAAAAGACTGGTTTACTTTAAGCTTTGTGAGAATATTATAAAAGATCAGCATATTTTTTTAAGCATATTTTATAAACAAATTTTTAGATCAATATCCTGCTGTCACTGAGTAAAAAAAGATAATTCTGGTGTAATCAGTGTCACAGTGGTTCAGGGTCTCAGGACTGCTGGGTGTGATGCAGGAATACACCAGTGGGACACGGGTGCACTCCAGGGCACCATCAAGTCAAGTCAAGTCAAGTTTATTTGTATAGCGCTTTTCACAACAGACATTGTCTCAAAGCAGCTTTACAGAAAACAACAGTGAAGGTGAATGGTGTGCGTTTGTCCCTGATGAGCAGCCGTGGCGACAGTGGCAAGGAAAAACTCCCTTAGATGATATGAGGAAGAAACCTTGAGAGGAACCAGACTCAAAGGGGAACCCATCCTCATATGGGTGACATCAAAAGTTTGGTCATAAATCTTTCAACAATACAGAACAATTTGTGATCATCATAGATCCAGCATCAGCTTCTCCATGCCAGGGCCTTTAAACACTCGGCATCTACTTCTCCATGATCATCCATAGGTCCATAATCTTCACGAGGTGGGACGTGACTGGAGCTGGCCAAACCTCAGGAAGCCTCGGGATGGGGAGAGAAAGAGAAGCAGTGGAGAGGAATTAGCGTAGCTGCTGTTCATGATATTAACAGCACAAGTTGATAATGTGCATGTGATCAGATGTTCTGGAGCACAAGGTTGTGATGTGATGTGTGTGATGTGTGTTATGTGTAGGCTTTGCTAAAAAGATATGTTTTTAATCTGCACTTAAACTGGGAGAGTGTATCTGAAC